>NW_024870775.1:25555000-25968850 GCF_019054845.1 Dipodomys spectabilis | reverse complement strand
CAATTTTATGGATTAAAAAAACCACAAAGTATAATGAAGTAGGGTTTAAATATGACATTTATTCATGCCAGGGAGTAAAGTGATTTCAAAAGAAAGAAAAATAAAATGCAGAGAGCACCAGGAGGCTACTAAGAAAATCTGTGTAGCAAGGAAGCCAGAAAGGTGGGGTTTGGATGAATTCTGTCACCAGATAGCTTTTATGAAAGGCAGGGGAAATATTGGCCTCTTGAGCACACTTGTAGGAGTGGAGAGTACACAGACCATAAAAAGGAAATGGGAAGAGGATATGACAACAGACACTACAAGGTATGTCTTCTGAAACATCCTGTTCCCACTCACCACTAATCCAAACAGAAAAATCTGTACACTTTAAAAGTCAAAAGTGGGTTTGAGATCCACTGGGATGAGGTTAGAAGCCTCCATTGTGCTCAGTGTGGCTCTAAATTTGGAAATAAACTCAGTCCCACAGCTTCATTATACATTTGGCACGATGAAGAGAGGAACTGAAAACTTGCCTTGTCTGAATTTCTCGCTTCTTTTGAGAAGGAGTCTTAACGAGAGAGGCTGACATTTCAGAGACACAGCTTTGCTGAGTTTAGAAGCCTGGAGTAGGCGGGTTTTCAGAAGGCACCTGTAAACACCATGCAGATTAGCTGTGGGAAATGCGTGAGAGTTCCAAGATGGCATGAAGAAAAAACAAAGGAATATTCAACTCCCACCAGGAGGAGAAAAAATGCAGGACTCTCGGGCGGCAAGGAATGTTTCATTCACTCATCCATTCATTCAAATAAAAACCTCATCTGAGTTAAGGTTTTTATTTGTTTGCTCATTAGTTTGCTTTTGTTTTTGTTTTGCTTTTTTTAAAAAACCAGTACTGGGCATTGGGATAGTAAAGAAAACAAAACACTAAACAAATAAATCCCAAATGGGTATGTAATTACATAGGTAGGTAAGTGCCTTCAGGGACAGTATAAGAAGATACAATAAGAGAAGAAATCCACATGGTGGCAACCAAATGTGGAAATAGTAACTAATTTAGCCACTTTCCAATCATTTATTTTCCAGTCATTTTTACATATATGTTTATACAAGCTTCTCAATGACACTGTGGGGTAAACACATGCCCTCGACTCTCCCAAGGTGTTATTCATGCACTTGTAGCCTTTGACAGCAGCCATGGGGTAGAAGGCAAGCTCTGAAGCTCAGCTTCCCGGGTTGGATTCCTTGCACCCCATCAATTTGTTCTGTGACTGTGAAGTCCCTTCTCTGGGTACGTTTCCTCATCTGTGATGCTGGCACTGTGATCATACTTACATGTGTTGAAGAAATTCACAGGTGTTATGTGACTGTTGGGAGAGTTTTTGAGATGAGGCTGGAGAGGTGGTGGAGTTGGTGTGAGGGGGTAGGGGTCCCTGCATAGTTGGTGCTGCACCAAGTGATTTATGCATATTATCTCAGCTGAGTTTTTTTTTTCTGTTCAAGGTAATGTTCTTTAACCAAATTATTGAGTCAGTAAAAGACAGTTGTGTTCCTTTATAAGAACCCTGCCTTCAGGCTAGAGTTCTTCAAAAGGGAGCTATAGCACCTACATAAGCTCTTGGCTATTGCTTAGTCCCTTTTCTCAACTGTATCCAATGGCAGAGCCTCCTGGGTTGAAGCAGTGAGCTGGAGGTCATGAGTGTGTACTCTAAAGATTGAGACTCTGGTCCTATGCCAGTTGTGTTTCCATCTATATTAGCTTGAATAAGGCCACTCCCCTCCATGATCCTTATTTGAAACAGAGTGGTCAGAGTTGCCTCTCTGAGTTGTTATAAAGATCAGAAGAAATATAGGTGACAACTAATTTTATAATCCATAAAAGTAGCATCCAACGTAAATTACCAATCAAATACCCATTGAGGGCTAACTTCTAATCCCCTGGTCTGGTGACTGGGTCATACTGTTGGTCAGATTGTTGTGTGCTAACAACTGTCATACTCCAATTTGAACATGGCAGTAGCCTCATCTTGATCAGTAAATCCCTATGGAGGGAATTATGAATGAATGGATAGATGGATGAAATATCCAGCTTAGAAATGAGTATTTCCATATTTCTATTGCTGCCTGAGGGTTTCAGATAGTTTTTAAACTAGTTACTAGTTACTATTTTCCTGTATCTGTCCTCTGACCAAGAACTCCATAGCACTCCCTCTGATTTGGAACTTTTTGGCACCCAGATTTCTCTAAAGTTTGTCTCCCAACCCTCTGTACCTCTATGATCTGTATTCTGGCCTGGCCTGAGCTTTTCCTTCTCATATGAAATTGTTCTTTGGTATACATGTAAGGTGTTTTGTCTACCTTACTTTAGCAGTAGTTAAACCAATTTTCCCTTTAGCTCAGTCATAGTGTTCTGCTGGATCCTGATTTGTGGGCAAATTGGTTCCATTCAATTGCCATCTGCTAATAAGTTCTAATCAGACTTGTCTTGGCTGAAATTAAATATAAACTCAGCAACACGTCTGTATCTGTTCCTAGTCATAACAAAGTCTTGGAGAATCTAGAAGAATTCCAGAATTCTTCTAACCTTTCAAGGAGACATCAGAGTAGCAAAGCCAAACCATTGGAGACAGAATATTTTTTTTATTTAAATCCCTGTCCTGCTACTTTCATGTCAGGGTAATTTTCTTTTCTAATCCTTAGTTACTCTTCTGTTTTACATAGGATTTCTTTATCCCCAAATGGGATTAAGACAAAAAGCAAACCAAAACCAACCTGTGGTAGCATTTACAACTTCAGGCAAGGTTAGATCCATACGTTCCAACAAATCTTCCAAAATCCTGATAATTTTTTCCTTCTTTAATATTCTGCTTCTTCTTCCTTCTTTTTCCCTATGTGTGATTTTATCTTAAGGCTTCCAGTCAACTGATGAGAGAAAAAAAAATGGCATTGCAATTTCAAGGCTAGGACTTTCTTCAGCCAATCAAAAGGAAGAGTTTTTGTATGTGGGCAGGGGTAACCTCAGAAGAACTCTTTTTCAGTCTGTTTTGTAGTGGATTGAGTGGATTGGCCAATGGATTAAGGCCTGGTTATTCACAACTCATGAGAGTAAATGACAAATCTGTGGGATAGCTGCCCAATGGAAGGGATACTGGAAGGTTTTCTGCAGAATTTCCTGGAATTGAGGAATTTAGGCACAGTGTGTTTGTCCTTGTTTCTTTCCCTCCCTTTCCTCACCTCCTTCCTAAAGCTAAAGACACTCAAGTTATAGATTCCAAAATGAACTCTTAAGGAGTGACTTCCCAGGACAGGACATCTCATGAACTGCCATGTAGATAGAGCCGTGAAGGATGCTTTGGCCAATTGCCTTGAACATTAAGGCACTGCTTGTAGGACTTTAATAAAAATATACATATATAACACACACACACACACACACACACACATGCTCAATGACATTTGTCTCATAGCTCAGAAGAACTTCTCTAAATGGTGAATTGGGTAACACTGATTGGATGTAATATAAAATAATCCTGAACAGAGTACCATTTCTTCCTTTTACCATGATAATAAGAAAGAACATAGATATCTGAAACATGACTACACTTCTCAAAGTTTCTTTTCTATAAACTTTGGTATCCCATTCAAGTAGTGCAACTTAGATGAGATCAGCCCTATGTGCAGATTCTTATGCCTTTGTGGGTACTGATGGTTACTGAAGAGAACCTTGGAGTAGATGCAATATGCGGTATTGTGCAGACTGCTTTTGAAAGATTTTAACAAATCTTGAAAGATTTGTTGATGTGGCACCTCAATTTGTAGTAAAGGAGATACATAGGTATTGCTATGCTTAAAAACAGGGATGTTTTGCTTAGCATCCTCTTATATGGTCGTTTATACATAGCTATTGAGCTACTCTGCTCATCTGTTAAGATTATCTTAGACTTATACTAATTATTGCAAATGAGGGAAACCAGGGGACCTATGTGTCTTTGGGTCTGGCTTATTTAATATGATTTTTTCCAAGTCTTTCCATTTCCTTACAAATGGGGCAGCATCATTCATTCCAATGGAAGCAAAGAATTCATATATATATCACATTTTCTTGATCCATTCATCTACTGAGGGGCATCTGGGTTGGTTCCATATCTTAGCTATGGTGAATAATGCTGCAACTCCAAGACATGGACACCAAAGGTTTTTTTCTTTGTTGTTGTTTTTAATCTACTATGTGATTTTTTGTTTCTTTTGTATGTGATTCCTCAATGTCATACTCTCCCCCCCCCGCCCCCATTGTCACTGTATTTGATTTTGGTACCCTGGTGTTGTGTATATGTTTATTTGAATTAGGGAATGGAAAGGGAACAACAGAATGGTGAGACAAAGAACTAATGCAACAGCAATATGCATAAGACAATATGTTGGAAATGATCTGTACAACTTGGGGGTGGGAAGAGTGGGGGGAAGGAAAATAGGAGAAAAATCAAGGAAGGGGCAACAAGTTTGAGAAGAAATGTATTTATTACCTTACTTATGTAACTATAACCCCTCTGTACATCACTTGGACAAAAAATAGAAATTAAAGAAAAAACAGGGATGTATAGACCATCATATTTTCATAGAAAACAAAGGAAGATTCTATGGCTGATTTGTTTTGCAGGTTTAAAAAAAATCATTTAATGAACTCCTTGGCACAGATTATTAGCTGAATTAAGGACAATTTTCTGGGGAATAGTAAATGCCATAGGGATTTTGGTGGCACCTCACTAAGGAATATGGCAATAGTTTGGCTGGACTATGAAATAAATGTAAGGGAGACTTTGACTGCCAGGGCTTCCTAGTGTCATTAAAACTGAGATGACCGAATGGAAATAGATGAGAGGTCACAGATGCTGAAGGTTCAGTTCATGTACATTCAATCCTGCTGAAACCAGCAACAGACATTCAGATTAAAGAATGTCAATAGTCAATATTTCTTCAGTGCTTACTGCTAGCAAAAATCCTAACAGACATGCCCTATTGTCCTGTTTTCAATCTCATAACAGATCTAAGAGGTTGCTTGTTGTTCCATTTTATGAAGATACAGAGGCTTAGAGAGTTTAAGAAACTGAAAATATTCCAGATTTATTAAATAGAGGAGCTTGAACAAACCCAAGCAATTGATCCTAGAGTTCTAACCACTAAATCATAATAATTTCTGGGTGATTGCAGGAGGAATTTAAACTATTCAATCTGAGACAAAATCAAACACAAGAAAATCTACCAAATAATAGACCTTTCCAAGCTCTTTAAACTTAGCTCTGATTTAGGAACAGGCTTTTCTTGTACACTAGTTTCTATTACCTTCTGATCTGTGTTTTTAATAAAGATAATTAAGGTCAGTTTGGTTCAGCCAAACCTTTTAATTACACTGCACCTGGAAACCTGAAAGAATGTTCAAATTCATTTTCACTACCAGCTGATCTTTACAATGGTAGGCTTTGCTCTCAAAAGACAAGTGTCCTTTAGAGAAGAATTCAGGAAACTCGGGGCTGGGAAGGTAGCTCAGTGGTAGAGTGCTTGCCTTGCATGCATGAGGTCCTGGGTTCAATTCCTCAGCACCATATAAGCAGAAAAAGCCAGAAGTGGCACTGTGGCTCAAGTGGTAGAGTGCTAGCCTTGAGCTGAAGAGCTGAGGGACAGTACCCAGGCCCAGAGTTCAAGCTCCATGACCAGCAAACAACAACAACAAAAATTAACATTGGCTATGTTCAAATAGTCCAGCAGTTTCTCTAGGTTCTGTCACTCAAGCCCACAGAGGTCATCTCTCTCTCTTCAAATTCTTGCTACTGTGATGTTGGCCATAGCACTGAGTAATTTTACTGCTTCTGGAATTCCTGCAGATAGGTTTGAAAAGTGTGAGATTAGCGTGACTTAACTTTTGCCTTGACCTGAGCGTACATCTCCCCTGGAATCTCTCTGAACTGTTGAGTGTGCCATCATTTTCCCTGAAACATTTTCCCCCACAGCTATTGATAAAGTCTACTTGCAAAAGCCACCTTCCCTGGAGGACAACCATCCTTCCAGTCTTTTATTTCATAGGCAGATTGATGTTGGTAGGATTGTTCTGATAGAGAAAGGTAAACAATTTTCTCTGTGTTGTGATACAGAGAATTGTGCTCAATGCTACTTGAAGGTTTTTTAACTTTTTTAAAATTATGTCTTTTTTTGTATATTAATTGGCGTTACAAGCTATCTCTTACAGAGTGTCCTAAACTTTTCATGATTATGTTTCTAGAAACATTTGATGTCCAAGGACAATGTTTGTTTGTTTGATCCATTTCTTACTTTGAATCTGTTTCAAGATTTAAAGTAAAACATGCTTACTCACTTTCCAGTTACAAAACACATTTTTATTATCTTTAAGTTGTTGTACAGAGCAATTGCTGTTTAACAAAGCAGTTTATGAATACAATATATATTGATCAATGTCACCCTTTCAACGTTCTCTCCCGTGCCTCCTCTCCCCACCTCTTCCCTCACTCTTCTTAATTTTGGAGGCTATACATTGGATTCTTTTTTTTTAAGTACTTCAACACTTGTATTTGTATTTTATTTCTGATTTAAAGTGGCTTCAACTTATGATACATAGTTTCATTGTTCTTGAAAATTATATACATTTTAACATAAATTTCTATTTTAAGTGATAATCTCATATTTCATTGAATGTTATTTTTTCGACAGACTTCTAACATGGGCAATCAGATACATTTATGATTTTAAGACTCCATTCAATAACAAGGTAGTACCTAATAATTTTTTGGGGGGGAGGTCCGGTCATGGGGCCTGAACTCTGGGCCTGGATGCTGTCCCTCAGCTCTTCAGCTCAAGGCTAGCGCTCTACCACTGGAGCCACAATGCCACTTCTGGCTTTTTTCTTTTTGCTTATGTGGTGCTGAGGAATTGAACTCAGGGCCTCAGGCATGCAAGGCAAGCGCTCTACCACTGAGCCACCTTCCCAGCCCTAGCTAATAAATTCTAAATCTTCTAAAGATAAAATCTTTTTTTTCAAATTTACCTTTTTATTGTAAAGATACTGTACAGAGGGGTTACAGTTATATGAGTAAGGTAATGAGTACATTTCCTATAACAAAATGCTGAAACAAGGATACAGGTTGACCCATTGTAACAAGGAAACATACAAGACACTATGTTGAAAATAAAGGAGGGGGTTACTTTGAATTCATGACTGCATTCTCCTTTTTTTCTCTTCATTTGTCTACATCTTTCCCCTACCCACCTCTGTCACGTACCCTCTTCCTGGTGGTTTACATTGTGAATTTTGACTTTGCCTTACTAAGGAATTTGTACTATTTGAGTTCTCGCGTGTAATTTTAAAACATTTTTTATTAAAAGTTTATGAAAAAGGTGTTTGCAATGAAGGAAACAAATGACTTTTCAAGGATATACTCATGGTTGCATTTTAAAGGAGGAAAACAAATGGAGAAAACTGTGGTTGTAGTGATTTGGGTTCTACAAGTTACTGAGTGCATGAGTAGAAAAGGCCTACAGAGACCACTTCTTGGGTTGCTTTCAGACCTGGCAAAATGAAAGTGCCCAGTCTAAAAGCCCTCAGAGGTACAATACCAGGAGAAATTAGGAAATAGCTTCCTTCAGCAGGAAGTATGTATGCCCAAAAAAAAGGGACTGTGTGGTCTTTGGGCTTAGATATCTTTGCTAGGATATTCATTGGGTCAGAAGAAAGCTCTACTGAGTCCCAACTTCTAAAAATGAGGTCTTAATAATCTTAATAGAAAAGACCAGATCTTTGGAACCACACTGTATGAATCTCTATTTTGCCAGCTTTGTGGCATTCCGCTTCAGTAATACCTTGAATTTAAGAAGTGCCTGTTATACTGAACATGTCAAAAGGAAAATGGCTTTGGGAAGCCACTCTAGGCTAAGAATGACCTTCCCTCATGGCAGCAATTAAAAGAGCTTTTAATGGATCTGTAATGCTGGAAGAAACTAGGTAGGTAATGTTTATGTCTCTGACTTTGAGGAGGATAAGGAGTCAAATCTGACAACCCAATGAACACTCAAGAAATTACACACACATGAGGCTGGGAAGGTGGCTCAGTGGTAGAGCGCTTGCCTTGCATGCATGAGGCTCTGGGTTCAATTCCCACCACCACATAAGCAAAAAGAAAAAAAGCGGGAAGTGGCACTGTGGCTCAAATGATAGAGCGCTAGCCTTGAGCTGAAGAGCTGGGGGACAGTGCCCAGGCCCAGAGTTCAGGCCCCACGACCGGACCCCCCCCACAAAAAAAGAAAGAAAGAAATTACACACACATAGACATACACACACTCACACACACAGAGGCCCATATACATGTGTTGATGTGACGTTATTAATATTGGAAAAATAGCTTTCACATAAAAAATAATTCTTAGATCTGAAGGTGTCATTTATTAATAAGTTAAAAATCAGAAACTTAAAAAAAAAGAACCTCAGTTTCCTAATAGGAACTTTAAGAATATCAAAGCAAATAAAATAATGCTATTTTTTATTTCAATATAAACTCCTTACATGAAGGAAGACATTTGTGGTGTTATTCTCATTGGTTTTGGATTTTGCTTGATTTAAACATGGAAAAAAAATCCACTTGCCCAATGAGTGGAAAATTAGAAAATATAAATTACACTCCAACATCTCACCAGAAACTCTTAAAAGACAAACCAGAAATTCCCAAAGACATTCTCTCCTGTAGCATCCAAACCCTAAACCATTTTTGAAAAAAGGTAGAAGCAGTGTATCATCCAGATATGCCCAGGGATGGTGCCTTTAATTGATGTGAAATCTGATCTAACTTAAAAGAACCAATCTACTTCAAAGGAAAAACCAGTCCTCTCTGATTCTGCCACTTTAATTAGTGAGAAATAAATAATAATCCTTTTTGCCCCAAAAGACCTTCCTCATATTGTGGAACAACTTTTACCTGAAAGGAAAAGAGTAAGGAGGGGTAGAGAAGGAAAATAGCTCCACATGGAGATTAAAGAAAGTCTTTCATAGTGGGCAATTTGTGCCAAATGCAGTGAAGCACACCCGGTCCTGGGAAAGGTCTTTGGCCATATTTTCATTCAAGGGTCAATGTCCATCCAAGAAATATTTACAGACAGCTACTTTGAGCAGGAACACAAGTGCTCTGTGCTTAGGGTTGAGGAGATAAATGACTATGACATTCTGACCACTAAGGGGTTTATTTCATAGTTTAAAACAGCTTTGAAATAAATGACTTAAGCATTAAGATTATACTATTATGAGAAAATTTAACCATGGAGATTATTCAGGGATTTTCGTCTCTTCAAAGATCTAATGATAGAGCTACAAAAGAAAACGGCCTTTCCTTTTCTGAAAACCTATGAAATCACAGAGCAAAAAAATTGCTTTTGTCTTCAATATAGAGCTGGTTCCTGGTAACTCCTAAAGTAAAATTGCACATTCTAACCAGTAGCATAATATAGGGTTATTGCTTTTATTAAAATCACTACACTGTCTTCAAGACACAATAGACAAGGACAAGCCCTAAGAGGAGTAGCCTGTTCTATCTCTTGCAGCCTTAACAAGAGCTCCTGACTGGCAACTCTTGTTTCTCTACCCAGTTGTTTATCTTTTATTGAATTCAGAAGTGCTTTAAGTATATAATTTGGATCCCAAGCTTTGTCAATGGTCTTCCATTATCTTCTAGATTTCAGCATCTTTTCATTTCTCCATAGTTTCTTTTGATAATTCATGTGGTTTTTAAAATATCTAACATTATTAAACTTATTAATCTTTTCTTGTTTAGCTACTTCGCTTGAAGTCTTGTTGAAGAAATATTTTCCTACTTGGAACTAAAGATATTTTTCCTTATTTTCTTTCTTAGGTTCTAAGTTTTGCCTTTTATGTTGAAGTTTAAAGTCTATTTTGATATATTTATCATCATCCCAGCGTAGTAAAACTCTGTCCTCTTTCTACAAACCAACCTTTCTTTGATTCAGGTGAAGAGCCAATGCTTCCCTCGTTAGGTTGTTAACTTTTAGAATGTTGGTAAAATTTTCAACAACTTGGTAGGAGAAGCAAATTAGTGTAACTTAAAAGGAGAGCAGTTGGGTAATTTCAAAATTGAAAATGATCCACATGTCTACTTCTAGGAATTTGTACTACAGATGTACTCTTAAATAGGTAGAGAAGAATATATACAAACGTACTCATTTTAACATTGTTTGTGGTATAGTATTAACAGCAGAAAAATCACCCCTGCCTTCATCAGTAAGGATAAGTAAACTCTGGTGCAAAGTATGCAACTATTTAGAAAAGACAGATGCCATGTTATCTAAAACATAAAAATATATTTAATACATCTATATTAAATAATGTATATACTTAGCATTTTATCAAAAATAAAACTAAGCACAAAAGTGGATGTTACATATATTATTTTTATAAAATGTTTACATTAATATAGAATACCTCTGGAAATGTACACAAAAAGTTAGAATAGGTTGTGACATAGGAAATGTCCACACTGGAAGGAGATTCTTTTATAGCCTTCTTTTTATAGCTTTAGTTTTATTAAACACCTATGTGTATTACCTGTAGATTGTTTTAAGCTTAGTTGAGTGGGAAAAAATGAATAGGTACAAAGATACATAATTTGTGATTTCCACATTCAAGAATTTACTGTCACAAAACAGCCATATTAATAATAAGGTAAGATGACAAGTGAAAGAGAGGAGAAATAGCTTCTTGATAGGCTTCAGCAAATAGAATACATCACATTTTATCTTTTATCTGATATTATGCTTTAAATAGGCTGAAATATAGTGTGTGTGTATGTGTGTGTGTGTGTGTGTGTGTGTGTGTGTGTGTTACTATACTTTCTTTTTCTTTTTTTTCTCTGGTTCTGGGGCTTGGACACAGGGCCTAACCCACATCCCTTAGCCTCTTTATGCTCAAGGATAGTGCTCTACCAGTTGAGCCACAGCACCATTCCTGGCCTTTTCTGAGTAGCTTATTGGAGATAAGAATCTCACGAACTTTTCTGCCTGGGCTGGCTTCTAGTTGAGATCCTCAGATCTCAGCCTCTTGAGTAGCTAGGATTACAGGTGTGGCCCACCAGGACCCAGCTGTTATTTTCTATTTACTATGTTACTATACTATATTTTCTCAATATTATGAACATTTACATAAAACTGATGAAAACATTATAGGTATATATCAGACTTTGGGTCAGGACCTAAATAGTGTTCTCTTGATTAGGACTTATCACAACTTCAAGGGGGCAGATACTGTAATATTGTATATAGATAGGGAATAGAACTATAGTTTACTTACTGACACCCACAAACAGAGCCTCCAAAATTCTCCACCAGAAACAGAGAGTGGAGAAAACATATCCAGCTTGGAGGTACAAAGCATCTTGTCATGAGTTTGTGTATTTTAATATTTAATGTCACTACATTTTGTGTTATTTTGCCTTAATAAAAGTAATAGTAATCTTAATGTAATCGAAGTTGATATCCTCAGAATCTTTAGACTGTGCAGACTATGAGAAGATGACTCTTACCTCAAAGCATACAAGGGATAACCAAGAGGGAATGTGGTATATTTTGCTTCCCAGACCTCACTGATCAAAGAGTACCAGCATAGGGTAGTGTGGCAGTTATACGCAAGTATTTCTCAACATGTAGGGGTTTGTATGTACATGATCTGGGATGTAATTTTACCAAGTAAATTTCTGGTACCCATCCCAGATTATCTTAGGGATGATGGTTGGGAACCTCCATTTTTAACAGGGTGGGTTTTTTTCAGGTGATTCTTATATAAATTGAAGACAGGTTATACAGAGTAGAGCTTCCTGATTTTACTGCTCTTTTCTTAATCTATATGAAAGTCTGAAAATGCCTGAGGCTGGCTTGGGTTCTGTTGGCTATACTTCCTCTGGTCTCAGAACAAGAGGTTTCTGACTGAAACCACATCCTCAGTGCTGAATCCAGTTGCCCTGCCTGCTATGTGCTGCTGTGTGCCTCTGACTGAAATCCTTTGTCCTCAGTCCTGAGCATATATCAATGTAGCTGAATGATAATTCAAAAGGAAGGTATTTTTAATCTGAAGGCTTACAAGAACTAATGATTAGCTTGGAAAGCTGCAGTGCTGGCTGCTGTTCGCTGTGGGAGTTATGTGGGAAGTAGACGGAAGGCAGAACAAAATCTGCTTTCCTTTTTAATCACATGCCTGATGGGTTTGGGCAAGGGATTCAAATTCTCAGATTTTTATATTTTCCAGTTGGAAGCACACAGTTGTTCTCTCTCCTTGAGTTGGTTAGAGTTGAGAGAAATGGTAGGTATAGGCCATAGATATTATAGGCACTTAAGTCAGAAGGCTCTAACTGCCTGTGTTCTACAAATGTGCTATGCTAACAGTTCATTTCCAAAAATCCTTGTTCTAATGGACTATTTCTTTCCATCAGATTTGAAAAGGTACTTCTTTTTGTTGCTTATATGCATTCATCTGAGTATTCTAATTCCAAACTAGTAACTCTGATACCTACCAATTGTCACTCTTCTCTATTTCTGAAGCTCTCCCTCCTCTCTTACCTGCTCACTTGCACTTGTTACCTAGATCATAATTACTCAACATTAAGATTTCCATTTAGATATGATTGCCTTGGTGACATCTGAAATCAATATGCTTTTATGTGTGTCTATAAGCTTCTGCCTTGTCTCTTCCTCTACGTCTTCGTAGCACTTTGTAGTCATCACCTATTTGGCTGTTAAGTCCTATTCAACTGTAAGAGTAGGGGTGAAATTTCTTAGCAAACTCTATATCCCCAGCTCCTGGCTATGTCTAGATTTTAGTGGACTCATTAAATCGAATGACTAGAAGCCAACGAATATACTAATTCCATTCATTGTGGTGTTTGAACAGTGCAATTAGAAAACACAGATAACATCTATCAGCTACCTTTTCTTATCATATGACTGAAGCATGACTTTAGGAAAAGAACTTAAGTTTCTTCTAAGGGAAAAATAATTTCATTTTTTTTGTCTACAATCTGGGGTTTAGTTCACGTGTAAGTACTAAATAGTAAGGAACTTCCAACCCAAATGCTGCCAGGCAATAAATTTCTCAAAATCAATATGTTAAAGTCCTAACTCACAATGTGACTATTCTGAAGGAAGTGTTTTTGTTGGGTTAGGATTATGTGAGATCATAAGGATCGGACCTTCATCCAAAAAGACTGGCCTTAAAGAAGATGAAAGCCTCTTTCTCAAGTGCTCTCCCCATTCCCCCTCCTGTTCCCCTCCTCTTTCCTTCCTCTCCTCCTTCCTTCCCCTCTCCTCTCCTCCAGTTCCCTCCCCTCCTTTCCTTTCCCCTCTTTTATCCTCCTCTCCCTTTTTCTCTCCCTCTCCCCTCTCCTGCCCTTCTCTCTTTCCCTCCCCTTCCCTTCCCCCCCTCCCCCTCTCCCCTCCTCCTCCCTCTCCACTCTTTTTTTTTTTTTAATTTAATTTAATTTTACTTGAGAACATACTGTACAGAGGGGTTACAATTACATGGGCAGGATAATGCATACATTTCTTACCAAGCATTGCAGCCTCCTCCTTTGTTTACCCTTCACCTCCCTTCCCAGCCTCCCCCCTCCCCCCCACCCAATCATACCCCCCCCCCCCACACCGACATTGTAAAGCTGGTTTTTTTTTTTTTTTTTTTTTTATTGTAAAGCTACTATACAGAGGGTTACAGTTACATGAGTGAGGTTATGAGTACACTTCCTCTTGAACATTGTTACCCCCTCCATTGTTTTCCCCCTACCATCCCCTCCCTCCCTCCCTTCCCCGAGGTTCTTTTTTTTTTTTTTTTTTTGATTGTGATTAAATGATTACATAATTTCAAAGTCACAAGTTCATTCTAACTTCCCTGGAGCAAATTGTCTACCACAGTCTGTAATATATAACAGTGTTCACATGTTATATACCATATTTGTGATCAGCAGCATGAGGATATTTAGTAGTGGTTCAACCAGATGAGCGGGAGTTCTTTGTTTCTTAAGTCCTGTTAGTTTTGTCGTATCACCTAACCTTTTGGATTTAGCATCCACTTATGAGGGAGACCATGTACCGTTTGTCTCTTCGTTCTTGGCTTACCTCGCTCAACATGATTCCTTCTAGCTCCATCCATTTCCCTGCAAATGCCATTATTTTGTCATTTCTAATGGCTGCATAATATTCCATTGTGTATAGATACCACAATTTTTGGATCCATTCATCTGTGGTGGGGCACCTAGGTTGTTTCCATATCCTAGCTATTGCGAACAGTGCTGCAATAAACATGGAGGTGCACGTGTCCTTGTATATTGGTTCCTGTTGTTCAGGGTAGATGCCTAGAAGTGGTATGACTGGGTCGTAAGGGAGGTCAATCTTTAGCTTTCTAAGGACCCTCCAGACTGCTTTCCAAAGTGGTTGTATAAGTGTACATTCCCACCAGCAGTGTAATAGGGTTCCTCTTTCTCCACATCCCCTCCAGCATTTGTCGTTGGCTGATTTGTGGATGTGGGACATTCTGACTGGGGTAAGGTGGTATCTCAGGGTTGTCTTTATTTGCATTTCCTTCACCACCAGGGATGATGAACATTTCCTCATGTGTTTCTTTGCCATTTTTATTTCTTCATTTGAGAAGTCCCTCTTTAGTTCCCTTGCCCATTTAGTAATTGGTTTGTTAGGTTTGGGAGGGATTAGTTTCTTGAGTTCCCTGTATATACAGGATGTTAACCCCTTGTCTGATATATTGCTGGTAAATATTTTTTTCCCAATTAGTTGGTTGTCTTTCTAGCTTAGTTGCGATAGATTTAGCTGTGCAGAAGCTTTTTATTTTAAGGTAGTCCCATTTGTCGAGTCTCTCTCCAACTTGTTGTGACCCTGGGACTCTGTTCAGGAAGTTCCTTCCTGTGCCTATTAGTTCAAGTGCCTCTCCTACTCTGTCCTGCAGTAGTTTCAGAGATTCAGGTTTAATGTTAAGGTCTTTAATCCATTTTGAGTTGATGTTGGTGCATGGTGATAGGCTGGGGTCCACTTTTAGTTTTCTGCATGTGGCTGCCCAGTTTTCCCAGCACCAGCGGTTGAAGAGGCTGTGTTTCTTCCATTGTATGTCTTTGGCTCCTTTGTCGAATATCAGCTGGCTGTAGGCCTGTGGATTTATATCTGGATCTTCTATTCTGTTCCATTGGTCTTCGGGTCTGTTTTTGTGCCAGTACCATGCTGTCTTTGTGATTATAGCTCTGTAGTAGAGTTTGAAGTTTGGCATGGATAGCCCTCCCATATTGTCTTTATCCCCTAGAATTGTTTTGGCTATTCTAGGTCTTTTGTTGTTCCATATAAATTTTTGGACTGTTTTCTGTATTTCAGTGATGTATGTCATTGGGATTTTAATAGGAATTGCATTGAATTTGTATATTAGTTTTGGAAGTATCACCATCTTTACTATATTAAGTCGGCCTATCCAGGAGCATGGGAGGTCTTTCCATTTCCTAGTGTCTTCTCTAATTTCTTTCTTTAACTTTTTATAGTTCTCATTAAATAGTTCTTTTACATCTTTGGTTAGGTTAATTCCTAAATATTTTATTTTTTGGGAGGTTATTGTGAATGGGGTTGCTCCCTTTATTTCCCTCTCTTCTGTGCGTTATCAGTGTATAGGAAGGCAACTGATTTTTGTGGGTTTATTTTGTATCCTGCTATTTTGCCGAAGTGACTTATGATTTCTAAAAGTTTGGGGATGGAGTTTTTGGGATCGTGGAGGTATAGTATCATGTCGTCTGCAAAAAGGGATAGTTTCACTTCTTCTTTCCCTATGCGGATCCCTTTAATGTCTTTTTCTTGCCTTATTGCCCTGGCTAAGGGTTCTAGGACTATGTTGAAGAGGAGTGGAGACAGTGGACATCCTTGCCTTGTTCCTGTTTTTAGGAGGATTGGTTGTAGCTTTTCCCCATTAAGTATAATATTGGCTATTGGTCTGTCATAAATGGCTTTTATTGTTTTTAGAAATGTTCCTTCTATTCCTATTTTCTCCAGAGCTTTTAGCATGAATGAATGTTGAATTTTATCAAAGGCCTTTTCTGCATCTGTGGCGATAATCATGTGATTCTTGACCTTGGCTCTGTTGATATGCTGGATTACATTTATTGACTTACGTATGTTAAACCATCCCTGTGTCTCTGGGATGAAGCCTACCTGATCATAGTGTATTATTTTTTTTATGTGTTTCTGGATTCTGTTAGCTAGAATCTTGTTAAGGATCTTTGCATCTGTGTTCATCAAGGAGATTGGCCTGTAATTCTCCTTTTTGGTTGGGTCTTTGCCTGGTTTGGGGATGAGTGTGATATTGGCTTCGTAGAATGAGTTTGGGATAGCTCCCTCCTTCTCTGTTTCTCTGAAGAGCTTGAGGAGTATGGGTATTACTTCTTCTTTAAAGGTCTTATAGAATTCTGCTGTGAATCCATCTGGTCCTGGGCTTTTTTTTGTTGGAAGACTTTTGATAGCTTCCTGTATCTCATTATAGGATATTGGCTTATTTAATTGGTTAACTTCTTCTTTGCTCAGTTTGGGTAACTTGTATTTCTCTAAAAATGCATCCATTTCCGCCAGATTTTCTTCCTTTAGAGAGTATAGCTTTTGAAAGTAGTCTGTTAGAATTGTTTGGATATCTTGGGTACGTGTTGTGATGTTTCCCGTGGCATCCCTAATCCTATTAATATGGGTTTCCTCTCTTCTTTTTTAATTAATCTTGCCAACGGGCCATCAATTTTGTTTATTTTTTCAAAGAACCAGCTTTTTGTTTGGTTTATTTTGGTTATGGTTTTCTGATTTTCTAATTGGTTAATCTCTGCTCTCAATTTGGTTATCTGGCTTCGTCTAGTAGCTTTAGGTCCCATTTTTTCTTGTTTTTCTAGCTGTTTTAGTTGCAACATGAGATTATTTACTTGGTCTGTCTCCATTCTCTTGATGTGGGCACTGAGGGCAATAAATTTGCCCCTCAGGACTGCTTTTGCTGTGTCCCACAAGTTTCTTTGTGAGGTGTTTTCATTTTCATTGAGTTGTAGGAAATGCTTTATTTCTTCTCTGATCTCTTCTGTTACCCAGGCCTTGTTAAGGAGTGTGCTGTTCAATTTCCATGTATTAGAGAAATTTCTGCGGTATGCTTTGTTATTGAGAGCTAGCTTGATTCCACTGTGGTCAGATAGGATACAGGGGATTATGTCGATCCCTTTGTATTTGCTTAAGTTCCTTGCATGAACTATGATATGGTCTATTTTGGAGAAAGTTCCATGAGCTGCTGAGAAGAATGTGTACTGTGTTGTTTTAGGGTGAAATACTCGGTAGATGTCAGTTAATTCCGCTTGAAGTATGGCCTCACTTAATTCGGTAGCTTCTTTGCCAATCCTCTGGTTGGTAGACCTGTCCTTTGGTGAGAGTGGCGTGTTAAAGTCTCCTAGTATTATCGTATTGGGATCTATTTTATTCTGTAAGTTTGAGAGCATTTGTTTAACATATCTGGGTGCACCAATATTTGGGGCATATAAGTTGATGATGGTTATATCCTCCTCTTGGATTGTTCCCTTTATTAATATGTAGTGTCCGTCCTTGTCTTTCTGTACTGATTTTAATGAAAAGTTTATTTTGTCAGATATCAGGATAGCTACACCTGCTTTCTTATTGGGGGAATTTGATTGGTAGATCCTTTTCCACCCCTTCACTCTGAGTTTGTTTGTATGTTTGGCTGAGAGGTGGGTCTCCTGAAGGCAACAGATGGATGGGTCTTGTTTTCTGATCCAGTCCTCAGTTCGTTTTCTTTTAATTGGCGAATTCAGCCCATTTATATTAAGAGAAAGTATAGAGAGATGCATTGTTGTCCCTGCCATTCCGTTTTCCTAAGTTTTTCTTCTTTCCTTTCCTCCTGTGCTTGCTCAGTTAGACTTTGAGTAATGCCTGTTTGGGGCAGGTCCCAGTTCCTGGTTGCTTTCTTCAGGTTGTGTCCCCCCTCTTAGAATTCTTTGTAATGCTGGCTTAATGTTTATGTATTCATTTAGTTTTTCTTTGCTATTAAAAGTTTTCAGTTCTCCATCGAATGTGAATGCTAGCTTTGCCGGGTATATCAGTCTGGGTTGGCAGTTACTGGCTCTCAGGGCTCGTATGGTGCTTTCCCAGGCTTTTCTTGCATTCATTGTTTGTGTGGAGAGATCTGCAGTGATTCTAATTTTTTTCCCGTTGTAGTATAGCTCCTTCTTCATTTTTGCTGCATGCAGGATTGTTTCCTTATTATTCAGATCCATCATTTTTACTATTATGTGCCTAGAAGTGTTTCTCCTGGGATCTTGCTTGTTGGGTGTTCGATAAGCTTTTGTGATGTAGTTAAGATGGTCGTTTTTGAGGTGGGGAAAATTTTCATTGACTATCTTGTTAAATAGGTGTTGCATTCCCTTGCTCTGGAATTCCTCACCTTCGTCCACTCCGATTATGCGAAGGTTAAATTTTTTAGCATTATCTGCTTGCTCTTGAATTTCCCTTTGGTTTAATTTGAGTGATTTTTCCATATCTGTCACTTTTTGGTCCAGTTGGTGTATTCTGTCTTCTGTATCTGACACTCTACCTTCCATTTCATTCACTCTGTTGACCATGGCTTCTATTGTGGTTTGCATGGTGGAAATGGATCCCTTTATGGATTCAATGTTGGTTCTCAGAGTACTGATCTCACCTCTCAATGAGGTGAGATCAGTATGCATTACCTCTAATTTGGCGTTTATCTCACTTCTTACTGAGGTTTGTGCAGCTTCTATTTTTGCATCCAACTTTTGTTTGATATCCTGTATATCTTTTGATAGTTCATCCTTGTGCTCTTTCAATTTCTGATCCATTTCTCGCTTTATTTTTTGAGTCATTGCCTCCAGCAACCCTTGGATGTAGTTTTTGCCTTCCATTCCTGCTTTGCTCCCACTGGGGCTCTCCCCTGCGTGGCTGCTGGCTTTTGAGGTGAGCTTGCTGTCCTGGGTAGTGGTAAACCTTGTGATTTTTCTCTGTGATTTTCGCATGGGGGTTCAGGAGACTGCTCTTCAATCTTGTTTTGGTGTGTCTGTCTTTGCTTGGTTGCTGATTCTGTATTGGTAGAGAGAGTCTGTGCCTGATCTGGATTCTGTTGGGAGCCTATTTCCAGCTGCTATTCTGACTTACTTAGGATTCTCAGCTCTCTGCTGTAGCAATTCCCACCTTTGGAAGGGTTGAGCAGCCTAGACTGCTTGTGTTTGCTCCTGCGGGTGCTCTTGGGAAGATCAGATGCTCTGGATGCACTCTCCCAAATACTGGAGTCTGCTATGGGCTCCTGATGTGTTTTTGTTTGTTTGTTTTGGGCTGGTTGTGGGCTTGAACTCTAGGTTTGGGTGCTGTCCCTCAGCTCTTCAGCTCAGGGCTGGCACCCTACCATTTGAGCCACAGCCCCACTTCTGACCCTTTTTGCTTTCTTCAGGCGCTGGTCCCCTGGCCTGGTTCCGGCCCCAGCCTGGAGCGCGCTCGTTAGGCCTGTGCTAATGTGTATACCACCTAGGTTATGCAGCCTGGAGGACACAGTTCAAATTTCTTCTACTGTTGATAGTCTTGACCCAGGGGCGCTCTTGCTCTGGCCTGGCCAGCAGAGTGTGCTCCACCGGCTGGTGGAGCTCTCCAACAGTTCCCAGTTTTAGTGGGTCCTGTGGTCCGGGTGTTGGGGTAGGGAGTCTAGGTCAGGGTCTGGGGATTCCCTCCAGCTCTGGTCTCCCTTGATGGATTCCCTGTCCCCTGATGGGTACTCACCCTGTAGGTCGTCAGTTGTTGTTGCAGTCCGAGTTCAGTTGGGGTGGTTGCGGGCTGGGTTGGGCGGCCCCCCGCCGGGTAGTTGCGATCGCGATTGGGCGGGTGGTCTGCCGACAGGTCCCTTTGTCGCGCTGCTGGTGCCGGGCGGCTTTGGCGGGATGGAGTCTCTCCGCTCCGGTGGAGAGTGAGGGGTGGGGGTGGGATCCTCGTGGAGACTCAGGGCTGGTAGGTTTCTCTGTTCCTTGCGATCCGCTGTTCTGCAATCCGGTACCTGGTGATCTCCAAGCAGCCCTCTGTGTCTCTGTGGCTCCGGCAGCCCCCGCCGGGCCGGCTGGCCGGCGGCTTGGCGCACTGCCGCGCGGCCAGTAAAGGTTGGGGGAGGGGTCTTCGCTCTTCTCTGTTCTGAAATTCTTCTTTTCCTCTCTTTCTTTTTTTGTTATTTTCCACCTCTGGTTTTTCTCTGAGTGTTCGCCTTTTTGTTGTTGTCGGTCTCTTGGGGAGATTAAACGTTGGAACTCGAACTCTCTTTTTGGTTGGAGAGAGTTGTGGCGTTTCCCTACTGCCCTGTCGCCATCTTGGTCCCCCCTCCCGTAAAGCTGGTTTTGACATGACATTTTGTACTTCTCATTGTTGCAACAGGTCCACCTGAATCCTTAAACGACTTGTTTGTCCCCATCTCCTCCACATGTTATACTGACATCAAATATAGTGAAAGCAGGGGTTACACTGTGGGGGAGGGACATACAAAGCAACAAAGAAATAATCTTATAAATGTGTTAGAAACACATGCATGAAAGAAACAAAAACATTAAAATACATATTTGAGGGTTCGTTTTCCTAACATCACATTATCTGACCTTTTCCGCTTGACTCATACCTATACTAGATATTGCAAATAAGGGAAACCATGGGACCTATGTTTCTTTGGGCCTGGCTTACTTCACTTAATATAATTTTTTCCAAGCCTTTCCAGTTCCTAACAAATGGGGAAATGTCATTCTTTCTGATGGAGGCATAGAATTCCATTGTGTATATATACCATATTTTCTTGATCCATTCATCTACTGAGGGGCATCTGGGTTGGTTCCATATCTTAGCTATGGTAAATAATGCTGCAATAAACATAGTTGTGCTGGTAGCTTTAGTGTGGTCTTTTTTGTAAACATTAGGGTAAATGCCCAAAAGTGGGATTGCTGGGTCGTAGGGGAGTTCTATGTGAAGTCTTTTGAGGAACCTCCATACTGCTTTCCAAAGTGGTTGAACAAGTTTACATTCCCACCAACAATGAAGTAAGGTTCCTTTCTGTCCACATCCCCTCCAGCATCTGTTGTTGTTAGAGTTCTTGATTTTTGCTGTTCTAACTGGAGTGAGGTGATATCTCAATGTTGTTTTGATTTGCATTTCTTTTATGGCTAGGGATGTTGAACATTTCTTCATGTGTCTATTGGCCATCCTTCTTTCTTCTTCAGAGAAGCTTCTCTTTAAGTCTTTCGCCCACTTATTTATTGGGCAGTTGTTTCTTTGAGGATTTGTTGTTGGGTGGTTTAATTTTTTGAGTGCCAAGTATATTTTAGATATGAGACCCTTGTCCATTGTATGGCTAGTAAAGATCTTCTCCCAATCCGTGGGCTTTCTATTGATCTTGCTAGCTATGTCATTTGCCCTGCAGAAGCTCTGCAACCTTATGTAATCCCATTTGTCCAACCTTTCTTTGATTTGTTGTGTTTCCGGGTCTCTATTCAGAAAATTTCGGCCTGAGCCAAGGAGACCTAGGGTTTCTCCTATTCCATCCTGTAATGTTTTCAGAGTGTCTGCTTTGAGTTCAAGGTCTTTGATCCATTTGGAGTTGATTCTGGTGCAGGGTGATATATAAGGATCTAGCTTTAGTTTTCTACATGTAGTTAACCAGTTTTGCCAGCACCATTTACTGAAGAGGCTGTCTGTCTTCCATTCTATTGTTTTAGCTCCCTTATCGAAGATTAGATGGCTATAGGTCTGTAGGTTCATTTCTGGGTTTTCAATTCTATTCCATTGGTCCTGAGGTCTGTTCTTATGCCAATACCAAGCTGTTTTGATTACTATGGCTTTATAGTAGAGTTTGAAATTTGGTATTGATATTCCTCCAGCAGTGTTCTTTCTGTTGAGGAGCGTTTTTGCAATTCGGGGTCTTTTATTGTTCCATATGAATTTTTGGATTGCCTCTTTTATTTCCTTGAAGAATGTCCCTCTCCACTCTTTACCCCTTCCCTTCCCTCCATTCCTCCACCTCCTCCGCTTCTTTTCCATTTTCTCTTCCTCTGTATGAATCCCTCCACTTTGGAGTCTGCTATACTTCGGATGATCAATGACTATTAAATTTGTGAATGAACTGTTACCACTCTGAGGATCAAGGAGGTACACATGAAACACAAGATGGCCCTTGAGATGCTAGAACATACCTGCTGTTCATTCCTTTGATGGGTTTATAAAATATTAATTTTGTTTTTCAAGGGATGTTGAGAACTTATTTATAGAACACCATATTTTGCTATAAAAAAGTAAAGAAATAGATGAGAAAATGGACAGGAATGGCAAGAAAAACCCGAGGAAAGTTTGCATGCAGATTTTGTATCCTAAGAATCGGGTCATTTGACTCTGAACTTCTCTGAATCCAAAGTGAAGGGTTAAACTGAGTCAATTATAAGATTTGCAGATTATGTAAAATAAAATTATCCAGAAAATAAAATGTCATAGAGGTAAGAGGTAAACCTCATTTCTTAAAGTAGGCATTGATGTGTTTTGTTTACTATGCTGTCTCTACTGCCCTGAATATTACTGAGGACAGAGTCTATTCTTAATGGATTAGTAATGATGCTTATTTTTCTCCAGTTTTAGGAACTAAAAGTTCTCAAAAAAGGTACCATATTGTAAAATAGGGTACCTCCTGATAGCATTCCTAGGATAAATTTTAAAAAAAAATTAGTTTTCTAGATCGGTCTCCTTTTTACCCTTCATTGTCAGTGGCTGGCATGAAATGTACAGCAAAGCAATCCTGCAGTATTCATTCTATAGTCACATCAGTGGCAGTTCTTGATGTCCAAACTTTTGTTTGGAGGCAATGTTCCTCTGAGGGCCTTGCTCATGCAGTATAAGAAAGTTGACTGCATTGCTGCTGATGAAAGATGGTCCTGTGTTTGGCCAACCAACTGCTTGTGAGAAAAGGTCATGCTACTCTTAGATATTTGATTACACACATCATTTGAATACGTTCTATGTGCCAGATGAGAGGGTAAGGGTTTCCTTTAATTCTCACAGATGCCCTATGAGGTATGTACCATCATACACACCCATTTTAACAAATGGCAAACCGAGGCCTAGAAAGATTAAGGGTAAAAATGAAGGTGTCAATGATATCCATGGTAAGATTTTACCCAGAATTCTGTACCCCTAAATCTAAGCTGTTGGCCATTCTTGTTGCTTTTGTGAGAATTAATGAAGCCTCAAAGAGACACCCTAATCCAAATCCCTCTTGCCTATCTCCTACCCAGAATAAAAGTACTTGACCTGTATTCTCCAAACACAAAGGTAGATTTTCCCAGACCACACTCAGGATCTTAACATAGTCTGTATACTCCATGGTATACTGTGAAATAAGCAATATATAGAATATAGTAATTGTCACATTTTACCAATCTCCCAAATACATTTTGTTGTTAAATTTTGTTTTGTTTTTTGTTTTGTTTTTGGTCCGGTTGTGGGGCCTGAACTCTGGGCCTGGGCACTGTCCCTCAGCTCTTCAGCTCAAGGCTAGCACTCTACCACTTGAGCCACAGCGCCACTTCCGGCTTTTTTCTTTTTGCTTATGTGGTGCTGAGGAATCGAACCCAGGGCCTCAGGCATTCAAGGCAAGCGTTCTACCACTGAGCCACCTTCCCAGCCCTGTTGTTATATTTTGAGAAAATTCTAGTCGCTAGTTAAGTGAATTGTTTTGTTGTTGGTGTTGGTTGAGGTTGAGGGTCTTGAACTTTGGGCCTGGGCACTGTCCCTGAGCTCTTCAGCTCAAGACAAATGCTCTACTACTTGAGCCACAGCACCACTTCTGGTTTTCTGGTGGTTTATTGGAGATAAGAGTCTCATAGACATTCCTGCCTGGGCTGGCTTTGAACCGTGATCCTCAGATCTCAGCCTCCTGAACAGCTAGGATTACAAGTGTGAGCCACCACCGCCCAGCTTGAAAAAAATTTTAAACATCTAATTCTGTTTATTTTCAAACACCCAAAGCAGGGTTTATGATTCAGGCCATAGCCCCGGTCCAAAAGAGCAATTTTCCTGTATCTTTTCCTTGAGTAAATAACACACAGGATGATCATTGTCTGAGACCTGGGTCATGATGGCTTTTATTTCTACTTGAATTTTCATTTATCAATTTTGTTTCTCTTTTACATGAATAATGCATCCTTTCAGAAGTCATCCAAATTCCCATTATTTGGCATGCTGAATAAAAGACCTTTATTTTGAGCAGCTACAGATACAAATTATGCAGTCAATGTGTTATTAAAGTGTTTAAATATGTATTTGCATGCTAAACTGAGGCTTTGTTGGAGTTTTTGTATAGCAAGTGAAGTATAGTTTCAAATTGTCCAAATATCTGTTCATCATAACAGTATATCTTTAAATGAGGCTGTTGTGGCTCACTTGGGGGAGATAGCATATTTAACATTGACATGAGCAATGTTCTCTATAATAACTAGAAAACACTTGTGAATGCTTAGATAAACAATGCAGCCCCTTAAATGCTTCACATAGATTGACATGCTTGAGTAATGCATTGTATCATTCTTCCCAAGAGTCCTTTACATTCTGTATAATCAAAGAGAACCTAAATTCTGGAATACTGTATCTAAACTGTTCACTACTGATTTATTGTCTCAGGACAATGTGTGTTGGGAGAGGAGAGACTTGGGGGTTCTGTAAATAATGCTTAGTGAGCTAGCCATGTTCCAGGAGAAGGTCACTGGGTTAAGGAAGAAGGAAATTGGCCTTGTATCCTTCTTCCTCTGAAACACAGTTATGGTGATTTTTATGCCTATTTCTGATACAAGAGAACGTGTTGGGTAGAGGTGAGTACATGAACAAGGAAATATTGTTCAGGTCAGTCACACACACACACACACACACACACACACATATACACACACACACACACACACACACACACACACACACACATACACAGATAAGTGTTTTTTGTGGATGGAAAGGATTGTTGTCCTATATAACATTTAATTTGGGAGGGCATTATTCCAGTATTTGTTCTCTTTGAAGATGAGAATAAGAGCCATTAGAGGAAGACAGTAGTGAAGGGCTTCAGTTTATAACACAGGAGAGTCAATGTGAAGATGGTACCCACACGGGAAAGAGTGAGAGGAAGGATGTGTAAGAATCAGGTCAACAGTTATGGGGAACCAAAGAGCATTATTTCTACCTAAGAATCTCTTTGTCCGATTCCAAGGCCTTATTATGCTCTCAGCTCCCTCCTTCCCAGTTCTAGTATTCTGTAATTTCCCATGTTTGACTTTCAAGTAGTAATATCTAGAGAAGATTGTGAATGCAAATATCTACCTGTAGGAGTGCCCATGGAGATGGAGAACCATTTAGTTTCCAGGAAGTCAGCAAATCTTAGAAGATTTTTCAATGGAGAAAATGTTCTGAAGAGATGAAGGAAATCCAGAGTCAACAAGAATGATAAAGAAAAGCATTAAGGGCCTGTTTTCTTAGTGATTATTTCCTTTTTCACCCAGAGACTTCGTGTTATTTTTGTTTTGGTTTGAATTCCTCCTGAAAAAGACAAAAATCTTAATGCAAACAGTATTTGTGGCCAATCCTAGGAATGAATGACGATAAATGAGGAAGTGAGGCAGGGAGGGATTGAAGCCCATCTGAGATGCTCCAGACAGACAGCTGGAGGTTGAGAATTCTGAAGAACAATGAAGAATAGGCTTCTGAGTTCCCCAAATATGGAGTTAAGGTGCTATATACATAAAGAAGCTCACTCTTGACTATTTGTCCATCAAAGTAGCTGTCTACCAATCCAATTCCTGGATTGGAACAGTTTTTCTAAGGAACTTTCTAATACTTCCACTTGCTTGGCAGGCCAGTCTATTAGTCCTACTTCCCACCCAGTCTAACAAAATGCTCAGGCAGAGAATCAGGTGATTTGCATTAAACATCAGAGAGGTGATTGGTAAGACACCTATGGTTTCTCTTCCTATCCTTTATCTTTACAAAAAATATATTTACAAACCTGGATCTGGGATTTTTTCAACTCCATTGGTTATAAAATGGTCTCCTTCCGGTAGGAGTGGTACAAAAAGCAGAAAGGCTTTGTACTAGTAGGAGACAGTATGGTTAAAGGCATCAGAATATCCACAGAACAGATTTAATTCCAGCTCAGCAGGAGGCAGCCATGTTTCTCTAAGTGTTGATTAAACTGTTCCCCCTTGGTGGTTCCCTTGTTTGTCTCATTCATGTTGTTCTCATTTACCTCCTTTTGCTTTGGGAATTTGCCAGCATGGAACTTGTTTCAACGTCTACACTGATTAGATAGGAGCTTATGTTAAGTTGGAAGCCAATAAACATTTGGCTAGGGAACTTGTGGGCCCCATTAACCCAAAACAGGGTATTTTTGGACTGAAAATGCAAATAGACCCAGGAAGGTTATGGCGAATGTGTAAACACCAGACCCATAATGGACTGTCACACACTGCGACACTTCACTTTTGAGATTGACATCAAGGAAAACCCAAAGTCTCTTGAGAGGAGACCAAATATGTTCAGATGACCATCATTATATTTGCTTTCAGCTTTTGACTAGATCAAGAAGTAACATGTGCAGTTGAGCAGCTCAAGTTTAGGAGTCAAAAAATAGCTAGATTTAAGTCCTTGGCAAAGTAATTGCCTTATGACCTTGGCCAAGATATGGAAGGCTTCTCTCATGATCCAAAACCAAAATCTGAGTAATGACTTCTGCACTCCAGGTTATAGAAAGGTTGAAATAATAATATCCTATACCTTGGTAATATTGAAAATGATAAGAAGATGATAATAGCAACATGTCTGAAGAACTGAGTGTCAGACTTACATCATGAGTTCCAAAGAAGTTATTCCCTTACATTTCACTGTCTCTTGTTTAAAAAGAGCTCTCTTTTTGTCCCTTCTTACCGCGTTCCTCCTCCTCCCCTTCTTTGTTAGTGCTAGTGGAGATTGAATCTGGACTTCACATTTGCTAGGGTGAAATAATACCACTGGCTGGGCAAAAATTCAAGGCTCTATATGAAAAATAACAGAGGCATAAAGTAGGAGGATAGGAGAGCGCATTCAAGGGGCAGAACACCTACCTCGCATGTACAATGAACAGAGTTCAAACCCCAGGACTGCCCTCTCAAAATCACTGCCTTCTTTGGAAGTTTTACCCTTTTTTCCCAAATATAAAAGCTACATTCCTTTGTGGTGATTAGAATGCGATGGATAGAGTAGTAGATAAGGAAACAGATACTCTTAGCTTGGGAAAATCTAAGGAAGTGGGACCTGTCACTGAGTGTGTCTCGGGGAGAGGGGTGGAGATAGAAAGACATGAGAACAGTTACCATCTTGGAGAGCTGGAGATTCAACCTGGGACTACTTCATCAGTCTGTCAATTCCTAGCCTTAAGGTCTAATACAATTTGCCCATTGGGTTTGGGGGCTTGCTTGGGAGCTGCTGTTCTGGTCTTTTTATTCTCTCTCTTTTAGAATGGGAATAGGTATCGTTTGCCTGACTGTCTTGTTATTGTTTTGTTTATTTTTGTGTCAGTCCTGGGGCTTAAACTCAGAGTCTGGAAGCTGTTTCTGAGTTTTTATGTGCTCAAGGCTAGCAGTCAGCCACTTGAGTCACAGCTCCACTTCTGAGTTTTGGTGGTTAATTGGAGATTAGAGTCTTATAGACTCACTGGTCCAGGCTAGCTTCAAAGCACAATCATCAGATCTCATCTTCCTGAGCAGCTAGGATCACAGGCATGCACTACCAGTGCCTGAATCCATCATTGAGTTTTGAAAAGATGTAACTCATCTGGTTTACAGGTTCACAGCTGGAAGGGAGTTTTTGCCTGTGAAGGAGTCATATCTTGAGTCTCACCATATCTGATTTAGATGAGACTTTGAGCTTAAAAGTTAAAATTGATACTTAAATAGCTTAAGACTTTGAGAGTTATTGGGAAAGGACAATTGTATTTTGTATGAAAGAATATGAACTGGGGGTGGCTTATGACCTAAGTTGAGTATTTGTGTCTCCTCAGACTTCATATGTTAAAGCCTAATCTCCAAGATAACCATCTTTGAAGGTAGAGTCTTTGGTAGGTGATATGAATATAGACCTTTTGAGTAGCATTCATGCCATTATAAAACTCCTTCCATCACATGAGGACACTATAAGGAATAGTTACCTATGTACAAGAAAGTATTCCTCATGGGACATAGAATTGCCTAGCACCTCAATCCTGGAATTCTCAGCCTCTAGAAGTGTCAAGTCACCAACCAATGGTATTCTCTTATAGCAGGTCCAATAGTCTCTGGTGGTTAGTGTTAATGGTCAACTTGATTAAACTGAGAACACTTCAGAGATTAGGAAAGTACACTAGTTTGAGTATGTGTGAGAGGGAGTTTCAAGAGATTATTAACCAAAGAAGAAGAGACTTGCCCTTTTTGTAAAGGGCATCATTGCATAAGCTGAGGAGGGCAGGTGAAGCTAGATGTAGAAAAGGAAAAAAAGGAAACATGCTCTCTGGTCCTACTCCACTGTGGTAAGAGCTGCTCTGTTCTATGATGCTGGATTGAAACTACTGATGTCATGAGCCAAAATAAATCTTCCTTCCTTTTAAGTTGTTTTTTTTTTTTCAGGTGTTTGGTCACAGTGGTAATGAAACTAACACAATCTAAGACAAATACATGATAAGCGGTCTGTACATATTAAGGGGGAAACCCTCCCTGAAAACTGAAATGATCCTTCATTACCCAGCTCATAAAATCTATATAGTGGGAGGTTGGTATGAATCATACAGCCACATCTGTTTCCTCACTGCCTCACCTCACATCATGCCTTGCATTTTTTGCTGTATTCTTGTATTCTGTGCTATGACACCTGTGTGAAGTGGAGCTTTTCTAAGACCAGCATTTAGGAGGCAGCGGTGAATCCGAGCATAGCTACTGAAGAGAATCCATGTGTAGAATGTTGGAAGTCTCCTTTTGCTTCTGAGTTTTTTCAGCCAGAGTAGTGACATAAAGAATACCAAGACGAGGCAGGTGCCTGTGGCTCATGCCTATAATCCTAGCAACTCCGGAGGCTGGGATCTAAGGAATGTGGCTTGAAGCCATCTCAGGCATGAAATTCCCTGAGACCTATATCTCTAGTTCACCAGCAGAAAACTGGAAGTGTAGCTGTGGCTCAAGTGATAGGGCACCAACCTTGACTAAAAAAGCAAAAGAATGTGCCCAGGCCCTGAATTCAAGCTCAGTACTGGCATAAAAATGAAAAAGAACTAGAGCACGTGAATTCTTGTCCTTGGAATACTAATTACGGAATGACAAGTACCTTGAGATAGATAGATAGATAGATAGATAGATAGATAGATAGATAGATAAGAAGTTGGCTTTGACTCAGCCAGGCCTTGAAGATGGGAACCATGGCCTGACTAAAATGGGTGCCAGGATTGTAAAGTTGGGAAGGAACTCCAAAGAACCAACACAGTGGTAAGTGATGAAAATCCCATTAGTAAAACAAAACAAAACAAAACAAAACCTTCTTTCTTTTGCCTGTTCAATCTATTAATAAAGTCCTGAATTACCACGGATTTCTTCTCTGGGAATTATTTACGGACAGAATTTTGTTTTTGAGTTTTGGTCAGTCATGGGGCTTGAACTCAGGGCCTCAATGCTGTCCCTGAGCTTTTGTGCTCAATGCTAGCACTCTACTACTTTGAACATAGTTCCACTTCCAGTTTTCTGGTGGTTACTTGGAGATCAGAGTCTCCTGGCCTTTCCTGACCAGGCTGGCTTTGAACTGTCAGATTTCAGTCTTCTGAATAGCTAGGATTACAGGTGTGAGACACCAGCCCTAACCCAATGACAGGATTTGAAATGATCATTTTAATTTTAATTGTAGACTTTTAGCTGTGTGTCAGATAATCATTGGTTTTCTGTCACTAGGTCTGTAATTATATTCCCCGTTGATGGAGTATATATAGAATGTTCATGGACTTCTATGGAGACATAACCTCCCCTTCAGGGTTTCCTTCCTTGGTATTGAGAGGTATTCTACAAAACTGAAAGCTTCTGAAAGCTAAGTGTTCATTCTATCTGCTCTAAAACAACCCAAACTCCCTGTCCTTGGCAAGGATGTATGCCACTGGGGAGAATTTATACACAGGACTGCTAAACATTAAATTCTCTTCTTAAAGCCTGGATATTAGATATGCCTCACTTAACATAAAAGCTAGAAATCTAATTCTAGAGAAGTGCTTCTGTCTGTGTAACAACCAGTTTGGGTTTAGTTTGCCATTATTTTCAATCTGCTGTAGAGCACTTCTATTAAAAATTATAAGAAAATGAACTATTAGAAAAGTTAAATTAGAAAGATATCTCCATATTTTATATAGTAGATTTCACTGACATACCAAATCACTTGGTAAAAATCACTATGATGTTTCTAAACCTTTACTTTCCATTTCTGTTCTTACCCTACTCATGCATACAAGTTATAGACCATTAGTTGGAGCAGTATCAGGCTTGGGGCTCTTTTTTTTTTTTTTTTTTTTTGTCAGTCGTGGGGTCTGAACTCTGGGCCTGGGTGCTGTCCTTCAGCTCTTTAGCTCAAGGCTAGTGCTCTACCACTTGAGCTCAGGAATCGAACCCAGGGCCTCATGTATGCAAGGCAAGCACTCCACTACTGAGCCACCTTCCTAGCCCCAGGCTTGGGCTCTTAAGAACAATAAATTTTCATTTGTGCTATGGACCTGGCTGGAACTGTTCGAGAACACACATGTATGCATTTGTGAGTGTTCATTTGAATGGTGATACCAGATAGAAAATATTTTGTGCAAGAGACACAAAATAGGCCCCTCACCATTTCATTCAACCACAAATACATTTCATGGATCCACAAATACAAATTGTTCTACATGATCCAATAACATTACTATTTTTTTATATGTGTGAATTGCCTATTCTGGAAGCTCTGATGGCAGTCTCAAGAGCAAGGAAGTCATCAAGAAAAAATACAACCTGCAGGTCTGTGAGGGAGGCAGAGATTTTGAGGTTTGCCAAGTAGCCAGAGGCTATAGGCCTGACCAGTGTGGGCAGACTAGTCACTGCAGGGGCCTTGGGCCAATATTCCTGTGTGTTTCAGCCAGAGACAGCTCAGAGTAGAAAGAACCATGACTTCTGACAGGCCACCCTGAGACTAGATGCCACTAATTGGTTTAGTAAAGTGGCAGACTAAACTTCCTGGATGATTTCCAAGGCTGTGGGACATGCAAAAATGAAGGTGAGATGGATACATGAAAAGAAGATCAGAAAAATAGAGCCAGAAAAGGACTAACTTTACTCTCAACTGATTAAAAACAACAACAACAACAACCTCTATAGATAGGTCTGACTTCCATGTCCAGTGTTGGAAGATTAGCAATCTAGTGTTCTTCCTAAACAGTGTCTATGATGTTTGTATCTTCCCAGGCTTCTACTAACCTGGTTATTGAAAAGAATTTGGTCTTTATTTTCTACATGTCATTATAAAATCAATATTTGGCTGAAGCACTGACAATCCATTCCACATGTGGTTTACATTTTAGTCTCCAACTTGTTTATTAAATAAGCTTGGCCAAGGACAAGTAATTAAAGACTAGCTGACACCTGACCTCAGCGAGGAGGCAAATCTACTTCGAAGTGGTTCACCTTTCATCCAGGCTCCTTGTCCTGATGTGTTTTTATGGCAGTGGCAGGATGAAGGAAGTTGAAGCCTTACTCATCGATCCTATTTAAGTGAAAGACCGGATCTGTGATTGGGAGTTTTTTTGCTTCCAGTAATTATGGAAGTTTATATTTCATTTCAGTATTTTTAATAGCAACCTTATGCTAATTCAACATATGCTTACTGTATAGATAATTGTCTCCAAAAATATCGACACATATGGAGTTTTTCAGATTGCTAATGATTTGAACTATAAATCAAGTTCAGTTATTTAAGCATTTCTGGTCTAAGGTCAATTTTTAGGTGCTATGACACTTATTTGTTCCTTTTTCATCTTGGAGGAGGAAAGGAATTTTCTGCTTCCCCACTCTATTCTCTTGACAGATAAAGAAACTGAGACCTGGGGGTGAGATAAATTGTCCAAATTCTTAAAATAAAGAGAGAAAATGGATTCCATTTCCCTGGTTCTTTGGCTTTGCCGATCTCCTCCTCCTCCTCCTCCTCCTCCTCCTCCTCCTCCTCCTCCTCCTCCACCTCCTCCCCCTCCTCCTTCCTCCTCCTCCTCTTCCTAGTCCTCCTCCTCCTCTTCCTCCTCCTCCTCTTCCCCCACTTCTTCCTTCTCCTCCTCCTTCTCCTTTTTTCTTTTTAGAAATTACCTCCTTGTTTTGAAAATTTCAAAATTCATTAAAAAAAAAACTCTGAATGTAATTGTTGTAGAAATGTAGTTTATACAAGGTCTTAATTACATTGCTTGCCTGACTGCTTATGCCCTCTCTAAAGGAAATCACCCCATCCCAAGTCCCTGCTACTTCAGCAGCCAGATTTTGTATTATTTGCTTGCTCTATACCCATCAGTATTAATTTGCCTGGAAATAACCATCCATCCCTTATGTATTCATCCATGGAAGAGTTAGAAAGGTAAGTGAAGATAATCAGATTTCTTTTTTCAAGAGGATGAACCAAGAAGTAGAGAGAAGTGGCTACTTGGAAGTGAGATTATGATGTCAACTTCAGAATCATTTGAAAGATTACAGCCAAAACCAAAACCATACACAATCCAGGGTTGTGAGAAAATAGGGCATGTGGAGGAGCCAGTGGGCAAAGAGAAGAGCAAGGAGCAGGCACACGGCTGTGCATGGACCTGCCACAAGGCTCTGTTGCAATGATAGTAGCTGCTAACAATGCTATGAGGTGCTCTGCCCATGTCACCTTCTCTGTATGAACTCAATTGCAACCCTCATAACAACCCATGGATTTTAATATTCTATTTACTATCAGATAAATAAACTGAGGCACTGACAGATTGACTTGCTGGAGGTCATACAACTCACTCCACTGCTATGGTACCTACTATCTGTATCCCACATGGTATTTGCTGATAGAGTTCTTTATCTACTACAAATGTCACTTTTAACCACAAAAATAGAGTATTTGGGAAAACTGGGACTTGAAGAACCACTTAGAACTGAACATAGTTCAGTTTTAATATTCTTTCTCAATCCTTTTTTTTTGAGTTGAGTTGAAAATCTACCCAGGCATAAAGACAGTGGGCAGCCATTGACAAAAGTCGTAAGAAATGACTGAAAGAATCTAGGCTGAAAATTAAATTCTTTTGATCTGATGTCCAAAGGGAAATGTAAGACAAAGGTGGAAGGGAAAGGGAAACATAGCTAGTTAAACATAGAAGAGCCCTCATGCCTAGCTACTGGTCCCCTAATGTCAGGCATGGACTGATGAGGTGGAGTACTCAAGGTGATGGAAAAGGCCAAGAGCACACTTGTCCTCCCCAAACATGGAGGTGAGGAGATTTTAGAATATGACAGTGAACAAAGGCAATCACTTCTTTATTGTCTGAGAAGTACAAAGAAGACTCTTGGGGCAATTCTCATCATCAGAGAATGTTGAGAAAAGCTACACTGATCATTGTCCCATGTTGTCCTCACATGAACAACTTCAAATTGGTAATATGCTTATAGCCTTATATATATATATATATATATATATGAATAAGATAATGAGTACATTTCCTGTGGAGCATTGTTACCCCCTCCTTTGTTTTCCCCTCCCATCCCTTTTGTCAGATGAGTAACAGCCTCGGGGTTGCAAGGCCTTGAAAGTGTCAATGTTCATAGCATCTCATTTCAATATTTTTACTTGCACATTTTAGAAGAATAATGATTGTTCTGACAATATTCTTGAAAGGGAAGAGGAGAGTTTGAGTAAAGCAGACAAGGTGCTCTACCTAGGGTATGCAGAATGTGATAAGAAGACATTGTTGTATCTGCCCCAGGTCCCAGTCCCACTCACACTGCCTGGATTTGTGAGTGTGGAGTATGCTGTTATATGTTAGACAAGGGAGTAAAGAGGATACGGAAGTGAAAAGGTAGAGGAGTCGCTGAAAATATTTTTATTCCAATTTATTCCAAGTGGCAGTCCCACATCTCAACCTCTGGTGTAAGGCATTGAGCTGACTCCGCCCACTTGTTGCTTACCACCTTGTTTCCTTGTGGTAATTGTTCAATTAGATCCTGCAAATGCACAGGACCTGTAGGTTCCTTGGGAAAACAAGGATAGAGTTCTGTCTCTTTCTGGCTGAGAGATGCTGGGTGATTTACTTGCTAGAATCTTAATTCTATTTATTTAGAACCTTAATTCTACTTATGGATGTCATAATACCTACCTCTTGAAATTCAATGAATAAAATGTCTGTAGAACACCTGGCATGTAAAACCTCCCACAAATGGTAGCTCTGACTTCTCCCAGTCTTCCATGTAGTCCCTGCCAGTATCTTACTAAAGTGGATTGTATATCAGGTTCCAAACTGAGAGGAACACATAGAAGAAGTGGAAAGGGAGAATTGCTATGGGCACTAATTCTCAGGTACTGAGAATCCTCTACCCAATGTGGATCCCATTAACCAACATTGAATTGCTATCTATAAGTAAGTTTGTATGTGTAAAGTATATGTTATACTAGAGGTTGGAGGTGGCCATTTTCAGTGTCTCTCAATTCCTTGGGTGTATATCATCTCCAAATCTTATCTTGCAAACAGGTTTCTTCTAATAAGTACTTTGTAGAGATAGTTTAACTGTACCAGTTAACTTTATTATAAGTGTGATAAGACTTTCTTTAAAACTCATTATCCATCCACGCTTAAAGTCTTGCTAACTACTATTGTGCTGCTAAGACCAAGAGGCCTACTTCTTAATGGGTTTGTGCCTATGTACACATATATACATAGAGGTGTGAAACGGCTGAATTGGTTGGTTTTCTGGGTTTGGCACTTTGTGTGTAAGTTTAGTTGTCCTTCTCTGAGGATAATTTCTATACATAAATTCTGGGTAATAGTCAGTTGCTGTACAAAGCTGTCTACTCTTTCTAGGATAAAGTAACATCTTTAAAAAGAATGTGCATTGGGAATTGCATTATCCTGGGTCTGACTAATACTTGGCACTATTTAGCCTTAGTTTTGTCATCTGTAAAACGGACAATAACCTCCTGCATATATAGGCTTCCTGTAAAGACTGAGTTTTAGGTGTCTGGCTCCTGACAAGAGCTCCTCAAGCACCAAATTTTGTATTATTCATTGGTGTATTTGGCACAACTTCAACAGTGCTTGCTTATGGTTGGCGCTAATTTTTGTTGAACGAGTGTAAACTCAGTGACTACTTATTAAACATTTAAATATTACTGGATGAATCACCCATTTAAACGGATAAATAATGGTCGAATAAATACTGACTGTCTAAAGCCCTATAGCAACGCCTCCCACCAAGAAACTCAATATCATTCACAGGACGAGTAACCACAAGTGGCTTACTTGCAGCCCTAAGTTTATTTCTATTCTTTTCCATCCTTGTCTAGCTTCTAGTTGCTTTCCCCGCATAGGCATCCCCAAACTGTTTAGACTTCTTAATGGCTTGGTGAGTGTCTGGATCCACTGGCGAACTAGTCAACTACTGTGTTCTGGCTGTGTTGGGAACAATGAAAAAACTCCCAGTGACTCAGGATGCAGGTGGGAGAAAACTGAAGCAGATTTATTTTAGCACAGAAATGGCCAACCCAGGACTTCCTGAGGTGCCATGAACTCATCAGCGATGACGACATTTAGCATCAAAACAACAGTTGTCAAGAAAATAGCCACATTCTCCCACAGCTCCCATACACACTTCTTACAGAGACACCCGGGATACCCTCTTCTTCAAACTGTCCTTCGTACTCCCTTCCTGCCCTGTGGAGTAACAGGCTGTCGGTTCTGTCTGTGGGCTGGTGAGTCTCTGTGACTCTGGAACTTAATTTTCTAATCCAGAAATAAAACACCCACTGACTTTCAGAACCCAGGCCAGGTGGAAAAAACCTTGCTGGATTTCTTTCAGTGGGGCAGAAAGCCAGGCCATCTCTAGAATGTCTTCAAAATCTAGAGCCAATTACACTGTGCCTCCTCTCATCACTTCAGTCCAGCCCACCTGTACCAATCTGTTTAAAATGACATCAAAGGCAACAAAAAGGGGATAAATAGAGAGAAGATATCACCCAAGGGGCCATGAGAAGGAAGAGAAAGGAACTAGGGGACTCCTCAATGGAAGGATTGTTTTCTTTTTTTGGGGGTCCGGTTGTGGGGCCTGACCTCTGGGCCTGGGCGCTGTCCCTCAGCTCTTCAGCTCAAGGCTAGCACTCTACCACTTGAGCCACAGCGCCACTTCCAGCTTTTTTCTTTTTGCTTATGTGGTGCTGAGGAATCGAACCCAGGGCCTCATGCATGCAAGGCAAGCGCTCTACCACTGAGCCACCTTCCCAGCCCCGGAAGGATTGTTTTCTATCCCCATGAAGAAGAGAAAAAGTAGAAGGAAGAAGAGAAAGAGGAGAAGGAGGAAGAGAAGGAAAAGGAGAGGAGGAGGTGAAGGAGGTGGAGGAGCAGGAGGTGGAGCAGGAGCAGTAGGAGGAAGAGGAGAAGGAGAAGGAGGAGGAAGTGGGGGGGGGGTTAAGTGCTGCCCCGGACTTGAGTTTTGTTTCCATGCTGGAAGCTTCCTCCTCCATCACTTTTTTTTCCTCTAGCCACTTGATGTCCGCAGTCAACAAAGCAGGGAGGATGAAAGGAGAATATGAAATGCAGGGCCCAGAGGATGAGATACTTCAGTGAGAATCATTCTTAGTCCTTCCATCTGCACAATCTCGGCTGGTGCCCAGAATCCTGAGTGTGTTTTCAAAGCAGCCCATATCTGGTACTCACTGGAAAATAAGAAAAGACATGTCCTCTGCTTTAGTATTGCCTGCATGCTACCACTTGGCAGCCCTTCAGGATTTTATGACAAATAGTAATGAATAATTAACTAATCATTTGAGCTGCTACCAAAAGCCTAAAGACAACAGTATCCCCTCTGCTCATGCCACCCAGACAGACCTTGACAGTGCTTCCTGTCTTTATAAAGGCTGGCCAAGATGCAGCTCTCTGATAACACCAACCAGGCCAGCAGGGGACTAGCTCACTCTTCTCTGCATTCTGCTTCTCTCTGGCTGCACACACAAGACTGAGACGAATACAGCTGGTGTGTTTCTCCTCTCAATTTTGCCACACTTTTCTTCCAGAGATCAAAGTTGTTGTTGTTGTTTTGGGGTGGGGGCAAGCGGATCCCTTGAGCTCTTGAGCGTCACTAGAGCATAGGTTCTCCCTAGGGGACATTTGGCACTGTCTGGTGAAATTCTGATCTGCACAGTTGGGAGAGAGGGATGTTGTTGCTACTGGAAACTGGTGGTTTGAAGCCAGGGATGCTGCAGACCGGCCCTCAGTGTACAAGGCAGTCCCAACAACAAAGAATTTGCTCCCTCAAAATGTCTACCTTGCTAGTAGAGGATGTGTCCTTTTGTTAAGTTCCAGTGTGTCCTGGTGACTACAGCCAGGCCAGTACCAGAGTAACTTGGGCTCCCTCGAGTGGTGACTCATACAACGACAGGCAGGAAGAAAGGCCCATAGCTGCAGGAGGTAGTGGGTGCATCATTGTGTGTTTGTGTGTAGTATGTACATGCTTGTGCATGAGTGTGTGCGTAAGCGTGTATGTGAATCAAGTTATTTTATCCGTCACAAAATGTGCTTCAGTTAATGGTGACAGCAATTTTCATGAATCATTAATGAGCCATTTTCTTCTCTCCATGTTGTTAATATCTATGCAGAAGCCTTTGAATTGAGAGAGCAGATTTCCTTCTGATTAGCCAGAGTATTTATTTTTTTTTGAAATATGTTCTTCACATTGAGAGTAGCACTTGTGTGTGAGTTTATGTGATTCCTTTCTGTTTGTTTTCTTCCTAAGTTGGAAACTCCAAAAGCTTCCATCATGTTTCCCAGGTCCTCCTTTAGGAAAAAGAATTAAGAAGTCCCCAGGACAGATATTTAGATGGTGCTTCTTCTCATATATTTCAAGGGATAAGAAGTAGAAGGTAATTTTACAATTCTAATTCTACAAACCAGAATGAGGCACATCTTACATGGTTCTACAAATGTCAGTAAAGATTCTGCAAGGCAGATTTTGTTTATGAGAGCTGGCTTAGTTTCCCAACTCAGCAATACTCTTTTTGGGGAGGGGGAGGGATGCAGTACTGGGGCTTGAACTCAGGGATATGAGCTTTCCCTTGGCCTTCGCTACTCATGGCACTCTACCCCTGGAACCAGGCCTCCACTTCTGGCTATTTGCTAGTTAATTAGAGCTAAGAGTCTCTTGGGATTTGTCTCCCTGGGCTGGCTGCAAACCTTGATTCTCAGATCTCAGCTTCCTGTGTAGCTAAAAGCCACTGGTGCCTAGCCCAAGTGAGCATGTTTTAATGGATTAAAATCAAATCTAACTATATTTGCCTAGTAGCTTTTCATCCTGTCCCTCCCATGTACATAATCTTAGTGACAGAATGGAATAAATTTCACATGACAGATACTGTGTCACATTCATTCACTTGTCTGTTCCTGTGACAATCATATGATGTAATCTTACCACATTTTACAGATGAGAGACTAGAGACATAAAGAGATAAGTGAGGGGCTGGGAAGGTGGCTCAGTGGTAGAGCGCTTGCCTTGCATGCTCAAGGCCCTGGGTTCGATTCCTCAGCACCACATAAGCAAAAAGAAAAAAGCCAGAAGTGGCGCTGTGGCTCAAGTGGTAGAGCGCTAGCCTTGAGCTGAAGAGCTGAGGGACAGCACCCAGGCCCAGAGTTCAGGCCCCACGACCGGACCAAAAAAAAAAAAAGAGATAAGTGAACAAGGTCAGCAAAGCAGAGAGTAAGCAAGTGGCACAAGAATCAAGGCCCCAGACATACTAACTCTATCTGAATGGGATTCAGGCTAATGAGAATGATTTTTCAGTCCCACCCCTGCGTGCTGCAGTCCCCTTCTCCACGTTCCTTCATCAACCTTCCTTCTTGTGACCTTCTCTCCAGAAGCCCATACTTCTGAGGTCATTTCCTAACTGGGTCCATGACATCTGCGGTCTTCCTCAGCTCCAGTTTTAAGCAGACTTCTTTTACTCATCAGAAGACACTTCCAGCATATTAACTTCTATTTCCATTCAAAGTCCAGTTACTAGACACACCATGAAACTGACCCTTTACCCTTTCAATTTAGAGGGTGTACATTGTTTAGATGTGGACAAAAGCTTATCAAATAGACATTCCACTTTCCAGGTTACAATAATAAATACTGTGCAAGTGTGAGGTGTTGTCTCGTTATCATCCTGGGGCTGATCCTGGGGCTCGAGCACAGGGCCTAGACATGTCCCTGAGCTTTTGTGCTTGAGGCTAGCTCTGTACCACTTGAGCACAGCTCTGCTTTCAGCTTTTTTTGGTAGCTAGAAGTCTCATAGACTTTTCTGCTGAGGTTGGCTCCAAACTACAATCCTCAGATCTCAGCCTCCTGACTCTCATTTTCTCTTGAATTTTTTGTTTCTTTTCATTTTGTGATAGTCTCTCATTATATAGCTATGACTGGCCTCCCATTTCCCCATCCTCGCCCCTCCCTCTACTCTTCCTTCCTCTCTCTCTCTCTCTGTCTCTGGCTCTTTCTGCCTCTGTCTGTCTCTGTCTGTCTCTGTTTCTCTCTCTCTCTGTCTCGCACACACACATGCACACACACACACACATACACCACCCCACCACCCCCCACACACACTTCTTTACTCTTCAGGAACTAAATTTCAAATAAAAACCATTTGTTCAGTCAGGAAGTATTTTTTTTTTTTTTTGCTTTCTAGATTTGTTCTCCTTTGGGGTGTGTATGTGTGTATGCACACATACACACGCATACAGCTGGTCCTGGGGCTTGAACTCAGAGCCTGGGCATTATTCCTCAGCTGTTTTGCTCAAGGTGAGCACTTTACCACTTTGAGCTACAGCTCCACTTCTGGCTTTTTGGTGGTTAATTTGAGATAAGAGTCTCATAGACTTGCCTTCCCTGGCTGGCTTTGAGCCACAATCCTCAAATCTCAGCCTCATGAGTAGCTAGGATTAGATATGCGGGCCCCCAGTGCCCAGATTGCTTTCTGGACTTTTGATTATAGAAAATGCCAAATGTAAGCAGAAGCCTCAGATCCCACCACTTTTGTTTATAGGAAAAAGAGAGATGACAAAATGACCTCAGCTATATAAATCCCAGAAAATATAGATATTAATGAAATGGATAGGGGGAGTTCTATTTATTATACTTGTCTACCATGTGGGAAAAGAGCATAGATTTTTTTTTTTTAGTAATTACTATTACTTTTCTGACATTGGTATATATTGGGGGGGGGGGAATAACTATTTTTCTAGAGTATTAAGTATGTAAGAAAAATTCCTACTAGGAATTTTCACTGGAATGACACTGATTTTAGAAATCAATGAAGACTGAATTAATATTTTTACCCTTTTACCATAATATGTCTTCTAATGACTGTCTCATAAAAACTAATGCATCTTCCTAGGTAATTGAGTTTTTCTTGCTATTATCATGACCTGGTTTTTATTTAAAGTATTACCACAGGGTTCATGTCCTTAGGTCTTATTCAAATTAGACCATTGGTTGAATATTAACACTATAGAATTTGTTGACCATTCATTTAACATATAGAAACTATAGGCAGTCTTGGTAACTAATGAATGTGACATTCTCAGAGCATTTGGGAAGTCCACATGATTTTTCAACATAATTATAACTAAAAGCAAATTAATAAATCAAATTGATTGCTCTGGTCTTGTATTGGAATCCCCAGTAGCTAACACATGGCAGCATTGTCTTATACTGTGAATCTAGAAGTTGCACAGTCCTGATGATCAGGAAAAACTGTGTTTTTTTCTTGTTATGTTTTTCTTTTTATTTATTTATTTTTGTGCCAGTCCTGGGGCTTGACTTCAGGGCCTGGGCATTGTCCCTCAGCTCTTGTGCTCAGACTAGCACACTACCACTTAGCGGTACAACTCCCACTTATGGCTTTTGTTTTCTTTTTCTTTTTAATTGAGATTAGGTGATTACATAAATTTCACCTATTTCACAGTATTGTGGAATGGTGATACTTAGTTAAAGTCAAAAAAACATTTTAGCCTTCACAAGGCAAATTGTCATTTTCATGGCCTATAAAGTTCGTGAATTCTATGAGCTTTGACAATACAATTATTTCTTCCACATCAGGTGATATTTACATTTCTTTCTTTTTGCTTAATGTAAGCTGTTCCCTCTTTCCCTCTCTTTCCTCCCTTCCCATCACTGTCTTTGGGTTGCTTAGTTTATTATATATTTATATTTTATTAGAGATAAGAGTCTCATGGACTTTCCTACATGGGCTGGATTTGAATTGCTATCCTTAGATCTCAGCCTCCTGAGTAGCTAGGTTTATAGGCATGAGTCACCTGTGCCTGGCGATTGGACTTTACAATCTTCTTTATGAACTCTAAGGATCAGTGGTTTAAGTTTAATAGGCCTGTGTCTCTTTTGCTGGTTCCTCACACTCTGGAGGAATTCCAAGATGTGCTACATGGATTGATCAACAGAAACCAAAGGAGAGATTTTGTGCATCAAGCTGAAGCACTAATTGCATATGAAGAGTTTTGATTAATTTAAATTCTGAAATGATTTAAAAATATCTATATAAGATATCCAGGAGTACTTTATGAGAATGCAAAACTTGCCCTTATATTTAAGAAAATGTATTGGGGGGTCTGGGAAGGTGGCTCAGTGGTAGAGCGCTTGCCTTGCATGTATGAGGCCCTGGGTTTGATTCCTCAGCACCACATAAGCAGAAAAAAAAAGCCAGAAGTGGCGCTGTGGCTCAAGTGGTAGAATGCAAGCCTTGAGCTGAAGAGCTGAGGGACAGTGCCCAGGCCCAGAGTTCAGGCCCACAACTGGACCCAAAAAAACAAACAAAAAAAAAGAAAATGTATTGGGACACTGTACTTAGGTTTCTTAGGGATTCCCAGTTGGTCTCCTCTGCCTTTGGGGGCTTTGGAGAGATACCTGAGAGGCCTTAGGAGAAAGAATCCATTAGGTGTGCACATGTGATCATTTTGATCTACTTGCCACCTTACCTCTCCCCTCCTGGCTGCTCATTGGACTATTTTTAAAGATACCCTAATGCTTTAAATATACTTTGTACCAATTACTACTCCAGTGATCCTAAGGGTACCCAACTTCAGATCTGAGAAAACTACTGTCACAGGAAGCATGTTCACTTGTAGAGCTGGATTGAAGGGTATAGCATTGGGTTTCCTAAAAGCAGTAAAGGGGAGTTATTGAAATTGAAGAAGCAACACATTGGTGGAAGTAGTCCCACAGTGAAAGGAAGACTGTTGAGCTAGAAGGATTTGTCTATAACTGATAAAGTCTGATTTATAATGTGAGGCCTGACAGAGAATATCAATCCTGTGCTGGGTATAGTCATCAGATCATTGCCAATGGCAAGCCTGTAACTGAGTCCTGTCTGTTTCTTCTGGGTTACTTATCATATGGCCCTCCATTTCCATTATCACCTCATTGTTGGATTTCTTTAACAGATTACTTGATGGATGGTCTCATTCAATCAGCTCTGTGCTGATTATGGAGCAAACCATACAATTCTCTCAGGAAGATCACAGTCCATTGAGGAAGACAAGTGAAATATCAGTTAGCAAACAGTAGGATAAAAACAGTCATACAGAATAGGAGTGTTGTGGGTCTCTGATGAAGATTGCACTCATACTGCCTTGAGGGTCAGGGAGATATGCTCCATAGCTTCCTGAAGAACAAGAAGGTATACCTAGGCACAAGAGGAGAAGGGATGCTCTACAGATTTATAACCAAAGGACAGTGTGTATGGTATAGTGTGGTGTTTGCCTCCTAAAGACAATAGCAAATTCAGGATAAATGGGACAAGATAAGAAAAGGAGTGAGAAGTGAAGCTGGAGTAAGGTGAGGGCAGATAAATGACAGGCCTTGCGTGTTGTACCGAGGAATTTGTAGCTCATTATCCTTGGGATAACGAAAAACCATGGAAAGAGTTAAAGCAGAGACATGATGTCAAATTTGTATTTTGGAAAATTTCCTCTAACTGTAGTATCATAATTGGATTATCTAGTCATTTCTCTTAAACTCAATTATTATAATTATATATAATATCATAATAATTACATAGAATATTTTGGGTACTAGGTTGTTGGGGTTTTGTGTGTTTCTCATTTCAATTCAGACATAACAATAGTTATCTTTCAAAGGGGGCAAACATAAATTAGTTTTAACTGAACTAACATTTTAATGTTAGTTTTAATTTTAATTTTGTGAATGGGTAATATATTAAAATGATTCAAAACTAAAAAAAAAAAATCACAAGATAACAAGGAGTATAACCCTGTTCTGTAGCCCTCTAGTTCCTCTTCCAATAACCAATGTTATTACTTTCCTCATGTTCTTTTCTAGAATTTTATACTTATGAAAACTTCTGTTCATATATTCCTTTTTAGTCTTTTTAAAAGATCAATAGTAATATGTATTAGGCATCATTTGTTGCCTTTTCTTCACATGATTTTTTAAGATAGTTTTGTACATGCATATTTAGAGTTCTTTCATTCATCATTATGACTGCATAGAGTTCAATTATGGACATTCACTATTATTCATTTAGCCATTCTCCAGTAATGGGCGTTCAGATTGTTCCCAATCTTTTGATTTGGCAGACAATTCTGTAATTAATAATGATGCCTTTGTCATTTCACACATGAGCAGGTGCATCTGCAGGATGAATTTCCCAAAATGGGATGGCTGGTCAGAAAATGCTTTGTAGTAATATGATTGATATGATCAAATTGTCTTCCACTAAAGTTGTATCAATTTGCACCCTTTCCAGAAATACTTGAGTTTGCCAACACAATGTGTTATCAAACTCCTGGATCTCTTCAATCTGATTGGTTAAACAATATCATCCTACTTTAATTTGCATTTGCATATTATGAGTAAGGCTCAGCCTTCCATATGAATATGAACCAGTTGATTTTATTGTACTTTGAACTATCTGTTTCTATCCAGTGTTCATTTTTTTCAGTAGATTATTGGTTTTTGTGTAATCATTTATAGAAGGTTTATAGATAAATTCATCACATTAGTGATATGCATGAAAATGGTTTTCCAAGTTTGTGCTTTGTTTGACTTTTAAATTTTGTTTGATTTTATTTTATATGTTTATAAAAGTATGTAAGGGCTGGGAAGGTGGCTCAGTGGTAGAGCGCTTGCCTTGCATGCCTGAGGCCCTGGGTTTGATTCCTCAGCATCACATAAGCAAAAAGAAAAAAGCCAGAAGTGGCGCTGTGGCTCCAGTGGTAGAGCGATAGCCTTGAGCTGAAGAGCTGAGGGACAGCGCCCAGGCCCATAGTTCAGGCCCCACGACCAGACCCCAAAATAAATAAATAAAAGTATGTAATATATTTATTTCTATGAATATTTGATTTGCTAAATTTTTTGTTTATTTGATTTCAGTTATGGTGATTTTAGCCTTACAGAAAAGTTTATTGTTAAGCAGTTCGATTTAAGCACTTTTAAAAAATTTAACAGGACTGGAATGTAGTTCAGTGGCAAAGTGCTTGTCTAGCAAGTACAACATCCTGGGTTTGATCCCCAGTACCAAAAAAGAAAAGCTGGGGAGTTCTCAAGATGGCGACGGGGCAGTAGGGAAACGCCACAGCTCTCTCCAACCAAAAAGAGAGTTCGAATTCCAACCTTTAATCTCCCCAAGAGACCGACAACAACAAAAAGACGAACACTCAGAGAAAAACCAGAGGTGGAAAATAACAAAAAAAGAAAGAGAGGAAAAGAAGAATTTCAGAACAGAGAAGAGCGAAGACCCCTCCCCCAACCTTTACTGGCCGCGCGGCAGTGCGCCAAGCCGCCGGCCAGCCGGCCCGGCAGGGGCTGCCGGAGCCACAGAGACACAGGGGGCTGCTTGCAGATCACCAGGTACCGGATTGCAGAACAGCGGATCGCCAGGAACAGAGAAACCTACCAGCCGGGAGTCTCCAGGAGGATCCCACCCCACCCATCACTCTCCACCGGAGCGGAGAGGCTCCATCCCGCCAAAGCCGCCCGGCACCAGCAGCGCCACAAAGGGACCTGTCGCGATCGCAACGACCCGGCGGGGGGCCGCCCAACCCAGCCCGCAACCACCCCAACTGAACTCGGACTGCAACAACAACTGACAGACTGCAACAACAACTGACGACCTACAGGGTGAGTACCCATCAGGGGACAGGGAATCCATCAAGGGAGACCAGAGCTGGAGGGAATCCCCAGACCCTGACCTAGACTCCCTACCCCAACACCCGGACCACAGGACCCACTAAAACTGGGAACTGTTCGAGAGCCCCACCAGCCGGTGGAGCACACTCTGCTGGCCAGGCCAGAGCAAGAGCGCCCCGGGAAGGGAGCTTAAATGCTCAAGCCAGGAACAGTGCCCCTGGGTCAAGACTACCAACAGTAGAAGAAATTTGAACTGTGTCCTCCAGGCTGCATAACCAAGGTGGTATACACATTAGCACAGGCCTAACGAGCGCGCTCCAGGCTGGGGCCGGAACCAGGCCAGGGGACCGGCGCCTGAACAAAGCAAAAAGGGTCAGAAGTGGGGCTGTGGCTCAAATGGTAGGGTGCCAGCCCTGAGCTGAAGAGCTGAGGGACAGCACCCAAACCTAGAGTTCAAGCCCACAACCAGCCCAAAACAAACAAAAACACATCAGGAGCCCATAGCAGACTCCAGTATTTGGGAGAGTGCATCCAGAGCATCTGATCTTCCCAAGAGCACCCGCAGGAGCAAACACAAGCAGTCTAGGCTGCTCAACCCTTCCAAAGGCGGGAATTGCTACAGCAGAGAGCTGAGAATCCTAAGTGAATAGCAGCTGGAAATAGGCTCCCAACAGAATCCAGATCAGACACAGACTCTCTCTACCAATAGAGAATCAGCAACCAAGCAAAGACAGACACACCAAAACAAGATTGAAGAGCAGTCTCCTGAACCCCCATGCGAAAATCACAGAGAAAAATCACAAGGTTTACCACTACCCAGGACAGCAAGCTCACCTCAAAAGCCAGCAGCCACGCAGGGGAGAGCCCCAGTGGGAGCAAAGCAGGAATGGAAGACAAAAACTACATCCAAGGGTTGCTGGAGGCAATGACTCAAGAAATAAAGCGAGAAATGGATCAGAAATTGAAAGAGCACAAGGATGAACTATCAAAAGATATACAGGATATCAAACAAAAATTGGATGCAAAAATAGAAGCTGCACAAACCTCAGTAAGAAGTGAGATAAACGCCAAATTAGAGGTAATGCATACTGATATCACCTCATTGAGAGGTGAGATCAGTACTCTGAGAACCAACATTGAATCCATAAAGGGATCCATTTCCATCATGCAAACCACAATAGAAGCCACGGTCAACAGAGTGAATGAAATGGAAGGTAGAGTGTCAGATACAGAAGACAGAATACACCAACTGGACCAAAAAGTGACAGATATGGAAAAATCACTCAAATTAAACCAAAGGGAAATTCAAGAGCAAGCAGATAATGCTAAAAAATTTAACCTTCGCATAATCGGAGTGGACGAAGGTGAGGAATTCCAGAGCAAGGGAATGCAACACCTATTTAACAAGATAGTCAATGAAAATTTTCCCCACCTCAAAAACGACCATCTTAACTACATCACAAAAGCTTATCGAACACCCAACAAGCAAGATCCCAGGAGAAACACTTCTAGGCACATAATAGTAACAATGATGGATCTGAATAATAAGGAAACAATCCTGCATGCAGCAAAAATGAAGAAGGAGCTATACTACAACGGGAAAAAAATTAGAATCACTGCAGATCTCTCCACACAAACAATGAATGCAAGAAAAGCCTGGGAAAGCACCATACGAGCCCTGAGAGCCAATAACTGCCAACCCAGACTGATATACCCGGCAAAGCTAGCATTCACATTCGATGGAGAACTGAAAACTTTTAATAGCAAAGAAAAACTAAATGAATACATAAACATTAAGCCAGCATTACAAAGAATTCTAAGAGGGGGGACACAACCTGAAGAAAGCAACCAGGAACTGGGACCTGCCCCAAACAGGCATTACTCAAAGTCTAACTGAGCAAGCACAGGAGGAAAGGAAAGAAGAAAAACTTAGGAAAACGGAATGGCAGGGACAACAATGCATCTCTCTATACTTTCTCTTAATATAAATGGGCTGAATTCGCCAATTAAAAGAAAACGAACTGAGGACTGGATCAGAAAACAAGACCCATCCATCTGTTGCCTTCAGGAGACCCACCTCTCAGCCAAACATACAAACAAACTCAGAGTGAAGGGGTGGAAAAGGACCTACCAATCAAATTCCCCCAATAAGAAAGCAGGTGTAGCTATCCTGATATCTGACAAAATAAACTTTTCATTAAAATCAGTACAGAAAGACAAGGACGGACATTACATATTAATAAAGGGAACAATCCAAGAGGAGGATATAACCATCATCAACTTATATGCCCCAAATATCGGTGCACCCAGATATGTTAAACAAATGCTCTCAAAAAAGAAAAGCTAAAGAAATTCTTTTAAACCCCAAACAAAAGCAACTTTTACAGGAGTCTAAATTCTTTCAGTTTAAAAAAGTCTTTTCTCAGGGCTGGGAAGGTGGCTCAGTGGTAGAGTGCTTGCCTTACATGCATGAGGCCCTGGGTTTGGTTCCTCAGTATCACATAAGCAGAAAAACTCAGAAGTGGCACTGTGGCTCAAGTGGTAGAGCACTAGTCTTGAGCTGAAGAGCTGAGGGACAGTGCCAGTTCAGGCCCCACGACTGACAAAAACAACAACAACAACAACAACAACAACAACAACAACAACATAAGTCTTTTCTCTTTCCTTATTTTTAAAAGTATATATTATCCGTTACTTCATAACTTCAGTTTTTATTAGGTAAATGATGTGAAATCACCAGAATTTGGTCATATTTGACCTTAGAAGTGGTCATAGGGCTCAGTCAGCATATTGAAGGCTTTGTTCCATGCAATTGCAATCTATTCTGGTTCAAGATAAGAGGTCAAATGTACTTTAAGTTTCTGCAGATGCCTACCAAAATAAATAACCTATCTTTTCCCATTGATTAATAACACCAGCTCTTGAAATTAATTTTACATATGAATTCATATGTTTCTGGTTTTCAAAATTCTTCCACTGAGTTCCCTACCTATTCAATTTTCAGTGTCAATTATTTAGATATTGTTTTAATACAGCCATGTTATTCTTGTTTATACTTCCATGGGAATTTAGAAATTTCTTTAAAAAAACAATGATCAGCGTTTTTGCATTTTTGTTACTATTACCTAGAATTTGTAAATTGAAGTGTTTGCCTCCCCTCTGTGCTTCCCTTCTTCCCTCCTTTCTTCCCTCTCTCCCTTTTTCCCTTTCTTTTCCCCAGTACTGGGGGTCAGATCTGTTGTGTTGTGAATACCAGGCAAACAAGCTTTCTACCACTGAGTTCCACCAGCAGCAGACTTGTTTTTCCTTTGCCCTTTTTACAATGGCATATTTTCTGAGCTAGCTCAGCTGATTCCAGCCTGTTTGCTTTCTAAGGGTTTCTAATCTGCTCATGCTGTGCTCTCCCACCTGGCTAATCTGCCTGAACATCTTCCTCATCAACTCACATCTTTAAATTTCCCTAATCTACACCTTGGCTTTGTTTTCACCCCTTTAGAAATCGGCCTTGTCCTCCTCTCACCCTGCTCTAACTAAAAGTCTGGATAAATCCATTGGTTCAGCCAGTCCATGTCCTGAAGGGAAATCTCTACTAGCTATGACGATGCACCTCTTTTTTCTGCCTTCCATGAAAGTTCAGCAATACCTCTTGAGTAAACACACAATCATTCATGACTTTTGTTATACCACACATATTTAACCTGAGTGACCTTGGTTTCAGAAGCAGGCAATTATACGCTTTGTTTTGGTTTGGTTTTGTGTTTTTATTTTTGTAGTCGTGGGGCCTGAACTCTGGGCCTGGGTGCTGTCCCTCAGCTCTTCAGCTCAAGGCAAGCACTCTACCAGTTGAGCCACAGCGCCACTTCCAACTTTTTCTGCTTATGTGGTGCGGAGGAATTGAACCCAGGGCTTCATGCATGCAAAGCAAGCACTCTACCACTGAGCCACCTTTCCAGCCCCAATCATACGTTTAATTACATTGCATTAAACACCAAGTCTTGGTGGTTGAAATCTGCCCCACACTCAGATTTTTCTTACTTTGGACCTGGATATGACTTAAATCCTTTATTTATTTTTGGTGGTCCTGGGCTTTGTACTTAAGGCTTGTTTGGCTAATGCTCTACCACTTGAGTCATGCCCCAGGCCTTTTCTTGCTGTAGTTACTTTTCAGCTAAAATATCCCATTGTTGTCCAGAGCTGGCCTTAAGCCTTGATCCTGCTACGCGTGCATCCTGCAAAGCTGAGATCACAGGCAAGCCCAGCTTATTTGTTTGTTGCGATGGGGTCTTACTAACTTTTTGCCTGGTCTGGCCTGGAACCTCAATCCTCTCTATCTCCCCCTTCCAAGTATATTGTGTGTTTCTATCATAATCTTTATCCATGCATTCAATATGTTGTCAAGTATATATTGTAGATGTTATGTGTTCCGGATACTGACAATCTTAAGGATTTCTATTAAAGCTAATTTAAGCAGCAGTAACAAATAGTTCCCAATCATAGTGGTTTATAATTATGAAGGTTTATTTTTTCTGTTCATATTACATCTCCATCCCCACACAGCTCTACTATGCTCCAGATCTTCATTAGGAACTAATTTTATTTCCAGTTAAAGGATCAGCTGTGTCTATGATATGCTGCTTTCAAAAGATACTGGAGAATAGAATTAGAATACACTATTTGCAGATTATCTGCATCTAAAAAATAATCTCAAAATAATAATCAACAAAATAATCTCAAAATTTCAAGATTCCACAATTTCTTTTTAGTATGGTTTCCCATATGACAAATCAGATATAATTTTATAAATTTCATTAGCTTTTAGCAGCATATATAACAACTTGTGTTTGGACTGGAATGTTCTTTTTTTATAGATGGCAACATAGACAGCCATATTTATACTACTTGTATATTTATACTTCTTGTATACTTGCACAATGTGTGTAGTACACGTTGCGTGTTCTTTGATCTAAAATTTTAGTGCTGCTCTCAAAAGAAGCAATTATACAGCCAGGCACTGGTTTAATGATTTCAAATGGGACTATATGCTATCCCAAATATATAATTATTGGAACATATCCACTTCCATAAGATGATATTGCTCTCAATTATTTACTGAGAATAAACAAGTAAACTAATAATGATGTTGGGGTCTTAGTCTTGCCTTCTTAATGGATGCTTCAGAAGAGAGCCTTTGTAATTCCGTCTCCCAACCATATGTCTCTGTTGACATTAAAGTGCTTAGTTCCAAATGAGTTGGTTTCATTCAAGCATCTTAATTCAAGAGTGGATGATTAGATCTTAAGCTAAAAACCTATTAGGATGTAAGCACTTGTATTTTTGAAAGGTCTTAATGGAACATCATAGTGTGGATGTAGATAAATCCTCCCTATCTAGTAGTAGTAGGTTGGAAAAAAAATCTCATTTGATCCTCAGATATTACAGGCCAGCCTAATGTCAAAGTTAAGCACAGAACAAGAAATCTGTTCAAGGTTTGTTATATAAACTACACACTGGATAGTGTCAGTTTTTTGTTTTATTATTTTGCTTTTTCCTGCTGGTAGTAATTTCAGAGATCCTGAGCATGGATAGTCTGAGAAAACCCAGTATCACTTACATGAAAAAAATATAAATAATAATGCTGGGTACTGGTGGCTCGTGCCTATATGTAATCCTAGCTTCTCAGGAGGCTGAGATCTAAGAATCATGCTTCAAAGACAGTCCAGGCAAGGAAGTCCATGAGTCTCTTAACTCAGTAAACTAGCAAAAAAGCCAGAAGTGGAGCTATGGAAGAACACTAGCCTTGAGCAAAAGAAGGTCAGGGATAGCTCACAGGATTGGTGTGCGTGTGCGCATGCACGTACACACACACACACACACACACACACACACACACACACACACACACACACTAATGAAATTTTGAGACCAGACAAAGACACCACTGTGATAAGATTTCCAAAGTGAACCCATACTGTGGCTGTGTCATGCATCCTCAAGGTTTATATCAGGCTTCATGTTACAAATAAATCAGCATGAGCAGAAAAGGACATGCATATTACATCACAAATATTTTCAATTCTTTTAAGAAGGCATGTACCCATGAGTGAGAGTTTCTGCTTTTATTTAACCACCTGTGTGGTCCAAACCAACAGGCTTCCCCTCTTCTTCCATCTTTGCTTCCAGCTAATTTGCTTTAGTCCCTGAGTAATCCTGTCATCAGCAGGGCACAGGGATCTTCATTTCATGTGCAAATCATTTGATAACCATCTGCCTAATGTTTTAGCAGGTATTTGTTTAGCTTATAAGTCTACTCACAGGTTGTGGCTCTTCATCAAGAATAGACATGTCTACTAGGAAATAGGGAAGAATATAAAGTTTCAGGATTGAAATTTCTGAGTTACGCTTTCACAGGTGACCTCTAGGGCTTCTGATTGAAGCAGGAAAGACAAGATCATTTATCATTATCTAATTTCAAAGGCACCCGCTACTTACTTCCTTTTTTTCTTTCTCCCTCTCTCTTTTCCTTCCTCCTTTCCTCTCTGTTTCCTTCTTCCCTCTCGTCCCTCTTTCTTCCTTCTCTCTTTCACTTTCTCCCTCCTTCCTACCTTGTCTTCTTATTTTTTAAATTTTCTCCTTTTATTTTTTTATGTAAAAATACCCTAGCAGCTCATCCTTGTAACTATATAACCTCAGTGCTTTTTTGCCTGGTGTGCATCGTTGTTGACAGCTGCTTTACTGTTTGGTTGAAATATTGATATCTATGAGGGAAGAAGAAAGGAATGTTTTATAAGAACAGGAATGCATACGGCTGCTGGAAAAAAGTCAGATTTTGATGTCAGAGTTCTTATTGACTTAAATATCAAAATGAGAGCAGACATCCTGGAATAATCGAATTGGTCTTCCCCAACCCTTGGAGGCGTTGAGTATTGTAAAGATATTATCTAGTCCAGACATACTATTTTTTTTAAAGACTCTGGGTTCAGAACTTGAGCAAAAATAAAGCCATGCTTAAGCGAAATTGGATTTCATGGAAAAATATAATGGAGATTCAAATCAAAACATTCAGAACTGAGACCATGCTGGGAAGGAGGGTCAATACTACAGTCAAAGTTGGCTTACAAGAGAAATACCATCATTGGGACAAGTTTTTAAAAAACAAACAAACCCTAACTTAAATGAGAGATTAAAGTAATTTTGAGTCACTTGAAGTTGACCAAAATATGCAAAGTATAAAACATGATTGAGATATTTGGACACTAGCTCTATACTTGATGATACTAAAAAATTACTTTCAACTTATTTTGACTTGAAATTGAATAAAACACTATTTCTACAGATACATACATTAGTGATGCTTATCTTTTACAAATATAGATGAAGCTATTTGTGAAAAATTAGCCAGGAAGGATAAGAATACTAGTCTATGTTTAAAATGCTACGTAATTAAACAGATGGGTGCCGGTGTCTTATACTTGTAATCCTAGCGACTCAGGAGGCTGAGAGCTGAGGAGCATGATTCAAAGCCAGCCCAGGCAGGAAAATCCATGAAGCTCTTATTTCCAATTAACCAACAAAAAGCAGGAAATAGAGCTATGGATCAAAGTGGTAGCACTCAAGCCTTGAACACAAAAGATCAAGGGTAGTCGTGATCCTGAATTCAAGCCCCAGGACTGGCACCAAAAGAAAAAGCAAGCTACATGATTAAATGTTTAAAGAAATTGAGCTGGTAACTTATACTGTGTACATAAAGATGTAATATAGAATAATCTGGTAAACTCACTAACCAGCTGAAGATTTAAAATGTATCAGTGTAGCTGAAAAAATGTATAAAGCAACTCTTTCACTTCAATTACCCAGCTATACTTGTGGTGTCCCATTGGGAGGGTGGCCAATGGTGTCAACTCATTAAAATGGGTAACACCTCATGTGTTCACTCCAGCTGGTGGGAGCAGACCTGGCTTCAGGCTTCACTGAGGTATTACGGTGTTGTGGGGCTAGCTCAGGTTTGCGAATCAAAAACACCTGGACTGAAATCCTTGTTCTAAACACAGTTGTGTGACCCTTGGTCAAGCTCCAAACTTCTCTGAGTCCCATGATTTCATCTGTTAAAAAAAAAAAAAGATTACTAACACCAACCCTGAAAATGTAGTCAAAAGATTACAGACAATGTCTGTAAATCACATTGCTATTGCCTAGAGAAGCACAGCTATTTTAACTGATGTTTTAAAAGAAGGCATTGGGGTATTTCACAACTAAAATGTCTGAGCATCTCTGAACAAGCTTGTGGGCTGCTTGCTAAAACAAAGCCCCAAGTGCTGCTTTACCAAGGAAAGGAACCGTCCCCTAGGAAGAGTTTCAGGAATAGTGGGACAAAGTTAGGAGAGACATGAGATTGGAGTGGGAAGATCTGATTCCAGACGGGCCTCTCAACTCAGTGTAGGAGACACTTACTTGCAATCAGGTGGCATTTATTATATTTTAAAGATTAATATGCACAGAATAAATAGGGGTTCAGAATAAAGAATAAGTCATCTCTTGAAACTCATTATTGACCCATATAGGGCTGATAAATGGGGAGAGGATAAATGAATTTAGGAGTTCTTAAAACAGTTAACATATTCTGCAACTTCAACTTCCTGGGCAAGAATTTTCTGGAAAAGTTAAGTTTGGTTAATGCCATTGTAATGGTAAAATTTTGTCCATGTCGACAGTAAACTAACAGGTAGAAGGGCTCCAGATGGTTTTGTTTTCATTTGTATTGGGAGCTCCAAAAATATCTCTTTCTGGATTTTCATTTCTCAGCCCCAACATAAACTAGGATTATGGGGGAATGCATTTCCAAATGATTAACTTCCTCATAATCACAGTTTCAGCTCACACATCCTCTCACTTGATTATTTTCTTTACAATACTACCACTGTTTTGTGCCAGGGGTCTTCAACTTTTCATGCACATTAGACTTCCTTGGGCAGACTTTTAAAAGTCCTAAATGCCCAGGTTCCTACTCTAAGCCAATTAAATTAGAATATTGTCTCTAAGCTCTCCCAAGAATATTCATAAACTGCTTTGTTAAATGGCAGCTGCTTTGTACAACTACTTAAAGTTAATAAACATAAGTTTCATTAAAAGTAATTCAATGTGCAACTAAATTTGAAAAAATACCCCTTGAAGCTGAACTAGAAAAATAAAACCTTGATAAGACCTTGTAAGACCTTGGTTAGACCCAACTTTAACTGCTGGCTGCTTAAAATTAGAACCACTTTTTTATGTTGTTGGGTGTAATGTGTTAAATATAATGGCATAAGTGTTCAATGAAAGCATCTTAACCCTTAAGCTTTGGATTCAAATTTCCAAATTGGAAATCCAAATGCAAGTATGGATTCCCTCAGATCTCTCAAGATGTAGTTTCATAGAAACTGTCTTTGATTTATTGATTCCACCAACTTTCCTTTCTTCACTGGCCTGCTATAAAGTTGTTCCTTTATTCTAGTTTTTTTTTAATTGTGAAAATACTGTACAGAGGGGTTACAATTACATGGGCAAGATAATGAGTACGTTTCTTATTAAGCATTGTAGCCTCCTCCTTTGTTTCCCCTTCCCATCCCATCCTCCCCCCTCCCCCCCACACCTCCTTCCCCCTCCACCAAAGTGTTCGACACTTCGTGTTCGACATAACGACTTGTACATCTCATTGTTGCAATGGGTCCACCTGTATTCCTACTTAAAAACAAATCCTTTATTCTAGTTTTGATTGACTCAAACTCAAAGCATTTGCGCACATATTCCTCACCTTATCCATATAGGATTTCTGCAAATGTAATCTTCTTTCCTGGAAGTTGGGAAGATGGAAGGAACTTTGCAAAAGCATGCAAACTTTCATGTCGAGTATTAGGTATCAGCTATTGATGGCGTGAAAAACACTTTGGACACCTTGATAGCTACATACTTGCTACCCTTACCCATCCTTGTACTCTCATCTACTCTCTGTCCTTCTCTCAAGTGGAAATAGAGCTCCTACCATTGTGTTTGCAGGGCATATCACTCGTTTCTAGCCCCATGTCCAGCTTTTGAATTCCTTTTGGATAGCCAGAAACTCCTTTTATTTTCTCAACTATTTCTTTATTGAGATTAAGTGACTACATCAATTTCACAATACTGTCGCATAGTTATGCTGAGCTAAGGTCACAAACACCTTTTAATCTTCACAATGATAGTTGCCATATCTTAATCCACTTAGCTTATGAACCCTATGACCTTTAACAATAGTACTATTTCTTACAAATCGCGTGATGTGTACATTTCTTTCCTTTTGCTTAGTATCAGCTGTTCCCTTTTTCTCTTTCCTTCCCTCCCTCCCACTGCCCTTGAGTTGCTTAGTTCACTTTTATCAATGTCTGGTGCCGCTGTTGGGCCTCTCTGCTATATATTTTCACCCACTTTCCACTGATTCTGTGCCCGGCTCCCACCGTCCCTCAGCTGTGCCCGTGTATATACCACATCTAAGGTAAAGAATACAGAGTCATATGAAAACAATAGGACAAATTAGGAAGTGGTCCTTTGTTTCCTCATCTTTGGGGTTCTTTTCAGTATGCATATTATTCTATGTACAAATGAAGAGGTGCTTGGGTATTATAATTTGGTGCTTTTCTTCTGAGACTATCCTCTTTTGTATATGGGTAAGTTGAGTCCTGTTTACTTTGTCATACATCCTTGCATTTTAAGTCTAACATTCTCATATCAGGGAGAACATGTGCTGTTTGTCTTTCTGAACTTAGCCAGAGACACTTAAGAGTCTTTGCTATACAGTGAAGCATCTCTTTTCACCACTAGGTCCTGTAAGCAACAGAAAGCACCAGAGAGAAGTTACTAGCACTCTCATGGGAATTATGACTAAACTCTTCCTAAACTCTTAGAATATATAAACAATTACATCAATTTAGTCTTTAAATCAAACCACTTTTTCTCTTGCAAAATAATTTAGTTCCTTGGTTCAGCCAACAATGACAACAATTACATGGTAGATACCGAAAAAGATATAAACTAAATGAATATATACTAAATTCTAGCAAGAATTAGTGTAGTTGAGACCGCAAGACAGACACATGTGACATAGGAAGTGACAACATAAGAAGCAAATTGTATGTTCAATATTTTCAGTTTCTAAGAATTTCTTTCAAAGCCAAGTTTGGTGGTATGTGACTACAATTCCAACATTTGGAAGGCTCAGCAAGAATATCTCATGTTTGAGACCAATCTGACCAGTCTGGCCTGTCTATTCTGACCCTGCCTAAAAAAAAAGTTTCAGTTCATTGACATTGACCTTGCTGTGATTCTCAAATAGTGTAATTTTTGCAAAGGATAAGGCTATTTCTGAATCCCATTTATGCTTACACATATGGCCAAATGACAAGTTATATGTATTTTCTTCTCAGTCAGATTTTGTCTAAATTCACTGTTTGGAAGGCCAGATCAGTATGATGTAGAAAATGAATACAGGCCTTCCATATCCAGGGTAAGTGTTTGGATAAACTTTTTCCTATGCACAATTAAAAGTCTTGTCAAGGATAGTATAATGAAAGTATCATTTTAAATTTCATTGAAATCCATCTCATGAAAGGAGAGGTTAACTTTCAGCACAGGACCTAAGGTCATTGAATCCGTTTGAATCACATGGACTTGAGCTCCTGTTTTCCATGGCACTGGGAAAATATGACAAATATCACAGCCCACCAAGGTGAAGTAACCCAAACCTATATCCTGAAGAGCTATACCCTTAGAGTAAAAGTGAACTAGAAATAATTCTTTCACTTCTCTTTACCTCTATCTATCAACCAAGGAATGTAAAGAAAATACACCATTTTTAACTCTGATGTTGAGTGAAGGTAAGAAAAATAAATCACTACAGAGAACTTGTAACTATAACTGATCTCAGATTTACTGCCTGAATTCACACTCCCTGAGTGGCTTCAAAACCTCAGGCAAAGAATTTAATGGAGAGAGACTCTCAGACTAGTTGTTCCCCCAGATGCTTGATAAAACAAACATAGCTCCTTTCTAAAGAACACATCTTCATTCTGAGCCCGAAAGAATTCCCATGAGGATAGTTCCGAGAATATTGAGCATACCACAATTAAAATTTAACTGAATGCACAAGGAAATAAGTAACCATGAGCAATAATCTAAAACAAACACAGCAGACACAAGACTCATAAGGACTTCAGTTCATACCAATTTCAGGCAGAGTATTAAAAATAACTAGGTATAATATCTTGAAAGGAATAAATTAAAAACATGAAAATATGTACAAGAGACAATAAACTAAAACAGGACCAAGCAGAGTTTCAAAGAACTAAACCAAACTTCTAGAAACAAAATATAGAATTCCTAAAATAAAAAACTCAGTGAATAAGGGATTTCTGCTGTCTTATTTAGATATAAGAGCAGCATGTTGATCTGTACACACACAAAAATATTCTTATCAGTTAGAAGTGAGTGCTAAGGTATTTTCAGATGAATGACATTTCAGATGAAATTACATGATATCTGGTATTTGCTTTAAATTTTTTCTAAGAAAATTTTGTTTAATATCTGTAAGCAGAGAAAGATGAAATGATATTATTAAAATAATGACAATTATTGAAGTTGGATGGGGCATGCAAATGGTTTTTACACATTTATTTTTACTGGTATACATTTGCCTCTACTGTTGTTTAGGTATAAACATGTATATAAATATTTAGAAGCAGAGAGTATATATATCTAGCTAGTTTTGGCTTAGACACATTTACTATATTCATTAAATTAATCTTGATATCTGACTCAAAATATCTAATTGTTTTTCAATTCATGTTACTATATGTATGACATATATTAATTTTAACAGACTGATACAAAGTATAAAGATATGTTGTATAAAGAAAGATAAAATGGATAGGTTTCATAGCAAAGCAGTGAGAGTTGAAAAGAAAATGAGTAAACCATAAGAAGATCTGTATAAATTATACTGAAAACAGCACAGAATAGGTAAAACTAGTAAATACAAATTAGGCAAGCACACATGGTAGGCATATTATGAACATGTAGCATAGGTTTGACTACAGTTCCAGAAGGACATGAGAAAAACAATTAAGCAGAGTCAGTATTTGAAGAAATAATGACTAATTACTTTCAGGATTGATTAAAATGTACCTATTCGGGTTCACGAAATTGAACTAGGCAAACACAGTTGTCCCAGACCTTTAATCCCAGCTATTCAGGAGGCAGAGATAAAGAGTACTATAGTTCAAGTCTAATTTAGCCAAAAAGTTAGGGATACCATCTCAGCAAAAAGCTGGGAAGTGGCATACAACCCTCATCCCAGCTATGCAAGAAATGTGAGTAGGCGGATCATAATCTAGGCCTTCTCAGGAAAACCAGTGAGACCCTACCTGAGAAATAACTAAAGCAAAAAGGGTTGGGGTGTGGTACAAGAGAGGTTATACCATTGGACTCTTCCCCTAAGTATACATTCTTACCGAATTTGTTTGTGCATATGTTTCACGTACATTTGTATTAGAGCGAACTTCTACATATGAGAGAAAACAAGATTTATTATCTAAGACTGCAGGTCTAGTTGGAACATTGTATTGATCATATAAATGTTCTTCTGTAAATCACTATCTCCCTAGGTGAATGCATCCATTTCTTTGCTTTAAATAATATTAGTATGTTACATTTTCCAACTTTTCTTCAGCCCTAAACCTCAACCATGAGTTCAGCTCCATGTATCCAACTACCTACTTGAAATCTTAATTCTGTTAAGTGAGTTTTGCCATCAGAATTCTACTTAAGAATAGAAATGTGAAATTGCCAATGTGAAAGATGATTTCAAGACTGCAACTAGGGATAGAATATAAGGAGACCAGGCACTGGTGGCTCACACCTGTAATCCTAGCTATTCAGGAAGCTGAGATCTGAGGATCACGGTTCAAAGCCATCCCAAGCAGGAATGTCCGTGAGACTCTTATCTCCAATTAGCCATCAGAAAAACCAGAAATGGCTCTGTTGCTCAAGTGGTAGAGTGCTTGCCTTGAGCTGAAGTGCTCAGGGATAGCGCCCAGACCCAGAGTTCAAGCCCCATGACCGACAAAAAAGAAAAGGAAAGGAAAAGGACAAAGAAAAAAAAGAAAAGGAAAGGAAAAGGACAAAGAAAAAAAAGAAAAGGAAAGGAAAAGGACAAAGAAAAAAAAGGAAAGAAAAGGAAAGGAAAGGAAAGGAAAGGAAAGGAGACAAGTTGCTGAGGAGCCACAGTGATTGGGAAGTGATGATGAAGAGGTATTCCTGGTAGTGTTAGGAAGAAAACTGGTATTGAGTTAGAATACAGAGGATGGAGCAGTATGGCCAAGAAAGGGACAGAGACTGACACCACAGTGTCTAGCTTGTAAGAATTGGGGAACATCCGTGTCTTTGCCTGAGATAGGTTATGTGAAAGAAGAAAAAGCATTATAGAAGGCATTCAACTTCAGCTCTGGCAGCAAGCCTTAGATCCTTCTGAGATACACAGTACAGAGTAGAGTTGCTAATATGATTTGTGTTTTAGGAGAGAGGCCACAGACTAAAGCACTGGTTTGTTTGTCCACCAGTGGCAAGCACAATTGAGTGTGAGGGGAGAAAGGTAGACAAGATGAAGACAGCTCAGAAGCAGAGTGAAAATGATCATTTGTATTATGTGTAAGAAGAAAGACGGCAGCACTACCAAACACAAATCTCAGTCTGCCACCTAACTAGCTATGTATGACTCTTGACCTGACCTTCTTTTGTCCAAATTTCTACCAGTCCATCTTCCGTCATGCTGTTATTTATTCTGGGAAGGGCAGAATTGACAACCCCTGTAGATAGGAAATCATGGGATGGTGGACTTTCTAGACCTCTGAAAACTGTCTAACACTGCATCTGCCACACTATGGCACTAAGTTAAGCACGGTGCACAACAATCCCTGACAGATTACCGACACTATACCTGATAGAAATGGCATGCTTTTATTTACACATATCAAGGACATTTTTTTTTTGTGCCAGTCCTGGGGCTTGAACTCAGGGTCAGGACTCTGTCTCTGAGCTTCTTTTGACCAAGGTTTACCATTTGAGCCACAACATCACTTCTGGGTTTTTCTAAGTCATTTATTGGAGATGGGAGTCTCACAGATTTTCCTGCTCTTGCTGGCTTTGAACCATGATCTGCAGATTTCAGCCTTCTGAGTAGCTAGGATTACAGGTAGGAAGTACCAGCACCCAGCCCAAGTGCATTTTTTTTTTTTTTGCTTGTTCTCCTTTTATCCTCAGGATGACTGCCTTTGGAAGATCTACCAGTGATCCCTTTTACAGGGTAGAAATGAGAAGTATCAGTGATCCAGGTTACTGTGTTATACGACAAGAGACATGGGAATTGCAATGGGGAGATCATCAGGGAAGTTCACATGGGTGGCAGGGCGGGGGTGGGGAGCTGTATGGCTCACGTCAACAATGCTGTAACCAAGTATGGTTTAGAAGCAAGTGGAACCCAGAATTAGCCTCTTGTATTTAGATCCCAGCTCTGGAGGCCTTGGATGTCTGGTCCCCAATAAACCTTTCATCCACTCCTACCTCAGCCCACTGGAGAAAATAATCATGTCTAAGTTCTCCTGAGGATTCAATGATCTAATTCCTGTGAACTGTTTAGCACATTGCCTCCTGCATTAATATGTACTCAACAAATGGTAGCTATTTTAAAGTAATTATTCATGGGAAATTACAGGGGAGTGGAGAAGCCCCATCAGTAATTTTGAGGGTGATACAATCATAATTGGCTCTTGTAAATGTGCTGGACAAAAATTCTGTACTAAACGCATTGTGTATATTTAATGGTGTCTAGGTGTCTAGGGGTCGAGGATGGAAGGCAACTATGGTTTACTCCCTTTAGCAGATGTGGCTACTTGGCGATTCTCCCCCAGGGACTATTCAGTCATCATAGGGGGTCCCTCTCTCTAGGTCAAGCTCCCCATGAAGCTCTCTATAGTAGTAATAAGGGTTTACCACCTTGTTGGAAGTCAGGAAAAAAGAGACCAAATTGGAGGTTATATGCAACTGGGAATTAATCAGTTAAAAGGTCAGAACTTAGAGCATGGGTTTTGATATAGATGGATCCACATGCTTTGAACTTTAAAAATCACTGCATAAGGTTTTACTATGAGCAAGTTTAACATAAAGAGATTTCACTACGCAAATAACGAGTTAAGAAACGCAATCTCCATCCTGGATTTTAAAAATGCAATTAAAATTGGTGCAAACCCACTGAGCCTTGCCAAATCCTGCTTTAAATAACAGTTTGGAGAATCACAAACTTCAATTACTTTTGGCAATGTCTTGGTTTTCCATGAGGCACTATAGGTTATTAAATGTCGTAGCTATTTAGCTGGCTAATGAATAGTTTATCCTACATTCAATTAGGCTAGTTTTCCCTCCTTTAAAAATTTTTCTCTCTCTCTGTTTCTCAGCCCACTCAAAGAATTGATGATAATTAAGGAAAAGCTGTCAAGGGTCCAGGTTTTTCATCCAAGATATCTTTATGGTTCTAGGGTTACCTAGGATAGAGATCTGGCTTCCTCTTGTAAACTTAATACCTATCTCCAGCATCAGTAGTAGCTACGATAATGAAGATAATGGTGAGAATAATTGCAGTTGTATGTTCCATACAACACCTTTCAAGCCATTCTAAATATTTCACATTTTTGTCTTAATACCTTTTTGTCATAGATACAGAGCAGATTGATCATTCTTTTTATACTCAATGAAGCAAAGGAGGTTAAATTGAACGTTCCCAGATTACAGGCTTCATTATGAACAAAGCAGAACAAAACATGAGCAGGTGACATGATGTTCATTTTGTGTGCATTTCATCACACTGTTGACTTCCATAAGGTCCATGCCCAATTCTGACCTTCCTTCTCTATGAATGTCAGAAATCTCTGATTCAGTATGTGTAAGAAATTGACAAGTACATTACAGATCAGGAAGGAGCTGCTATGGAACACATCAGACCTTGATAATCTGGCACTTAAAAATACATCCCCTAATCTTGGTTCTTTAGCCACTTGAGAGCAAGAGAAACCAAGGACCCTGACCCTTCCTGATTTGTAATGTATTTGTTCATTTCTTAGACCTACTTAATCAGGAGAAACTGTGGTTTCAGAGATTTGTGATCTTTATAGAGGAGGTCAGAATTGAGCATGGACCTTATGCAAGTCAGCATAGTTATACCACTAAATAAACTTTAGAAAAGGGGAAAGTAAAATTGATAACAAAACGTCTAACCATAAGAAAAAGAGACCAAGTAAGGAACACACTATTTGGGTGTTGCTGTTTTGTTTTTAAGACAGCCCAGGCTTTCCTCTAACTCATAATTTTCTTGACTCTACCTTCTGCATGCTTGGATTATAGCTCCATCACACTTAGCCAACTTTGAACCGTTTATCAGCTTCCCCCTACTCCCACCTTCCCGGTCCTGGGACTTGAACTCAGGGCTTGGGCATTGTCTTTGAACTTTTGTGCTCAGGAGCACTCTACCTCTTGAGGCACAGCTCTACTTCTGGCTTTTTGATGGCTAATTGGAGAGACGAGTCTGACAGACGTTCTTATAGGACTGACTTCAAATAGCAATCCTCAGATCTCAGCCTCCTGAGGAGCTAGGATTAGAGGTTTGAGCTACCAGCACCCAGCTTAATCAGTTTGTTCTTGAGTTCTAAATTTTAAATCCCACTCAATCTTATTGGCTTCTGCTCTGTTTTAAACACTAAGGAGGATAATATGAGTGATACAAAGATGAGTACTATTTAACCAGACTGCTTCCAACCCCTTCTACCTGGGACTAATGTCTCCTCTATGTAAAAGCTCAGTCATTTTCAGAGTAAACTTGTCATCGCTCTTTAAAATATGCAGCAGAATAGTAGGCCCATTTGGTGAGCCAAGAGACCCAATCTATCTATATAGAAGAATAAATTGTCTCTTACATGTTCCAACCTCTCATACCTCTAATCCCCCTTTACCCAAAGTTCCTCTCTTCCCATGTTCACACTTCTTTCCTGACTCGGTTAATCAGATATTGTTGACTCCTTCTGAAAAGAAAAGACACACTGCCTCTGCTTCAGGGATTTACTGGATTCTTCTGCTATGTTGCTGACTTTACATATTCTTATTCTAGTTCTTTGTTCTGTCCCTATTCACTATTCAGAAGCTACCTGTCCAGACTCTGAAGCCCTCTTCCTTCTGGTGTCCAGCTAGTACCCTGATCTAAACGTATTGCCATCATAACCACTGCTGGGCCTGGCTCTGCTGGCCTCTCTTCATTCTGACCTGAGGCTCAGAGCAGCTTGCTTCTGTGTCCAAAGCATAGCAACTGTTCATTAAGCATACTAAGCATGAGACAGTCTGTTAAGGGGACAGTATATATATGTAATTCTCCCAATGACCCTATAGAACAGATGTTCCCATTTTTATAAGAAACACAGAATGGTTGATTGCATTTTTCAAGACTATTAACCCCAGAGCAGCTTATACCAGTGCTTCTTTAAGTAGCTACTTGAGCCATGTGGTGGTGGCTTACACCTATAATACTAGCTACTTAGGAGGCTGAGATCTGGGGGTTGCAGTTTGAAGCCAGCCCAAGCAGAAAAGTCTGTGAGACTCTTATCTCCAATTAACCACCAGAAAACCAGAAATGGTGCTGTGGCTCAATGTGATAGAGCATTAGTCTTAAGCAAAAGAGCTCAGGGACAGTGCTTAGGCCCTGAGTTCAAGCCCCACAACCACCACCACACCACCACCACCAGTAGTATATATATATGTATGTGTGTGTGTGTGTGTGTGTGTGTGTGTGTGTGTGTGTGTGTGTGTGTGTGTGTGTGTGTGTGTAGCTACTTGGTATATATAGCTACTTGGTGCTGGGAGTATAGCTCAGTGTTAGAACACTTGACAACTATGTGTGAGGCACTCAGTTCAATCCCCCCAAACTACAAAAGGATGATGATGATGATGATAACAAAGCAGTTCTTCAGTGTTTGCTTAGAAACCTCTCAGCCATAAAGCCAGAATACTAACTGAACACCTTCCTGCCAACATTTCTTTTTCTAAAAGCCTGGGGGTTTAAATACAATGGAGAGAGAAATGTGGTCATGAGGGCTTCCCTGGCTCTCTACCATCCGCCTCTCAACCCCAGGTCCCCCTTCCTCATGTTGTCCTGTTGCCCCTCTTCCTACATGCAGAGCCCTAATTCTCTGCTGCCCCAGGCCTTCAGCTGTTCTTGGGGCTTCTTGTTATCACACATTATCATTAATGGATCAGCTCTCTTCATAACACTTCCAAATAGAGGCCTGGCCTGCCAGATCGGAAAGGTTAGGCCTGTGTATTCCAGAGGGCTGGGATAGAGGAGGGATTCTATTAGAAATCTTTGCATCTGGAGTTTTCTAATGGTGCCTTCAGGCAAAAAAAATTAAAATTAAACCACTAACCACCAGCCCCTCCCCAACCCACCCCCATCCCCACCATTCCAGCCTTCCCCACAGCAAGCTTTCTGACTTCGTTAAATAGAATTCATTAATAAGCAAGGGGGAAAATCACTCCAGGCAGTTTACTCTTGAAAATGTAAGCTGTTAAAACATTTTGTGGTTGCAAGCATCTGAAAATCATGTGTTTTCTCTAGTGTTTTCGTGATTTCTCAGAATCAAAGATTTTCTGAGAGGGCAGGAAACCTTAAGGAGATGGTCGAATCCGAGACGAAATCACTTCCAGCGCTTTTATGATGGTGACGTGTGTGGAAGTTGGAAATCTGGAGCTACTGTTCGTTTGGGCTTCCTTGGCTTTCAGCTACCTCATTTTCCTTTCTAAAAATATGATTTATTCCCAGAGGCGAGTATAGGGTGTGTGTGTGTAATCCTTGGATCCTTGGCCCCATTGCATGTGCCAAACTGTCCACTTTTTCTCTCCTACTCCACCTCTCCTTCCACCTCTCTCCCTCTTCCTCCCTCTCTTACACACACACACACACACACACACACACACACACACACACACACACACACACACACACACACACACACACGGAGCTCCCCATCATGGGGGGATGGTGTTCTAGAAAGAACCCAAGAAAGAAGAGACAGAGACAGGACCCTGGTAGGAGGGGGCCGTGGAGCCTTCTTTGCAGGGGGGTTCCCAACCTGTCTTTGTCTGAAAACTGGGCACAGGGCCAGCCTCAGCCCAGCGGATTGCAGCACTTGGCCTCCAGCCCAGTGATGGATCTGACTGTCATTTCCCCACCCCCAGTGAGGCAGGAGGCAAACTGAGAAGAGGGCCCAGGAGGAGAACAGCACTTGGTCTGGGAAAAGAGGGAGGAGTAGTGACACTGGAGACAGGACTCAGCTGGGAGGTGGGGACCCGTCCAGGCCCAGGCTCCTTGTCAGCCCCTGCTCCTCTGCTCAAAGCCATTATAACAGCCAGGAATGTAACAACTCCATCAGAGGGAGAATAGCATAGTCGGCAGCAAAGCTGTTGCTCTAACAATGAGATGCTGGTAAACATCAATCTTATTTTTAGAGACTCAGAAGGAAAGTCAACAGTCGTCTTTGGGAATGAATTCCATCCTTTAGTGCCCCTCACAAGCAAGGGATTCTTGCCATGTTTGGATCTTTTTGCCGTACTAGTTTGCAAATAATTTGATCCACAATATTTGCATGCATCTGGCCTATATGTTAACCATCTTTCTCATAAAATAAAACTACATTAAAGATTTTTTTTTAAAGAAATTCTTCCTTACGCTCAACTAAAACCACTCACCCAACACACCATTCCTTATGTAGTTAAAATATGTTCCCATGGGTAGAGACATAGGGCTGACAACATTTGGAAGCCAGCAAAATGACAGCTTCTGTGAACTTAAGGAAAATATGAGAGCTCGCTGCAATGGTTATGAGCCTCCTACTTTGAATGTTTCTTTTTTTCTTCCAATTTTTTTACATGGGGCTATTGTTTATAAATATTTCTCTAAATTAAATTGTAGTGTGTTAGACATGTAAGGAATCTGAGAACTCACTTGTCTGATCCCCTAACTATTCTGATGAGGAAATAGAGATTCAGAAAGATCCAGTGACCAGCCCATAGTCACACAGAGAAAGACTCGAAAAAAAATCCTAAAATCCTCTTTTCTCTGTCTCTGACTTTGTTGCTTTGGTTTTTTTTCCTTCTCTGTGTCTCTCACACACAGATACACAGACACACACACACACACACACACACGTAGAGATACACACACACACACAGTTGTGTTGCCTAGGCCTTACAAATAAGAGTAATGGCCAAAAAAAACAATTTAAGGCACTCTTCTCATCATGTCTTTCTTCTTTCTACTAGAATCGATTGAACAATTTGTTTCTCAGATGTACAAATTTGTTCCTGGAATTTGTACTAAAACACCCTAAAACCAAATGTCATAGCATTATATTAGTTAACAAGAAGTTGTTCTGATATAGGCAATAAAGAGAAATTGAAAGCATGGCTTCTAAATTGATAATACCACTTAAATTCAGCCAAATGTAAGTCTAATGTATTTTAGTCACCTCCTGCCGTGGTTTTACACTTTTTTTTTACATTCATTCTGCTAAGACTCCATGTTTAGGGCTATGCACATAGGAAGTGATGTGAAATGGAGTTGGAGTTATGAGGGTTAGCCAAGCATGCTGACAAACTCAGTCCATGGATTGGAAAGAATGAAAGAGCCAGACTGAGCTGAGCACTGCAAAATAGGCAAGTTTGGACAAAATGGCCACCAGCAATTTTCAAATACCCAGTGGGTAGCAGAGACGATACCCTAAACCCATATTTCTTTCCTCTGAAAATATGACATTGAAGGAGCTATTGTACGGTAAAATATTTCTATGATCTGCAGAGAAATCTAAGCCCAAGTTGCTTTTTGTTGCTCTTTCCAGAATCTCCAGAGCTCTCCTTCCTTTTGCCAGACAAATAAGTACTGCTCAGTGAGCAATGAGTCTTGAGAACAGTTGCCCTCAGCCTGTGTCCCTGAATGAGGAGACCCAGAGCAGGTCCCTATAATAAACATGAGGCACAAACAAGGGAGAAACTTTTTTTATTTGGACTCACTAGGACTTGGGGTATAGTCCCATAGTATAACTGATGGATATAATAAGTGCAACAGTTTAAATAGGGACCACTGACATATGTTTCTTTAAATTATAATAAAGTACCTAACATTTGGACAGTACTATGTGATAGGCCTATTTTAAGTTGTTGACATGCACTGAACTATCTATCCTCATAGCAATCCTGTGAAATAGGTGCTATAATTATCCTGAAATAATGAGAAAACTGACATGGAAATTACAGAAGCAGCACAAAGTCTGTGTCACTACTCCCCCGTCCCACACGCCCCCTGTTAGTGACAGAACCAGATTTGAATCCCTAACTATTCTGATGAAGAAATAGAGATTCAGAAAGATCCAGTGACCAGCCCACAGTCACACAGGGAAAGAGTTGAAAAAAAAATACTAAAATCCTCCCTTCTCTGTCTCTGACTTTGTTACTCTGTTTTTTTCCCCACTCTGTCTCTGTCTCTCTCTCTGTCTCTGTCTCTCTGTCTCTCTGTCTCTCTGTCTCTCTCTCTCACACGCACAGAATTGTTGGGTTTTTTTTTAAAGTCTTCTTTTTGCGTTAGTTTCTACACAGATCATGCATTAGCTCAGGAACATGGGTAAGAATATTCTATGGACCATGGAAAGAAATGTTTCTATGAGTACACGAGGAAGATAGAAGGGCCTATCAATGATTGGAGAGGAATGAGTGAGTGAACACCGGGACTGAAACTTTTACCTCTGGAGATAGCTTCCTTCCAGAAGCCCTGGAGCTGTTGACAACCAATCCATGCCTGGATTAGGCACAGCCTCCCCCCCCCCTCCCCCAATGCCAGCCAGCTGCAGCTGCTCCCTGGTCCTCCCTGTTTAGAGGGCTTAAAGGAGACACCCTAGTGATGATCCATTCATTAGAAGTAGATTTTTTTTTCTGAATGCTTTCTTTCTTCCTGTTAAATTGTCAGCCCTTGAAATATCTTGTGCAGACCATTTTTATAAGAAAATATATGAATATCTCCCTGAAATCTAGCTTCTTTGTGTTATGGATTGCTAATCTTATTGGGAAGCTTTTGTAAAATGTGTGCCTTTTTAGACACATACTGGGAGGGAGTGTTACTTTGGGGTATCCGTATGTTTGGAGGAGGGGCCTTTCCTCATTCAAAGTATGCTCATTGTGCTTCCTCTGCTTCGAGAAACAAGTCTCTGGTTTGAGTCTGAGGACATTTTGTTCCTGCTATATTTTTTATAGTTATGTTGCCTAAGCCTGTACAAATAAGAGTAATGGCAGGAAAAAAAAGTTAAGGCACACGAAAACAGGACTGACTGCACGTCTTACTGAGTGCAGTGTAATTGGTGGTGGCGGTTGGATGGGCCTGTGGAGACATTACTGGTTAAAGTAGGAAGTATGAGTCAACAGACCAGAATCTCTGCCTTGTTACCTTGATTACCATTTCCTGGATGGTGAATCCCCAGAATCCTTTCCTATTACAATTTCCCCAGTCTGTCTAGAAGACCATGCTGGTTTCATGCTCCAGGCACTTTGTTATTGCTTTTTAAGTAATTAGAAGTAACCAAAGCTCGGCTCCTCTTTTCCACTCATGAGAGAATATACGTGCTGAGGCAATAGATGGCAGTGTTTCCACAGATTTTAATGTTGCAGTGATTCTGAAAGAAGGCTTGATGCTCAGCTCTTCTGGAACTTGTGATCGCAGAGTGGTTAGTACTGTGTGCTGCGGCACAGCAACCTCAGTTCAAAGCCCAGTCACTGCTGGAAGGAAGGAGGCTTTTGGAGGAGAGCAATGCTGGTCCCACCCTGGATTGCACCCATGTGACATTTTGTAACCAGACAGAGAATAATGAAAATCAATAAAACAGAAACCATAATGAATACTTCAAACCTTTAAACGATGACATCTACAAGAGTGGCTTTATTAATGCACTAATCCTGTTGCAAGTGTGTTGTGTGAGGGTTTTTTTTATTTGCATTGATGGATAATATGATAAAACTGGAGTGTAGTGGGCATGTAATTATTATTAATTACAACTACTTAAGCTCTGCTTTGAGCAGACTCGTCAAGTCTGCTTGCTTTTGAGCCTTGCCAGGGCTATATGATAATAACAACCCTGAATTATTTGGAAAGATGTCAGCAGTAGATGTGGAAATCCTGTTTAACCAGGCATGAATTGTTGTTAGGAGGTTTTTTTTCCAGGATGACAGAGAGAAAATGAACTGTCCCTTATCAGTAATTGCAGGAAACATTTTGTTTCTATGATATGAACTGGCTGTAATTTAACTTTCCTGCATCATTGGATAATATAAGATGCCAGTTGTTACTCAAAATGAAAATCTCTGAAGTGGGCATTTGGGTCTGTTAAAGGGCATATTATAAGCACACAATGGGACTCAAGCAATAAATAATGTCCATATATGGCAAAACTTTTAAAATGACATTTACCAAAAGATGGAGGTTTGTGTTATAAGTAGCTAAATGTTGAATTAATGTGAGAGGAACATGCCTTTAATGGGCTTTTCTCCAGGACTTAAAAACATGAACAATACAGCCTGGAAATGTCAACTCTAAGTATGGTATAATGAGGTTTTACTGCTCTACCATAATAGCTAGCCATGCTTTAAATAAGGGACTACTAGAAAATGCTTTCTAATGCCTCTAACCCTTGTCACACAGGTATCAATAGTTCACCTATCTTGTTTATGCTGTCCTAAAAGTTTTTCAAGTAAAAATATAGTCAGACTCCATGAAGTTCTTTCAGAAGCACTGAATTGAAAATTGAAATAAATACCACTTCTCCCTTTTCAAAAGAACAGGCGTGTCTTAGAGTTTTATGTTATAGGGTTTTATATTGTGACAGCAGTGAGCTGTGTTTAATGTGTCCTCCAAGACTCACTTTCAACACCATCTTCTTCTAAAGCTCTCTTCTTCATACTCTTGGCCTCTTCACCACAGATTGTTTTCTCTCCTTCTCCAAATGACCAGGCCTTCAAGGCTGTAAGGCCTTCTCTGCTGACTGCAATTGTCCTTGAGTTAAAACAGAATAGGCCCATCCATAGTTGTTTTTCTTTTATTAATGGTTTGAAAATGCAGTGAATTACTAATTGGGGGAACGAGAATGTGTCAGTCAGAATTCCATGGTAACACGAGACGGAAATAAAAGATGTACTACACAAGTATAGATATAGGGTACTTCTGAAATTACTGGGACCAGCAAAGATGGCTAGAATGTACTCTCTCCATCTAATCTCCTGTTCCTTTCTGAATGTTACCAATGTTCTTTAACTTCTATATGGCAGGAAATATGACAGCCAGCAGCAATTCTTGTTCTTTATATTTAAAGCATTGCCTCCAGTTGCAAGACCTCCTGAGTTACTCTTCAAAAAAATCCTGGCACATAATGCCTCTTGCCTATAATCCCAGCTACTCAGAAGGCTGAGATCTGAGGATCACAGTTTAAAGCCAGCCTGGAGGTGTGGGGATATCCATGAAGCTTTTATCTTCAATTAATCACAGAAAAAGCTGGCAGTGGTGCTGTAGCTCAAGTGGTAGAGTGCTTGAGCAAAACAAGCTTAGGGACAGCACCTAGGCCTAGAGTTCAAGGCATAGGACCAGAAAAAAAATAAATCCCAGCTCAGAATCTGGTTGGCTTAACTTTGGTCATCATCCATCACTGAAGCAATCACCTGTGAACATGGGGATAGAATCATAATGCATCAAAGAGAACCCTGGCCTTATGAGGCCAATCCTAAATAGGAGTATTACTAGCCTTGTTTCCCTTGTAAACTTTTCCCCATGTTACTGAAGCCCAGCATTTGATGGCTGTTTATGTCCACAAACCCATGAGTTCGACTCCCACACTTGCTGGCATCCTTACTGCCTTGTGAAAAATGAAAAGCAGTGTGAGGACGGGGGTCATATTTTAACTAATCTAGACTTAACTTTGAACATAGGAACAGAGAACAGAAAACACACTTCATCTTTTCTTTCCTCTCTTTCTGCTGAAAGGAGGCCTTCTTGACCTGGATGACTACTCTTCCAACTTAGCCAGGGGGAACACAAAGTCTTCTGGACTCTGCCAATGCAAACCAACTTCAGTTGGGCAAGTTATCTAAGGTCTCACAGCAAAGGAGAAAAAGAAGGAGAGAGGAGGGAGGGGAGGAGGAGGAGAAGGAGTGGATGGAGGAGGAGAAGGAAAGTAATGCTATGAGAATTACAAGGATAATCTGCAAACAAATAAATAAAAAACCACTTAGCATATGGGCGCATGGTAGAAATGTAACACTGTTACCTAGTAGGGAAGCAACAGCTGATACTTGCCCTTGTTATAACAGCTTCACTTACCATCCAGCCTCCATTGGAGGAAACTCCCGGGTAAATTTCCACTAGGAAAAAGAACTCTGTGATGAATTTCAGAAAGTAAAAAATTATCGTAGAATAGACTCCAAACCAGGAACAGTGCTAATCAGGACTTACTGACTGGATCCCAGTTTATTCCCTTTTACCACGTGAGCACCGTGAGTGCCATGACCAAAGAAAGATTCTAAAAATCAATGGGTTTGTTGTTGTTTGCTTGTGTTTCTGAGGCACAGTACTGAGATGTAAAGTCACAGCCTTGCATTTGCTAGACCAGCCCTCTACCACTTGAACCACACCTTCAGCCCACTGGGTTGTTTTCATCAATAGTTTGTTGACAGTCTGTTTTCTTCTTTGTGTTGTTAAAATGTTTTGTATTTTTACTCTAAAACCAACTTAATCAAATTAATTTTAAGAATGCTAAAGCGCATGTTTTCAGAGGAAATTAATTCCAAGTTTAATGACATTTACATTGAGACACTTTATCTGCTTTTGACTTTTATGGAAGAATTTTATAAATATTTCGAAAGACCCAATTATTATGTTCACACTCACACTGTTTTGTCTATTTTTCAGACACTGTCTATTTTTCACAGACACTATTTTTTTTAACAAACAACCAGGATGACTATGATATAATCTTTAGAAGATCTCTTCTCCAAAATGTCAAGAATAAGTATTTCAGGGAAATAGTACACCATTCTTAACATACGTTTCCTGACAACTTTTTAACATTTATGGTGACACACTAGAGACCTAACAGAGTGCTAATTTTGATCATGTGGCTTTGACATGTAGAGATTTCATCAATCAGTGGCTTTCTTTTTCCCTTTTTTGGGGAATCAATTACAATTAAGAGAATGTCTTAATTCACTGTCTAGCCTATAAGTTTATGTTCCTCATGTTCATCTACCTGTGTGGCCTATTAGCGTCTGTTCAGAAAAAACTGCTTACCTAGTTAGCTGAAATTGAGTGCCTGAATTAAAGATTCAGAATTACACATGCTTGCTTTATTACCGTTAGCTTATGGCTCTAGTGAAATGTACTAGCTTTTTTCTAGGAAAGAGCAGGGCAGAGCTATCTCATTGATCTCCACTATTGGCCTGCCAAAGTGAAGGGGTTATATTCCAACATTTTCTATGCCATATTTTTAGTAAATTTCAAAAAACAATTGTCATTTCTTTTTTTTTCTGATCAAGTCATAAATTGAATAACCTCAAGTAAATTAGTTACAAGGGCTTTCTTATTTCAAAATCACCCTCTGTTTCTTAAACTATAAAGAATAAATTTTAAGTTTACTTCATGCAATTAAAATAGACCGATGCGTAGCAAATCATGACATTGAAATGAGTCTGACTGGCTGGAATTCACTTTCAGGGAGTGGTGCTCAATAGGGAAGCTGTTGCTTCAAGACCCGTTGGGGTGAGGTTCTGAGGCCCACCCCAGTAGAGTGGAGGCAGCTAATGGGGCCTTTGTGTAAAGACAGTGCCAGAAAACTGCCGCAGCTCAAATTCAGGGTGGGACACTGAGACATGATGTGTGGCTGTTTTGTTTTCCCCTCTGTTAACTTAGTTATGACGGTTAACTATTTTGTTAGGGTCCCTTGCTCTTCTTCCTTCCCCTTTAGAGAGAAAAATCTAAAGAAACCTTGATTAATACCACCTCTGCCGCGTCTGGCAGCTTGACTTTAGACTTGACCTGCTTATGCTCTCATGAGCAGGTGAAACAAGACAATGTGTAGCTGGTGAGAATATCAATGACAAGTGTTCCTTCTCCCTATGCCCCTTTCCCAAGAAACAATCTTTGTTACTGTTTTTGTGGACTTCCCAGCATACAAAAATCAACAACAGCACCCACAAATAAAAGCAAACACACAATTACGCCTTGGGTTCAAGCTAGTTTGAGTGGCAGCAGCTTCCACACATTCATGTCTTCCACAAAGCTCTGTCATTTGACTACAGGCTACCACTTGGACAGAAAGGTGACTTTGGATTTGCCAGTCTGTCTGATAATAAGCAAAATGCTGGACTGGGAGGTCACAGGCCAAGTCGAAGGTAAACATGAATTGCCACTAGATGGCACTGCTTGTTGTTGTTAATCAGAGACAGAGGCTTCCCTCCCACCCCCCTGCCCCAGCCCAATCCCCTCTTTTTTCCTTTCTCCATGGGTTTTTTGGCCCAGGGTGTCTGCAACTGGCATCCTAATTATACTAGAACTCCTCTCTACTCTGAAGGGACCTCCCTTTTGGCATATTATCATCAAGATCTGAGGACCAAACAGACCCAGTTCAGATCTGGGGAAATACCTCAACAGCATTGCCTTCCTTTATCAAGAGGCAATTTTAAAAGAAAATATTGTACTTGAATGTTAATGTTCAAAGGCTCCGAGGCAGAAAATTCAAAAGGAATTTCAAAAGGAAGTGTGATTAATGAAACCACATAAATCCTGTAGGGGCTGGAGCGACTTCAGAAATCACACCATGCAAATCATGGAAGCCAGTGTTTCTACCACTTCTCTCACTTTCTCTTGTTTTTTATTCCTGTATAGTCTTAACATATTTCCTTCTTTCTTGAATATATGTGTCTCAAAATCCAAAACAGGAGAGGGCTTGGTTGGATACTAGCTCTGCTCCTAGCTATTTCTCTTTATTCTTTCTCCAGTACACCAGTACATTCAGGCTTGAGCCTGTAGTAGACAGCTCAGCCTTACTAACTTCTTAGAAAACCAGAGTCAATTCTGAAATTCCTATTGCCCAGTATCACTTAAAAGAAAAACCTGAAGTTGTAATGGTAGATCACATGTGTAATCCTAATTACCTAGGAGACTGAGAACTAAAGATCACAATTTGGAGTTAGTCCCGACAGACAAGTCTTCCTTCACCAATTAGCCAGCAAAATGCTAGACTGGAAGCATGACTTAAGTGGTGGAGTGCCAGCCATGAGCAAGAAAACTGACTGGAGTGAGGCCCTGAGTTTAAACTCTGGTATCAGGACAGAAGAAAAGAAAGAAAGAAAGAAAGAAAGAAAGAAAGAAAGAAAGAAAGAAAAGAAAGAAAGAGAAGAAAGAAAGAAAGAGAAAGAAAGAAAAGAAAGGAAAGAAAGAAAGAAGAAAGAAAGAAAGAAAGAATAAGAAAGAAAGGAAGGAAAGAAAAGAAAGTAAGAAAGGAAAAAAAGCAAGAAAGAAAGGAAAAAAAGCAAGAAAGAAAGGAAGAAAGGGAGAAAGAGAGAAAGAAAGAGAGAAAGAAAGAGAGAGAGAAAGAAAGTGAGAGAGCAAGAAAGAAGGAAAGAAAGACAAAAGAAAGGAAGGAAGGAAGGAAGAAAGAGAGAGAAAGAAAAAGAAAGATCAAAAGAAAGAAAGAAAGGAAGGAAGAAAGGAAGGAAGGAAGAAGGAAGGAAGGAAGGAAGGAAGGAAGGAAGGAAGGAAGGGAGGAGAAAGGAAGGAAGGGAGAAAGGGAGAAGAGAGAGAAAGAGAAAGAAAGCAAGAGAGAAAGAGAGAGACAGAAAGAGAGAGCAAGAAAGAAGGAAAGAAAGAGAAAGAAAGGAAGGAAGGAAGGAAGGAAGAGAGAAAGAAAAAGGAAGTTTGAAAGAAAGAAAGGAAGAAAGAAAGAGGGAGGGAGGGAGGGAAGGGTAAAGAGAAAGAAAGAAGAAAGGAAGGTAAGAAAAAAGAGAAAAGGCAAAGCAAGAGAGAAAGAAAAAGGGAAAGAAAGAAATAGAAAAAAGGAAGGAAGGAAGGAAGGATGGATGGACCTCTATTCTAGAGATTTTCTAGAAGAGACTGTTTGAATGGTCTAGTGGATATTCTAGAGACTGCCCCACAAAAGCAAGTTATCTGAAAATCTCATTTAAATATTCCTCTGTCCTGCTTCAAATTTTCTACACTTACATCAACTATTAGTTATGTACAATATTCTCCTCTGTTTTTGCAACCAACTGTTTTTCTACCTTTCTCTTCTCCTCTATCCTGTTCACATTCTCTGTAGCATTCATAAACTTGGGCTTCTTTCTCCTTGTGGTGCTGAGATGTCAGCCAGTACACCTGGAGAAGGTGCTATCAGCCCAGTCGGGTATGTCTGCTTCCAAGTATAAGGCTAGTACCCAGAGAATATGGATTGCACTGTGCATTGTTACCTAACATCAGAGCCTGGAGAACAAGTTCTAACAGTGAATCTCATGAGTCCTGGGACCCAGATTCCTGTGTTTGAATTTAAATTCCATCATTACTTACTGAATGACTTTAAGCAAGTTAGTTGACCTCTTTGTTTCTCAGTTTACCCGAATAGAAAATGTAGCTGATAATAGCATCTAAAGAGATGATTATAAACTGAGTAAGTAGCAGTAGAGTGATAAGAACTTGTTTGGTTAAGAGAAAGAAAAGGGCAAATATTCTCTATGACTATTATTGTCACAATTGTTAGGATTATTGCTATTATAATATGTTAGGTAAAATGACAGACAGAGAGAATATAAGAGTGAAGAAAAGATGGAAGAAACAGATATGTCACTTGGTACAGGCGATTCTGTATATAATTATGAAGGAAAAGCTACAAGAATCATAAGAACTCTGTATTTTATTTTGGTACCTTGCATCTTGTATATACATTTATCTAATTTGGGGAGGGAAAGAGGAATAACAAAATGCTGAAACAAGGACATGGGTTGACCCATTGCAACAATGAGACTTTCAATATACTATGTTGAAAGTGAACTTTACAACTTTGGGGGGGGGGGAGATGAAAGAGGTAGGGAGGGAAGGGATTGTAGGAGAAAAACAAAGGAGGGGGAAACAATGCTGGACAAGACATGTACTCATTACCTTACTCATGTAACTGTAACCCCTCTATACAGCATCTTTACAATAAAATAAAAATTTAAAAACAAGAACACACATAAGCACTCCCACCCCCTATTTGGGAATCTAAAGAAAGCTTTCTTTTAACCCTGAGACCCAGAGTAAGAACACAAACAGAAAGGGGAGTGTCATTCCCATTTCTGCTGGGGCTGTGTGGCTCTGGGACAATGAGACCAGATGGAAACTACACAGTATCTTGGAACTTGGGAGTTTCTCATCTTCAGGGTTTGTTAGAAGCTCCATGACAAGGCAGGAAGAGTACCTTTGAGTTCTGTGACATATGAAGGCAGTCAAGGCAGAATAAGGAAGGATAAAAATGGGCTCATGTCTGAGTATCCCCTGGGTGCTCTTCAGATTATCCAGGTACGTCTGCAGCTAGGGGGTTGACGAGGAAAGGAAGCCAGAGGCTTTACAACAGCTAGCAGGCTTGATGACCAACTGGGCCGGAACATGAAGCCCTCCATGCAAGCCTTTTTTCACTTGCTCTTGAGTAATCATAAAATATCTTATGTAATCAGTTAGTAAACATATTTCATGCCTACACTGAAGGAGGTATCATAAAACACAAAGGCACAATTATGAAGAGTCTCAATGAACGTGTAGTGTATAGGAGGAAACTGACATACAAGTGAGTTTAGTTATAATCCAACAAAAGGAATCCTCATCAAAATATGAGAAAAGCCTATGGGAATGTGGGAACTACAAAGGCTGCCTATACATGGCCTGCAGAGATGATAGTGGTAAAATGGGGGCAGGGTGAATAGGAACAGGAGAATCATACAAAGATTAATAAGATTCTCAAGCTAAAGGCTCAGATTTTGCCTGTAAGCTCTTCCTGAATCATAGTTCAAGAGAAGTTAAGAACACTCAAAGATAGGACCAGTCCTTCATGAAGGAAGCAGAAAGCTAAAAATGGACAGCCTATGAAGAAAAATGGTAGCCACCAAATTCTTCAAGAAGCCTTTGTTTTTAAATTAAGTTAAAAAAAAGAGCTGGGTTTGGTGACACATTCCTGTAATTTTTGCTACACAGGTGACAGAAGTAAGAAGCTGATGATCTATGATCAGACAAGGGCAAAAGTGCAATCTTATCTAAAAAATAAGCTAAAGCTAAACGGACTGGGGGTATGGCTCAAGTGGTAAGTGCTTGCGTAGCATCAAGGGCTTTGGTTCAAATCCTGTTAGTACCCCCAAAATGAACAGTTGTCTTTTGCTATACGGCAGTTCACTGCAGCTTCTCTGTGCACGGTTTTTTGTTTTTGTTTTTTTAAATACGTAGTGATCCCTGTACTGGGAGCTACATTCCAGAGACAGCCCCCACTCCCCCACCCCCACCTCTGCTCCCTAGGCCAAAGGTGAAAATCTGAGAAGTAGCAAGTATAGATGACTGTCTAACGCTACTTGGCGGATTTTTACCTGTTGTGGGAGTTATGTTCCAGAGACAGCTCCTGAAACTCAAACCCTGAGCCTATTTCATTCATTCATACAACAGATATTGAATGCATATTACACTAAGATGATGTTCTAAGTATTAGGAAAAAGGTGATTGAAACTAGGCGTTTGTAGTGAAGGTATTCATGGCCCAATAAGCCAATAATTATAGTATCACTAGTAATTCACTATGGCAATTCTACAATTATATGTAAAACAAGTGCCTGAATAGTAAGTGCTTGCCTCTACAATACCAGGAATATAAAAAATAAGACTTGACAGTGCCTTTCTGTGATCACATGATCTTATTGAAGTGGCGAGGTGGGGGTGGAGGGGAGGGATCGCAGAGGCCATGTCTGAGAAACTTTGTGCTTGGGCTCCTGCCACCTGCATTGGAGTCTAGAGGTCCATCTGGGCTGACTCAGTCCCCCTCATCTGGGCTCTCTTACCCTATGGGACATTGTAAGTGCCATCCAGATAATACTGAAACATAGGTCACAGCAGTAAATTCCAAGCTCTACTCTATCCATGCCAAAAGCTAAACTCTAGGTTTCCAGGGATGAATCCATTCATGCAGCTTTCCAGTATTTTCCTTGTCCTCTCCTTTCTCCTTTAGACCAAAGGCTTATGATGGAAAATTGGGTCAAATATGATCTCTGTACTTTCCACCCATTCCCTCTAATTGTCCCTGTACAGTTGCCAGCAGCGGATGTCCCACCCACTTCTCCTTTCTACCTAGAAGTCCTATGTGAAATTCTATCAAGTCTTCCAACCTTATCTCTAAATATGTCTCAGTGGAAATATAAGACTTTCATAAAATTCTCTTCCCTCTGCATATGCCTGTCTCTCTTGCCCACTGTCTTGCTGCAAATGTGCGGAACCCACCTTCAGAGCCCTGTTACGTACGGGTCTGTGAGCCCCAGGACTCTGATCTCTGAAAGAACAGTGGAATTGTAAGTTAAGAAAGAAATTAAATTCACTTAGAAATTAAATTCACTTATTCAGGGCTGGGAAGGTGGCTCAGTGGTGGAGCACTTGCCTTGCATACCTGAGGCCCTGGGTTCGATTCCTCTATACCACATAAGCAAAAAGAAAAAGAAAAAAGCCAGAAGTGGTGCTGTGGCTCAAGTGGTAGAGCACTAGCCTTGAGCTGTAGAGCTGAGGGACAGCGCCCAGGCCAAGTTCAGGCCCCACAACCGAACCCCCCCCCCAAAAAAAATTCACTTATTCAATGTCTGCAAAGAGGATGTCACTTTTAAGATAATAAAATTGTATTTCTTTGTCCTCTCATTGGGTAATTCAAGGAATGTGGTTCTACAGGTTGCCTCTGAGTAAACTGTGGCAAGAATTTCAAACTCAGATAAATTTAGGGAATGCTGAGTTAAACAAAGTTAAGTGGGAACCACCAGAGATTTTAATATGGTAATATGATCTGTGAATTATATGATATCCCTCAAATATGTATTACCATCTTGCAGAATCAGTGATCTGTTGAATACAGGAATGGAGATACACAAAATCCTGAATACATTCCCTCCTCAGTAAGTAGCAAAGACAATCTATAAGGCAAAAGTGTTTCTCCCTTTACTTTGTTTCTCACCCAAGCATTTCCTTTGCTTCCCTGGCTTCTGCTTTGTTTGCAGCTGCAACTATCTTGATATCAGGAAAGGAAGCATGAAGTACCTGAGATGTTGGCAGTTTAGAGAAAATAGAATTTAAAAGTGTTTATCCAAAAGTAAATAAGTATACCTTCCCTCCTTCATCCTTGCCAAAATGAGAAATGAGAGGACCAAATTCCCAAGCTTCTCTGGGAATTCTCTAATAGGAATGCATGCTGACCCGGGTTGCCCTTGTGAAGGATGGGAAATGGAAGATGGCTCACGGTTAAGGAATGCAAAATAAGGATCTCATGACTTTAAGTATAAAAATACATATGGTATAAGGTTACTACAGAGTAAGCCACAATCAGAAAGAATGCAAATATTCCCTGCATAGTGAGAACAAGGAAAATAGAATCTGAGTAGACAGAAAATTGGGATCAACGGGAAAGTTCTGGCCAAACTGCTCTGCAGAGAACATAATGATCTTAAAATAGGTTCTGCAAAGGGGACATTACCTAAGGAAAACTAATCAAGACTCATGGGACATGGATGAGTTTCTAGGGAGGACAATGATGAATGAGAGGAAATGGCAGAAGAAAACCATAGACAGCCAGGATAATGGGCCCATTGACCCTTTTACCTTCCTCAAACTTTTCTTCTGCCCTTGTGTAAATAGAGAAGGGGCCTGACCTGACAAATAGAATAAAAAGAGAGGAAAAATTGATATTTCATGTGTTGCCACATGTGGGCTGAAAGTATAACTCATAAAGAAAAAGTCAGTCCCATTGTACACATATCTATGGAAGAAGGATTGATTTACATGTATAACTCTAGCAGGAGAAAAGCATTCTGAGCACACAGGAAAGCAGTGGGCAATTTCAAGACCCCAGGAGGATCCAGTATTGCTAGTCATTCTGTGCTTCCAAGTATAGAAGCAACGAAGCATCCAAGTACAAAGTAGGAGAACTTTTTACTCCTGTTACCATTTCAGATTCCCCTCAGAATTGTCCTCAAAATGAAACATGTGTATATGCTCTTTTCGAGTCAGTCAATTGGTAGCACTCTGGATTAATTGTAAAATATTGCCACTGATGAGGAGTGGGCATAATTTTCTCTAATAGAGCTAGGAATGATCACTTATAATGTCACAAATCCATCTGGATCTTACAAAGTAAAATGAAATCAAAGCTGCTTATGTCAAGGCTCTGGCTAATGAGAATCTAGAACTGTGGCATATCCTCATCTTCCTCCAGTCCAAGCGGGAAGATTGTGAGTACCATTGTTTTCTGTGCCCAATATTCTGACCATCCTTCTTCCTACTCCCTACTTCTTCCATAACCCAAAGTCATGAACTGGTGGGACTAGGAACCCAAAGTTCTCACCATTCAGCCACAGAAAGTGGTCATTGGACTCAGATGGGGCCAATTTGGTACTCTGTTCATCTAGCCTAAATAATTAATCCAAGGTCTAGGCACACAACCTTATGCTGAGTGAGTCAGGGTCCATCTTGGGATGTCTTGAGTGGAAAATGAGGTGCGGATATCATCTCTAGCCTTTCCAAGCTCTCGTTTCATAAGACTGATTGTCTTATTAGATTTAAGGTAGTTCAAGTCAAATGTTTATCACATGTACTTGAAAAGCTTATGGAAAGATGCTGGCAGAATGAGATGGAAGCCTCAGTTCCTAAATGGCATATATGTGCCAGACCAGAAACATGGCAGTGGGAAAAGAGTCTGTGGCTATTCAGGGACTTTATGGCCTGTTAAGATGATCAGCATCCAATAACTGTTAATAATTAGCCAATTTCAAATGACCAGTGTTCTTAAGGGAAAGTAGCCAAAACCCAGAGAACTCATGTCCAGCAAAAAGACAGATTAGGTTTTATTAGCAAGTAACGCGTAGGCTGGGACCTGCAGATGGGCAGGGAGAAGTCTCATCTGCACAAGCCAAGGCCGCCTTTGACACTTTAACTCTCTATAGCATCATGCCTGCTTATGTTTTAAAATATATGTCCTTTTTATTTCTGGTACTGGAGTTTAACTCAGGGAATCCCACTTGTTCAGCATGCTGGCTTGGCTGGTGCTCTACCAGTTGGGCCACTCTTCCAGCTTTGCTTCTGTCTGGTTACTTTGAAGATGGAGTCTCATGGACTTTTCTCCCTGAGTTCTCAGCCTCCTGAGCAGTTAGAATTATCGGCATGAGGCACCTACTCCTGACTTAAAATGGTGTTTTCTTCATTGTGCTGGCAGCAATTTATTTGATCAAATTAGTAAGAATATGACTTTTCCGTACTTTTTATGCTTTGGGGGACATTATCAATGAGCAAATGCATAAGAGAAATTTTGAACCCCCCCCCCCCCCCAGGAATGAAGTAGGCAGGAAAAAAATGGGACAAAAAAGCCCTCAAAGAAAAAAATAAGCAATTCAGATTTTTCTCTGGTAAATTAACTTTGAAGTCCTAAATATTATAAATTCTATTATACTTATAGTTTATTACTAAATAAAAAAAAACATTTTAAGGATCTAGATGTGTCATAGTATGATGATTATATACTTTTGTTGAATGTATTCTAAAAGTATATCAAAATGAATATATTCTGCTATGTAAGCTAGCATTGAGCCTGTCCTTATGGGGATCTGTTCCTTGTTGAATGTTTACCATTCAATTGTGATGGAGCCACTGTCTATTGGTTGGTATTTGGCAGGTAATTTACATTTATTTGTCAACTCTCATTTGTATGTAGATGTGATAGCCCAGCCTCTAATCTTCCTCAATGGAAGAGCTAATCTAATATGTGATTTTTATAATGTGTGCCATGCATTCCTTTCCTCTGTAAAATCTAGGTAGTTTTGGGGTGATATTATACCATTAGTGATTGCATATTTTATCTCAAGGAAAGGCATACATACTCTTTGACATTAGATACTAGGGCTTCTACCTCTCTGCAGGTTTCCTTTAAAAATGTCTGAAACCATCTTATCAAATAACTAATATTGACAATCATATAACAAATCTTGACTGAGTACTCTACATATACTCTACAGTACTCTTCTAGGCCTCACGATTTAGGAGATAGATGTTCCTGTCAATTGCTATGAATATTCCTTATCTAACTCAGCATTTGACAAGAATGTCATCTAAAGGAAAAAAAAGGAAAGAAGAAAGGGAGCACTTTATTTCTTTATACATACAAATGTTATAGTTAATTCCGTGGCATCAATGCCTGTTTTTGCCAAATATTCAGAGCTTTTGAATTATGTTATAGTATTTTGCTATAAACAGTTAAAGGCAGGATGTGAAAAAGAAATCAATGCAATTTACTTATAATTAACTAAGACTAAGTTAAAAATTAAAAAAATTGGCTTGCTCTCAGTGGTGCTACTGTTGAACTGTCGTCTAAAAGCTTACATAATTAGTGGAAGCATGTTAATTGAATTATGGCAATTAAATCAGCCTGGAGACAAGAAGGTCCCTTCTGATTGATGAGATTGTGGTAATGCTGTAGCCATTCTTCCCTGTTAAAAAGTTTGGGGACTGTGTCTTGTCTTGTCCCTTCATGCTTTAGCTGCCATTATATAGCCAAATCTTGATTTCTCTGGTGTTCATTATCCACTTTGTGGGTTTTCTGGGCCCTTGGATTCCTTCTGCCTTTCTTCAGGGTTACCAGGTTGACAGCATCCATGGATAGGCTGGAGCCATGGAGAGGCCATGGGTCTGACAGCCTTTTACTACTATGTATCTATATCTATGCCAGTGAAAGATAGAGAGAGAAAAAATGAAAATATTTGAGAGCTGATGGGGAAAAAGTGATTATCTTTTCAGCTCTCTCTTTAATAATGCCATTGTTGAGTGAAGTGTTGAGAACAGACTGGAACAGGAGTTCACAAGGGTCTGGGGGATGTCTGAGACCTATAATTTTCTATGTGAACCCCTCTTTTTTAGATGTGGATGAATGGACTAAGCATATGGATATTAATTAGGTCCTGTCCTAAATCAACACTAATAAATGAAGTAGCTTTTGAACTTCAAACTTTTACACTTCAGGGCTTATGCACAAACCCATGTTTCTAGGACTTTGTGGATTATAAGCTTCATACACCAAAGTCATAAGGGCATTGTGTATGCCAGCCGCTCAGGACTGTCAAAAGATCAAAGTTGTAGCTCCCTCCAGAACCAAAGCAGAAAAGGCAAGCCGGGTGAAGGGATGAAGGATCCTACTGAAACATCTGAAAACAGCAGCCCTGGGGAAGTTCCACTGCTGGCTATGCAGTCAGCAGAGCTCTGTGTCAAGGTGGGAACCTTGCTTAAAAAGGATGAATTTCAAAATGGCAACTGCAGAGCATTGCATCAAACACAGGGCCCTCCGAGTGCCAAGCTCTGTGCAGCTTCATGGGTCACACATCCATGAAGTTGGTTTTGCCTGTGGACCTTGCTGGTGGAGATTAATCCTGTTTTTGAGAGGTTGAAGTCACAGTAAGTTCCCCTCCCTGGGTCCCTTGAATCTGCAAGGCTCACTTCAAGTAAAGTCTGCTTTTCATTCAGTGCTATGTTTCTTTCTTGCTTTTTTTTTTTGTAACAGTGCTGCTAGCTGTATAAATATTTTACAGTTCCCCTAAGAAAAGTTTCCAAGGGGCCCATATTGAGGGGGGAAAAAAATCTTTGAAAGGGTTTTTTTCCATAGCAATTAAAACCTTTCAAAGCACAGAGTGCTCCCTGGTCCCACTTTAGTACAGCAAATCTCTATTTCCCCCCCAGTTTGGATGTCTCTGGAACTGAAAGTAAGCCAGCCCCTTTGTTTGGTGACTTTGTGGGTTTCTGATAGACATTTGGAATTTAAATTCATTATATACATGACAGAACTGTGGATGGAATCGGTGGAGGGTTTAGAAATGCTGTGATCAGAAACTCTAGCCCCTGTTTCCTGTATCTCATTTATGGGGATAAAATGACTATAAATCAACCCAAAGCTCATTTTGGCTTCCCAGATGAAGTCAAACGTACACTCTGACTTATGCATATACCATTTTTAGTTAACGCACCAATAAAAATAATTGTGCAAGCCTAAATTTGGAAGTGTTCCCAGCGTTTATGACAAAACTTAATAAAGCCAGGCGCACTGGATGTAATATGGGAATTTTATTGAAATGAAATTAGTCCATCATGTAAGCTCCACATTTTCCTCAGATTTCTTGGACTTCATATGAGAGCCTCCTGGGGACCCTAATAGGGTCCTGCAAAAATCCAAGTAGAGTCTGCAGAGAGGCAGTGTTCAGATGAAGTCTGCAGTGGGTAGGAATGGAGTGTCCTGTTTTGATATAGCAAACCACACATTTCTTCAAGCATGCCCCTACTCTTTTAACCCCAGGGTTTAAGCAGCAGACATATTGTTGTGGTTTTACTCAAAACATGGGACTCCTAGAGAGATGGGAATGGGGGTGGGGCTCATTTGTAATTCTAGTACAGTGATGTGTGCCAGAAACCTATTATGTAATTTCCCTGGGGAACTAGTATGGCAGTGGCCTGAGTGTGCATCCATATAGTTTGGTTGCTTTAGGGGTGAGAACCAGGGGACTATGAGATGTTTTTTGGCCGTTCATAGGGAGGTAGCATTTACATCTATGAAATTTAAAGTTGAGGGTGATGGTGTAGAAATAAGGCAACTTAAGTAAAAAGAATTCAACTTCTGATATGGATTATGTTTCCTTTACTTTAATGAGGACATAAACACTTTCTGGGATACTTCTTTCAAAAAAACACAGAAACGTGCCTCGGCTCTCCCTCAAAGCATTTTAAATTCATATTCATTACACCCATAGCAGGACCTCTGATTCCGCATTTTAAATAAATTTCCAGGTTACTTCTGACAGAAGTAGTTCAAAGATCTCAGTGTGACAAATACGTCTCTCAGATTAGTCATCAATATAATTAAGAAAATTTTAGTTTTGAGGCACTGCCATGCACTGAGCATAAAGAAGGTCTTCTAACACATACTTCATTGCATTTTGAACATGAGGTAGGTGTCTAACCTATATAAAAAATTAAAGTGTACAGATATTCCAGAGCTTTATTATATAGCCTGTTTCAGTACTTAACAAGCATTGCTTAATAATAATATTTTACCTTAGGTCTATACAAATTTGGTCTTGCTGAAAGTTGAGCCCATTTACTCCTGTTTTTTTTTTTTTTTTGTTGTTGTTGTTGTTGTTTTTCTTAGAAAGAAGGGTGAGTGATGAGATGGTAATCTTGATTTTTTAAAAAAAATACTACATGTTTTATGGGCTACATGTTTTATGTGGCTTGGCTTTTCCATCAATAAAGACCCCTACTAGTAAAATCAAGGATGGCTGAATTAGGCTTGGGTTCTGAACTGCAAGTAGGTGCCTCTTTGGATTTCCGTCCCCAAAGCTGTCTTGGCAGGACTCAGGATTTAGGAAGCTGTTTTTGCACAGTGACATCTTTACTCCTACAGGTCAAGTAAAGAAAGTAATTTTATTTTATGCCTTCTCTTAAGCCCAGTTCTTTCTGTTTTCCCCCACTATCTCTATGCTTCAGCCTCTAATTAATAGACTATAATACATTTTCCAACCTCTGCAGAAAATGAGTTGGGAGATAAAAATAGAAAGTGAGCAATGCCTTTTCCTCTTGGTGACAGCAATAGACAGCTTTTGAGGTGGCCTCCATGATTTGTACAATCACCTCTTTTTTGTGATGACCTGTTTTTAACTGTAAACAGTATTTATGATTTCCTTGTAATCAATAGAATATAGTAAAAGTAATAAGATGCCATTTGCCTATACGTTATCAGTCACATAATACATATTATGTGATATATGTCTTTCTGGACCTCAGGTTTTTTTAAATAGTACTGATGTTTAAAATCGAGACTTCATGCTTGGTAGACGACCACTCCATGATTGTCTTATTAGCAAAAATTGATCCCAGGGGTTTGCCTTGCTGGCTTGATGAAGTTAAGTGACTATGTTGGGAAAGCATAGGTGGCAAGGGACTGTTATGGCCTCTCTTTGCAGCTCTCAGCTCAATTGTAATGAAATGAATTCTGTCAACATACTGAACAGGCTTGGAAGCAGATTGTACCCCAACTGGCCTACCCATGAGGATGCAACCTGGCTCACTATATGATTGCAACCTTATGAGATCCAGGCAAAAGATCCCGTGGAGCTTATTTGTACTCCTGACCCATGAAAACTACAAGACAACAAATACATGTTATTGTTTTAATCTGAAAAAGTATTAGCCAGCAAGAAAAAACCAAAACAACTTGATTTGACTCATCTGGCATTGTGTATAGAAAGGTATCCAAAGCTTTTGAAAGAAGGCCTTCATAGAAACATTTAGCCTGACTGTCAGGCTCAAAGGAGACTCCATAGCTACACACTTGGAATTACTTGTACTAGGATTCAAATCTTCTATTGAATTTACATTAAAGCTACTTTCCCTTAAATATAATAGCTATCATAACAATTGTTATTAATGCTAATCACATTTCAAAGTGCTTTGCTTAAATATACTTATTAATTCTCTTAACTGTGCTGTCAGGAGGCGATATTATTAATTCCATTTTTATATATGACAGGACAGAAGCACTGGGATGTAAAGCTATCTGTTCAAGGCTACCAAATAGTAAGTGAATTTGCTAGGAGGAGGGGACATAAAAGGTGAAAAAGGCTTTTTTTGCTTTTGATGCCTTTTGTGTCTCATTTTTAGAGTTATTTCTAGATACTATGAAAAGTTGACATGGCATGGGTTTCACAACACATCGGAGAGAGCCTATATAAATTCATAATTGAGATATTTTTCAATAATGGTAATAAGACCAAGTAGACCTAAGTGAACATTCGGTAATTCTAGAAAAGTAGACATGTTGCAAGATCGAACTTTTGAGCCAAACAGGATTTCTCTAAGCCTATTCAATTTGGCAAGCTATTTGTAAAGTTATCTCTATTTCAGCGGCTTTTTCATTATATGCTTAGTATTACTAAAGATTCTTTTGCAAACATAGAAACAAAAGACCGAGTTTGACGTGGTCAATGGGAGTACATTTTGTGGCTCTCTTAGGTCATGCTGTTTTTATATATCCTAGAAAGAGATTAAATTACCTTTAGAAATAGCAGCATCCCAAGCTGGTAAGAAGCCCATAACTTACACACCCCCTCAACCCCTATATCCCCCATAGGCCTTAAATTCAATCAAGCATTCCTAACTTCTACTTGCAGCTTTTTTTTTTTAATCTTAAGAACACCGTTCAGATTCAGCTCACTTGTTTTCAGTAGGTTCAGGGAGGTAGAGGGGTAATGACCAGTGTCTCTACAGATTTAAAAAAAAAAAAAAAGACTCAGGGAGATAAAACTTCTGTGGTTAAACAATTAGAAAAACACCAGAAGAGGGATTTGAACCCACACTATTCATTCCATGTGCAAAGTCCTGTTTACTGCACTAAACTGACACAAAACTAAAGGCTATGCTTTCCCCCCAGAAAACATCTTAATGAGAAATGAAAGCAAGATGGACCATCTTCCCTTGCACTTCTTATTCCTGAGCATGCAGAGAAATAAAATCAAGGTTATTTAAATTTGCCTGGTAGTGTGGCCTTCGTGGTGTGGTGGTTTGTTTGGTTTGGTTTAGCTCTCTGGAGAGGCCCCACCCACCCTAATGTGCTCTTCATGATCAGCTTCTCCACTGGACACTTAATTTTATGGATTTCAAAACCTTTAAGTCTTTTTCATCATAGATAATAAGAGCACAGGGCATGAAGGGGGTCAGCAGAAAGACCTCCAGAGGGGTTCCCTGAAAGCCTCAGTGTACATTCCTCTAATCCTGTCCATTAGAGAGGTAAGATTCGAGGGAAGAGGAGAGGGTTATGAGTAATGTAGCTCTCCTCAGAGAAGGCAGGGCTGGCCCTGAGGTGGAGATGCCTGTCCTAGAACATTTGTAACCAGACACCACACCACTTAGAGCAGCAACTGAACTTTTAGCCTCCTCTGAACAAACATGGTTTTAGAGTTCCTAAATAAAATAACTTAAAAGCCCCTATCCCTGTCCCTACTTTTGCTTTATCCCCTGATCTAGTGTCATTTTCCCAACCCCTAGCCTCAGCACTGTTTCTCTGAGGAGTGTCTGTATGGTCTGAGCCCCCTGAGAAGTTAAAACAACTCTCCTTTCTACTCAGAACTGCTTTGGGGTGCTGAAGAGGATGGGAGGGAGGCCAGTAACAGCAGCAGCTGAAGAATGAATGTGCATGCTGAGCCTCTCCCTTTTTGAAAGAATAATCCAATTTGAACCCTGCAAACTCAGTCCTTAGCTGGCAGCAGCTCTCAGAGTCCTGTCTGACACCATGTCCGTTGTTCCGTCTCACCTCATTCATTTATTCAGTGACATTTACTGAACTCTTCTTGTGTGCCAAGCACTATCATAGGTTTGGGGATAGAACTATCAACTTATTCCCTTCCGCAAAGCATTAGTTCAGCGGTGGAGTCAGACTGGTGAATAAGTGATTGTAATCTAGAGTAATAAATTATGTGGGAATATATAGGACAACATAAAACCATGCATACGTTATTTATTACTACATAACAAATTACCCCAAACTTGGCAGCTGAAAACAACAAATCCTTATTATCTCATACAGACTTTGTGGGTCATGAGCTTACTGGGTAGCTCTGGCTCCTAGTCAGTCAGGAGATTGCTGTCAAGATGTCAAGCAGGGCTGTAGTTATCGAAGGCAAGGTGGAGGCTGAAAGATCCTCCCTCAAGCAAGGTCACTAACAGTGCTGTTGGCCCAAGTTCTTCACCAAAAGGGCTTCTCCATGAGGAGAAAAGTGTGTGTGTGTGCGTGTGTGTGTGTGTGTGTGTGTATGAGAGAGAGAGAGAGAGAGAGAGGGAGAGTCATGATATTATTGTAATCTATCTCAGAAGTGAGTCCCACCACTTCTGCTGTATTCTGTAGGTCACAGCAGGCCAACACTGCTACAGCGCAGAGAGCTATTACACAAACACATAACTCTGAGGAGGATTGTGGTAGAGGGTTGTTACTGTCTCCAGTCTAGGAACATCAGGGAAGACCCCAATAAAAACTTAAGGGCAGGGGCTGGGAAAGTGGCTCAGTGCCTGCCTAGCATGCATGACACCCTGGGTTCGATTCCTCAGCACCATATAAACAGAAAAAGCCAGAAGTGGCGCTATGGCTCAAGTGGTAGAGTGCTAGCCTTGAGCTGAAGAGCTGAGGGACAGCACCCAGACCCAGAGTTCAGGCCCCATGCCTGGAACCAAAAACAACAACAACAACAACTTAAGACCAGAAAATGGAGTAGCATTTTTAGCCTCTGCTATCTATAGTTCATGGAGATTCCAGGTAGCTCTCTAGTTACTAACAAGGAATGAGTTCTCTTCTGCCAAAAATCTGTATCTTTTGTTGTTACTTTTGTTGTTCTTAGAATGGCCAGGTATCTCAAGCTCAGAGAAAAGTAGGATGAGAATATGCTAAACTCTGGCCAATTCAATCCCACAGCCCAGGACAAAGAGCTTTATTTGAATTCTACTTGGACTTCTGCAGTTGATCAGATGGTAAAGTGAATAGGTCATAAATATGAGTGTATGCCATTTTGCCTGCAATGCAAACATCAAAATAATGTCAGTATCCAGAACAACCCGAACTACCCAAACTGCTACTACTTACTAATGTGGGCTTACTGAGTCTTGTTTTTGTCTTGATTTACTATGATCTTGCCAAAAGGATTTGAAAGTTGGGGCTACATAGAAGGTTTCTTAATGAAATGAGAATGTTTTCTCATTGCTATAACATCAAAATTGGAACAGAAATCTGCAATAGTCCCAGTTCATGATTTTTTACTTGTCACTAATTTACATTTTAAAGTTTCAATTTTACCTCTGGCAAAAAATGACATTTTTTTTCAGGAAAAAAAAAACAAAAACCCAGATGCTAGTGTTTGTAAGGCATCAATGATATCAGAACTCTGACAAAAGACTAATCCCAGATGACATTAGTTAGCTTTTAAATTTTGTATTTCTTGTTTCAACTGAAATAAAAGGCAAACTAATGAGTCCAAAATTTTAATCATCCTCTATGCATCATTCTGCATGCATCTGGGAGCTACTTCTAAATAAGTGAGCTAGAGCAAGGGAGAGATCTCAGGATAATGGAAGCTGTTATGGCATCAAAATAGGGGCTTAGGAAGATGAACATGCCTCAGAGAACAGGAGTACCTGAGGTACTAGCAGAGTACTAGGAGAAGAGAAGTGCCTAAGGCCTAGCAGAATACGAGAACTTGAAATACTAAGGGAGTGGCCATAGATGAACACTTAAGAATGCTTTTTCTCTGTTTATTATCTCTTGATTTTCTGAGTCACTTGCCTGTGAGTGACAGATCACACCACAAGAAAGGAAGCCAAAGATTCAGGACTTGCTCTTTTGTAACAGCCTACTCTTGTGAGAAATAAGTAGTATGTCATGAAAATTATGTCAATCCCTTCCAAGGGCAGCATGCCCAATGACCAAATTGCCTCCTACTAGGCTCCACCTCTATAGAAGATCCATCATCTCTGTGTTACCACACAGAGGACTAGGAGACCAACCTATGAGCCTTTGGAAGACAATCCACATTCAAATTCTAGCAAGTGGTATTAGCCTATCTCTTTTTTAAAAAAAGGTTTTTATTATCTTTAAGTAGCTGTACAAAGGAGTTGCCATTCAACAAAGCATACTCTATCTCTTTAACTCTTGAACTGTTCCCTTTGAGGAAAGAGTTACTGTCTGGCTAAGGCTGGAGGAAGAATGGGCAGTCATTACTGTTTCTGGGTCTCCCAGTTTAAAACCACACTGGTAGCTTGTGGCTCCTACCAGGTTCTCATCTTCATCTGTATGTTGAAAGCCCCTGGTAGTCTGCTGAAATTGCTTTGCCCTTGCTCTTAGAATGTGTTGTTAGGTCTTCAGGAAAATCTCTAGCAGGTTGTTAAATGTAGGCACCATTAAAAATTAAATGACATAATTAAATAAATCTTATTTAAAAGCAAGCTAAAAATACTAAGTTCATTAGTTTTGTAGTTATTTGTTTATATTTTACCATTATTTTTGGTCTTCGGTTTCTTTATTTGTTGTAGGAGTATTTCCACTGTGATTATTCATAAAGAGGTCTCTGGCCCTCCACAGAGCCAGTTGTAAAATGTTACCAACATTTCAGTAAGGTCATTTTCCTATGAAGCCGAGCCTTTGTGGCAGTTTTTGAACTAGATTGGCCTTGTTTAAACTTAGGGTTTTTTTTCCCCCATTTACAGGTTGTATTGACATGAGCATCTTAGTTACCTTGGTTTAATCATATCTAAATGGAGATCATATTTTTTTTAAAGAACCTAACTAATAGGGGTAGTGTGCTTTTTATTTGGTTGTGGGACTTGAACTCAGGGCCTGGGTACTGCCCATGAGCTCTTTTGTAAAAGGTTAGTACTTCCTTGAGCCACCGTTTCACTACTGTTTTTGAAGTGATTAATTGCAGATAAGTGACACACAAGGACTTTGCTGCCCAGGTGGCTTTGAACCACGATCCTCAGATCTCAACCTCTTAAGTAGCTAGGATTACAAGTAAGAGCCACCCGTGAACTTAGTGTCTGGCTAAGTTAGTGCTTTTAAAGAATTGTGTATCCATGAGTAACAACTAGGAAGTTCTATGTATATGTTAAATAAAATAAACATTCTGAAAACTACTGGTCACCTCTTAGATTCTATCTTGTCAACTTTTTTTTTTTTTTTTTTGAGTCCGGTCGTGGGGCCTGAACTCTGGGCCTTGGTGCTGTCCCTCAGCTCTTCAGCTCAAGGCTAGCACTCTACCACTTGAGCCACAGCACCACTTCCGGCTTTTTTCTTTTTGCTTATGTGGTGCTGAGGAATCGAACCCAGGGCCTCAGGCATGCAAGGCAAGCGCTCTACCACTGAGCCACCTTCCCAGCCCCTCTTGTCAACTTTTTATTGGACATGTGTCCATCCAAAATAAAGATTCAATTTCTCAACTTCCCATGAATAAATTCTGAGCAAATCAACATACACAAAAGTAATACATAAAAGCATCCAGGAATCTTCAAATAATAGTTCACACACTGTCTTTATTCCATTTATCTTCCCTTTACCTATCTTTCATGTAGTCTTTGAAACTTTGGATATGCTGGCTAGATATCTAAGCACTATACTAAACCATGAAGAAGAAAGCCAAAGTTTATGAATAACAGAAATTTGACCAAAGAAATAGGGAAACGTTGGCCATATTTCACAGCAAAAATGTAAAAGTACTAAAATATATTCATAGTTTAAAGTGAGAATAAAGATGTACTATAGATTTAGGTTTTAAAGTCTTTTAGAGCTAAGTTAGATTGAATGATTTTATAGTTCCAAATTGATGGTACCTTGCTCTGGTGGCTCCTGTTTGGGGATTTATGAAAATTCTATTCTCTTATTATCATCTACATCTTTACAATAAAATACTTTATGATGAGAGTTCATGTAATTGACTCTTCCTCCAGGCAATGTTAAAAACTAGCCAATTAATCACAGGCAATTTTATTTATATTGATAGAGGATTAGTTTTTGTTATAGATTCCATTATTGGCTCACATGAAGGTTAATTAAACTGGTCCTTCCAGCTAAATAAATGGAATATTAAATATTTATAAGGTTAATTTTTGTTTTGTAGGATATTTAAGTGTCAGACATTGTGTGAAGGGAGCATGTTCATTTAACTTTTATAACTAATACATCAAGCAAGGGCATTTATTGTAAGAAGAAAAGTCAATTCTAGGTGAGAAGCAGAAAAGAAACATATAAGAATATTTAAAAGGCTGTGGGATTGCATAGAGAGATGGCCACAGAGCCCCAGGTGGGCTCTATGGAATAAGGAGAATAACTAAGAAGTAAACACAAGGCAGTGCCAGTAATCATTGTACACTGGCATACCATCTACATGGACAGAGCAACTGTGAAATCTTAATAGCTTAAAACAGTACACATCTCACTCAAGGCTCCATTGGTGTTTGAGAGAAAGGAACTGCAGCTTTGCTCTGTGTAATCACTAAGAAAGTCAGACTGACAATGAAGAGAGCTCTAACATTTTCACCACGTGACACCCAGAATCACCATAAGCCTCAACAGGCTGCCAGCAGATGGAGTAAAGAGTGAGTGGTGACACAGATGGTTCTCCACTTGGGATGGTTTGAGTTAATGATTCTTCAATTTTACCGTGGTGTGAAAGCCACATGCATTAGTAGTAACTATACACAGCAGCCATGGATATGTAAAGATGTCAAATCTTACTGGGAAACACTTTGACAAAACCCTTCTCTGGGAGTGAGGATGTTTCTGAAATAGGCTCTATCTCTTCTTATGGGAGAAATTCCTTTGTCTTCTGTCCTAGGGGGCTCCTAAGTTTCACATCCAGAGGTTTCTTGTTTCTAACTTCCCTGTATTCTTTTAAGATGACTATCCTTGGGAGGTGGCATGGCTTTCAAAGCACATTTCCTGCTGATAAACTTATTTGATATTCAAAGGCCTCTTTTAGTCCAAGCTTATGGTTGCTTTGGCAGTACAATCCTTTTAAAAACCTAGTACACTTCTATTTTTCTACAATCAGCTTCATTTTGGTCATAATTCTCAAGTGTGATTTACGTTCCTACTTTTTAGTCTTCATATCCTACTTTCTCTTTACTATGTAAGGCCTAGACTGGAAGACAAGAAGACTTCACTCTTAATTTGGTCTTAGCTCAATGCTGACTTATTCTGTTTTATTCCATACTATTTCAGTTTTGGAAGCAATCAATTTTTCTCCCCTTTCAACACCTCTGGTTTCTGGTTTCTGATATCCTAGTTTTTTTTTCTTTTTTGCTTGAAAACAAGCCAATTTTTGCCTTAGTTCATCTACTCTTTTACAAATTGCTATTCACTTTCTGTTTTCCAACCCTTTTTCCCTAGAGCTAAGGAATCAGCACGCACTTGGCCCGTCTTCGCAGTAATAGCAAGAGTCAGTGTTATCAAAGGTTTTGCCACTGGTTAGCACAGATTTTCATCTTTCCCGTCTCCAAAGTCTATTTCCTTGCCATTCCTACCTTATTGTTTAGCTATGCTATGCGTTTTAGGTTTTTGTTATGGCAGTGTTCCAACTAGTGTAAGAGAAACTTTAGCTGCTACAAAGATAAACCTCAAAATCTCAATGGCGTAATACCACAGAAGTTTATTTCTCATTCAATAAAATCTAATTAGTGAAGAGGCTCTGCTCCCCCACAGATGTTGAGAGACCCAAGCTAATCAAATCTGTGCCATATTCCCCATGTGACTTTCAGGTTATACAGGGCATCAGCTTGTAGATGGAGGAAAAGAGATTATGGTGGATCTGGTCTTTATGGGCTAGACTTAGAAATGATGCATATTTCTTTTGATTCCAATTTATTAGCTTTAACTGAATCGATTCACTTTAACTCAGAAGAGAAACTAAAAGAAATACTGAATCTATTCACCCGCAAGCAAAGGGAAAAGGATGGAGATGACATCTCTTTCACAAACTAGAACCAATTAAAATTACACCATGCAGTAAGTAGATAAGAGCACTAGCCATATTGCCACTGAAGCATGGGACCAGAATTTACACTATCAGTTCCTCTAGCACCAAAATTGATCATCAGACCCTTCCTGTCCCTGAAGAGACAGTATTATTGCTGTTGTCACATCATCCACAGCCAGAAAGTTTTCTCCATTGTCCTAGCTCCCAAGTTAGGGCACAGAAAAGACTGGTTGAGCTTAGATTATGGTTGAGCTTGAACAAGAGCTAGAAAAGCAAAGATGCCCTTTTGGCTTATATATTGAGCAATCATAACTCAATAAAAGAGAATTTTTCTCCAAGTAAAAAATGAGGAATTGCCAGTGGTATAACTCCTTTGAACAATTAACTTACAATTTAACAAAATGAATACCAGAAAGCTGAAAATATTTTGTCAGAGATAGGTAAGGTGGGGGGGGGGGCGTGTCAGAAAGTGGAGAAAGGAAGAATAGATGCATACATTCATTATGTTCGTTGTACCTATGTGAAAATGGAGCCAGATAACTTGAAGGGATGGATGAGTTTGGGATAGACGGTGGAGGAATAATGGAAGGGGTGACTTTTATCAAGGTGCATTGTACTCATAAACTGACAAATCGAATTGAAATCCCTTTGTAAATGGTAATAATGAACAAAAACATATACACTAAAAAGATGGGGAATTGGGAGGGAAAGAATAATGGGAGAACAAGGGAATTGGTAAAAATGCTCTACAAGAAATGTATTCATTGCCTTACTCATGTAACTGTAACCCCTCTGTACAGCATCTTTACAATAAAATAAAATTTAAAAAATGAAATAATGAAAAAGTATATGCACTAAAATAATGTAAAAAACATATACACTAAAAAAAAAGATGGGGAATAAAACTATATTGAAGCAATCAATTTCAAGGAAAACACAGAAAAAATAGTAGGCCAATAAGAAAGCATATTCTCAACAAGAAGGAGGTAGCCTACTTTATTATAGGTAGGTAGATAGATAGATATAAATAGATAGATAGATGTGTGAGCTTGAATATGACCCATCAAACATATTCAAGGTGTTGTATTTATTTAGAGCTATCTTGCTCACCACATCTCCAGCACCTAGAATTAGTACTTGATAGTGGCTCAATAAATGTTAACTGATTCAAGTCTAGAAAATAAGCTTATGCTTCTATGGATGACTCTTCTGATCCTTGTAGGGGCTGTTGAAACTTAAAGCAACCATAGAGTAACAGTTTTTCAATATTAGATAGGTCTATTACACCACAGGTGTGTTTTCTACCTGATTTCTGCCATGGAAATATTCCCCCAATTATATCACAGTGGCAATAAAATCAGAGCTGCAAGGAAAAACCAGCAAATGTTGCAAAAGATTAATTTTAGATTTTCTGAATTTCATCATTCAGAAAGGACATTCTAAAACCTAAATCTGCCTTCTTTTTCATCCAAAGAAATTCATCCATAAATCTGGAATGTTCTCCTGGAGGTATTTCTTTTCCCTTAGTAGGCTTGTGGCCTTGAGTATGTTTCCTGGAAATCTGTAAATCAGGTAAATGATGACATCTCTTTAACAGATAAGATTTGCCTTTACAGCCATTTTAAGTGGCGGTCAAATCACACTACAACATTTTTAAAGACAGCCAACCAATACAGGGCAAAGATGTTTAGTCCTTTGCTTGCTAAGACACCTTCCTTTTTTTTGTATTATATTAGTAAAAATAAATAAATAAATTGTAACAGGCACTCTCCCATCTTTGTGTGTGTGTCCAGATTCAGACATAGTTACAAAGTTATGTGTTCTGGGAGATGTTAAGGAAGAAAGAGAATGAGATGGGGAAAGAGAGGAGAGAGGGAAAGAAAGGAAGGGGAGGGATGGAGAAGATAGAAGAAAAGGAGAGGGGAAGGAAAAAAAGCGTCTGCTTTTCTTTTCCAGTGTAATTTATATTTAAAATTAATAGTCTAAAAATAACAACGTACAGATATTGGCCATCAAAAATTGAGAAATTTCAGAGAGAGAGAGAACCCATATCTTTGATTACCCCTAAAAGAGGAATCTGGGAGCACTGCCACCTGGCATGGCTGAATTGCATTGCCTGCCGGAGGCTGGCTGAAAAACCCAGCCTCTCTTAAAGAGATAAGACTGAATTTTGAACAGAGTTCACCTCTACATTGAGACCTGTAACCTAACTGTGAAATTTCATAGCAAGAGGTGCTTAGATTTTAGCAGTACACAGCCCAGTGATTCTAAAACCAGCATGTTTGAAAAGAAGCCAGGATGTTGGTGCAAGAACTAGACAAAAGATCTGTTCCACTCAAATTACTGCAAAGTGGACAGTCCTTAGGGGTTGGTTTTAAACAAGGCTGAGCCTGTTGGCCAAGATGCTCTTGTCCGGATTCAACATTTCAAATACCTCCTGGTATTTGCAAATGGCCTTTGTGTAGGCATTGAAGGGTTTTTACAAGTTGGCCACTTTTTTGTTGTATGATAATAGGAGAGACAATGTCAAGGGAAGAAAAGGAGAGAGGAAGAGATAGAGGAAAGCAGGGAGGGTGCGAGGGGAAAAGAGGAGGGAAGAAAGGAGGGAAGGAGGACAGAAGGATCAAAACACTTTTTTTTTTTAATTTCTGAGCACATTAGAGTTAATTGTTTTGGCATCTAGTATTTTGTTTGAGGGCTAGCATGCCATACCATCTGCCAGGCAATGGTGTCTTTATTAGGTTACCATGGTATATAAAAAACAAAATGCTTTGTAAAGTTTTTGAACAGGATGATTTTTATTTTCCTCTTCAATTTTTTTTTACCATGTAAATTAACGTATTTTCAATAAAACTGTTGGAATTACTTATAAATGTGAAGATACTACCCAATAATTTTTCTTTTATGATTGTAATTTTTAAATCTGAGAATCATCGTGGGTTTTAGGGGATTTTTAAATATCTATAGAAGCTATTAATTCCATAACAGTATTAACAATTAAAAGGGAAAAAACCCTTAGGATCATTTCCTGAGAATTAGAGGAGAAATGGTTTTCACTCCAATGTATGTAAGAAAAGTGAAACCATTTCATCTTTCTTCTTCGTGAACTGAGTAAAGAGGACAGAAGCTCAACAAGGGTAAACAGAAAATTGGACGTGTCCACTTTTTGCTATATGCTAAAGGGATTCTCCTTAAAGCAAATGATTTGTGTGCACTAGTTTACCTCTGCCTCTCCAAATGTAGATCGAGGACACAATTTGATTTGGCTTTGCCTGACCAGCTCGGATAGTCCCTTAATTTTCGCAAGTATTTTTAATGTGTTGTGTGTTCACTATGCTGTTTTAAGGCCTTGCCAGCAAGACTTCAGGCTTCCTCCCCCTTCTGTCTAATATATATTATATATATATATGTATATATATATGTATATATATATATTTGTTTCTAGAAACACTGAGAGGCATATACACACATACGTACCTAAGTGAGAAAGCAATTCATATGTACTTTGCATTGTAATTTGAAAAATTATATAGTCAGAGTGAGGAGAAACTCTCTCTCTTGCCTACAATTGCAATTTGTTTTGTTTTGACTTGATTTTTTCTTTTCTTTCTCTCTCTCTTTCTCCTTCCTTCCTTCTTTCCTTTCTTTTCTTTCTTTCTTTCCTTCTTGCCTTTCTTTTCTTTCTTTCTTTCTTTCCTTCCTTCCTTCTTTCTTTCTTTCCTCCTTTTTGAGATAGTACATCCCTACATAACTTAAGTTGGCCTGGAACTTGTGAGTTCTTGCCATAGCCTCCCGCATGCTAGGATTACAGACATGTACCCTGCTTGCGAACTCAGTTTAATTGAGATAAAGCATATTAAGGATTATTCTGAAAAAAGACTTTTTTTTGTTAGCCACTCCATTTTGTTTTATTTTGCCATTTAACATAGCAGTTTATGAATATGCTATATCTTGATCACCATCATCCCATTCTCCTCCATCCCTCCTCTTCTCACCCCTTTCTTCATTCTTCTTAATCTTGTAGGATATACATTGGATTCTTGTATGCCTCTTCTCCTCTTCATTTGTCTACCTCTTCACTTTGACTCTACCCTACCCCTTGCAAGTACCGGCTTCCTGGTGTCTTATTTTGCCAAACTTTGATTTGGGCTTTCTAAGGAATGATCCTATTTAAGATCACCTTTGAATATTTTGTATTTCTTAATGCATTTCTATATGCTTACATACCACCCAATATATTTACTTATAAATTTGAAAGCGACATCTAGCTTCTACATATAAGGGAACACATGAATCCTCTGTCTCTCTGGGCCTGACTTACTTCACTTAACATAATTATAGTAATGCTGTCAGCACAATCATGTTTACTGCAGCACTATTCACCATAACCAAGGCATAGAATTAGCCCAGATGTCCCTCAATGGATGAGTGGTTCAAGAAAATGTGGTACATATACACAAAGGAATTTTACTAACCCATTAGGAAGAATGATAGCGTACCATATGTAAAGCAATAGAAAGACTTGGAAAAGACTTTCTATGAGCCATGACCTAACTCTTGTGATGCAAACCTGAAGACCATACCTCTCAAGAGATAAGATTAAAATGGCATGTCTCTGAGAACTGGTGAAAGGCCCAAATTATTTATTTCATATTAAAATCAAGTTTCCAAATGGACATTAGACTACTAAGCTCTGTTTAGATCCACCATCAAGAAGTCATCTTCTGAAATGCAACTGGAACTATATGGAATACTGAGATTTTTAAGTCAATCAAAAGCCATTCCTTTAGAGACCATTTATGTGACTGGAACAGTCTGAGTTCTGAGAAGATACTATGTCAGGCTTCTCATAGCTTCTAAATTACTGAGGATCTTGTCTTGGCTAATAATACAAACCAAAAACATAAAGACTGAAAACAAGGCCTCTTGAAGACAAAAACCTCAAAAAAATCTGACGTTGGTACAGAGAGATTCCTGCTAAGGAATTACCAGGATGGAAGAGAGATGGGTAGAATTCAAACAGATTGCCATCATTGGTCATTCTACATGTTGATATTACAAATATCACTCTTTGGACACACGTTCAGCTTTTCTTACTTTTTTTTCCCAGTGTCCTTTGAAAAGTCTTGACATTGTCTTGGCTTATTTGTTGAGCATCCAATTGATCACCAAGTCCTAGAACTTGGGTGGTTCTAACTAGAATCTAATCTACCTGTGTTATCTTCTGTCCTTGCTTGAGGTGAATAAAATTGTTTTTTAAAAAACCTGTGACAGAAGGGATAAAAGCTGAGGCTTCTCTTTGGTTCCAGGAGTGGCTGCTGATTGGCCACTTCACAGGTGGTTCACCACAAAGGCCTTTGCCAAGCCATTGCCTCTTCACTATGCTGGTGATGCAATATCAGCCCACCAGAATGTTTTGTTCTCCAACACCCTTGTTTCTGTGAGTACATCCCATTAACAAGGCCAGCAGATGTCAGTCCTGATCCACTTTTTCTCTGTCATGAATGAGGAGGAAGAGCCGATCCGATTTCCCAATCACTGCTTTCTATTTGCTGGCTTTACTTCTTCCTGAGATGGAGGCCCCCTGCGTGGTTTGCTTTGTTAATATTTGCATTATTCAATAGTTATTATGTGATAAGCATGTTGTTTGCTTTAGGTTTTGGTTGGTTTATTTCCTGGTGCTTTTATTCTTAGCTGGTGGCTTAACTTGAGTTACAGCTGTGATCTGTGTATTCTTGAGTGTAGGGAGGATGTCTACTTTTACAGCTTCATACTTGGTACTTCTATAATCCAAAGCTGGCTCAAAAAACTCAAAAGGCAATATATATATATATATGAGGGGAAACATGTAGCTTTTACTGTGCAGACCCATCCATCCATGGCAGCCTTGAATATATCCCTTTTACAGTGAAAAGGCTGAGGTATGCAATTTCTTCGGCAAGCATTTCTGAACGCACATATTTTTAGTTTTCTGATTAAGAAATAACATCATCCCTGTGCATTCATTGAGGCAGAAGCTCCCCCTTGAATGAAAATAGTTTGTCTCAAGTCTGTGCAATTTATCATACGTATAAATGAATTTTTGAGTAAATAGAACACAGAGCTACTTACTGCATATGATACATTCTATTTGTAACAAACTGTTCGTTATGAAAGCCTGCTTTAAAGTTGCTATTGAAATGTGAAAGGACAGGACCTGCTAGTGAAAATGAATGTGTGTGTTTTGGCCTTTGATTTGGTTATTGCTGTAGTTGACTAGCTGTTGATCATAATTCTATTTTCAACATATCCTGAGAGAAAAGAATCTTGAGAGAAGGGCGGGCACAGGCTGACACTGGGACAATGATACTTCACGGCTTCCGTTAAATGTCAAATATTTATTTGCCAAATTGCTTAGCTCAAACAATATGAACTTCCTTGATTTACTAAGAATAATAGTACAAGAACAAAATATATTTGCAACGTTTAGACTCCTATTGAATATCGTAACATTTCTTTTCAGAATAGTGGCTATGATAACCAGAAGCATATGTCGATGCTTTCTTCACTTGAACTTGACTTCTAAGTGCAAGAAAAAATGTAAATCTAAGTAAACTTACTCAATCACTCTTTTGAAGGCAGAGGGATCAAATAAATCACTATAGTTATTTGTATTAAAAATTTTTAAGCCAGAAGCAAGATATTTATACTTTTTATTAAGTCATTATTTTAATTGCTTAAAAATTCTTTGCCTTTTTTAAACAATGAAGAGATTCAATGCCGATAAAAAATGTTATAGCCCCAAAAAGGAGGAAGATAAAATATGTTCTTGTATTGAAGATGCCTGTGTTTATGTCAACTCTAAAATGAAGATCTAAACAAAAATTAGCTGGGAAGATGTTGTGTCTTGACCTGTGAAATCATGGCCTGCTTTAGCATCCAGCTATCTAGACTAGGGCTGTTCAGTGGAAACATACAGTATCAGCCGGAAGGGATAGTTAGACCTATCATTTTTTCTGATCACATTTTAAAATGTATAATGAAAACAGGTAAAATTAATTTCAGTAGTATATTTCCAAAAGATTAGTTTAACATGTAACCAGTTTTTCCAAATTACACATGATATAGCTTGCATTCTTTTTTGTTTGTCCTACGGCTCAAATCTCCATGTATTTCTTACCCATCTCAATTCACACTTTAGCCACATTTCCTGCTGGGGATTGCTATACTGGACAGTGTAGTTGAAGACGCCAACTCCTTGTATGGAAGGACTTTTTGCAAATTTTTAAAAGATTCATAAATCCAAGCAAATCTGTCAGTGGAACAAATTCCCCAAGTGCATTGGAACCCTTTGTTCGTGCTTGCTTTGTTGGAAAGATCCATCGGCCACCCTCAAGCTGAGGGATCCCCTGTGTTTTCATGCTTCTGCAGCTGAGTTTGCTGAGAGAGTCACTCTGGAGAACATGACATGGAACAAATGTGCTAACATGGCTCGAGTGGAAGAGGCAGAGCCCGAAGAATACTTGTTAGAGCCTCATAAGGACACAGGAAGAATCACTATATCTATTGGTACACAGTCACGAAATGTAGCACAGAGATTATGGGGGGAGCTTGGATTTTTTAGGGGCATAGTTCCAATTTTCCTTTCAAATAGGTCTCAATGTCTTAAACAATGGGTCTTGATTGGAGGTTCAAATAATATGACCTCTCTAGAGAAGGTTCTTCCGTTGCAGGGCTCATTTTCCAAGGGAAAGTGAGACAAACTTCCAGAGCTGGTACAAAGATCATTTGGAAATGAAAATAGGAAGAATCAAGGAAGCTGGAGGATAAATTGTAAATGTTTCAGGGAGAAAAAAAACCCAGCACAATTATTCTCAAATTTATTCTCCACAGGCCTAAACCACCAGAAACCATTAGAAAAAGGAAAACATCTAATGTAGATAGATACCTTTGTCCTTTTTAATTTCTCCATTATCATACCCTATGCCTAAATCCTTCTCAACGAGAAATAAGTATCTTTGGTCTTTGATATTTTCAGTAATATAAATCCTAATAATAGAAGAAATGTTCCTATTAGTCATGTGTGGAGCCTGAAACATAGTGGACTCTAATAAATGGAAATCATTATTAGAAATACTGTAGTGCAACATAAGAAACAACCAACATAATGAGAAGAAAGATAGAATGGTACCCTCTCTTCTCTTATCTGTCTTTTCCTGTTTCATCTTATTTGTTGTGAAAGGCAATGCATGCCTATTATACCTTCTTTATAGCCTTCTGGATGAAATCTTCTTTTCTTCCTTATCAACATACCTTAATTAGTAGAGGTATGTTTGTATAGGTAATGTGTCAGAGCACCTCAGTGGAATAAATCTTTCATTTGGCTGTATTGCTGACTGTCTTATTTCTCTATTGAGTTGAAAATAAATATTGGTACAATAATACCAATGGATATGACTCTACTTAATCTCAAATACAAATTTAATAGTTCAAAAAAATGGTCCTGGTTCCTTTCTTGGATTTGACCAGATAATATCTTGTGGAGAATTTCTCAAATTTTGGGGAAAAATGTGTATTTTTATTCTCTGCCTACTTTCCAGTTTATAGAGAAAAATATCAGCTTGAATAATCTTAAATTCCTTGGAAGTGAGAAATCTGTGTTCTTTTCTTCAAAACTATCATTTACATATGGACTTTATTACCCAAAGTTCCATTTCTGTCCTTGAATACTGCCATGAAGCAGTTATAGACACATTTGTTGCTGACCTACAAATTGATAACTATGCAGTTATCTTTGCATAGTTATCTAAGTCACTCTTGTTTGCTTGCTTTGTCTCAAAGACTGTTGGAAGTAACTTATCTATCATGGAAAAGCAACCTATAGCTGGTCATACCTACAGCACTTTTTTTTGCTTCTTTTGAGTAATGTAGTAATGTAGCATTATAATAATAATAATATTATAATATTGTAATAATAATAGTAATTCCATTATTGACCTTCATTTATTTTGTACCTATTATATTCCAGATTTCAGATATATTTCAGATTTATGATATATTTCAGATTTATATTCAGATTTAGACATATTCCTGATGTCTAACTAATCTGAATATTTCTTCCATCATTAGGATTTATATTGAAAATGTCAAAGACAAATGGCCTGTTACTTACTGATAAGTGCAGGTATGCATCATTATGCTTGATGTAAGAGCAATTTTAAGGTTTTGTTTTAGTGGACACTTCATTGGTAGTTTCATTTATTTTATATCATTTTCCCTGTTGCCTATCTAATATTAGTGGGCTTTTTATTTGAAGAGGGAAAAAAGAGAACAAAAGATTTAGAGACCTAGTGGGCTAGAGTAGGAAAGAAAGAAAGAGAGAGAGAGAGAGAGAGATTGATTTGAAATGTTTATTATATGGAAATCAGGCCTACCCATTTTCACAGAAATGAGAGGGAGAGCTTTATCAGGTTCTTTGATTCTACCTATTTGTTGAGATCAAAATTATATCTACTCCTATTAAAGTTATGGTATAAAGGCAGAACAATGGTCATTCAAAATCTTTCTGCATCCCACCTGCTTGGGACATCGCTCTTCTTTTTCATTACCCTAAACATCTTGGGATCGCAGGATCCTCTGATTCTGCTACAAGAATGATACTGGGCCACCATCAAGCTCTTTTGACAACAGCATTTTCCATGAGAATTCTGCACAGCTGCATCACTATTAACTTTTAATGAACATCCTTTCTTCCCTTGAAAAGTTTCAGCAAATTAAATGGATGTGCAATTCCAGCTTTCATCTTTATGTGGGATCATATGTAGTAATTTGGGAGGGGGACTGAAGTAGCCTGTGATATGACCAATTTGGGGTGTCCCAAAGCTAATAACGTAATTTTTCCCACAGTTACACAAAAGTAATACCAGACTTTTTCAAAGCATAGGACCTAAAATATCTTGCAACCCTTAATATGCCAAAAAAAAAAAAAAAAAAAGTAGTGCCATAGTCCCCGCCTGAATTTGGGTCCCACTGTTCATTTCAGGGGATTGTGCCTCAATGGAGAGCTCAGTGGAAGGCGTGCCAATGGCTCCTGGGACAATGAATGGCACAGAGGCACCACAGTGGTTATTTTGGAGCATTATTCTTGCTTGGTTTCCACAATAGCTGGAATCTGATAATTTAGCATTAAGCCTCTTTTCAACTATATGGAACTATAATAAGGTGATTTAGCCAATGTGCCTGTCCATTGTCCCAAAGATTCTGTGATCTATTATGCTGCAACTCGTGGAAAAAACAAAAAATAGAAAAAAGAAAGAAAAATGAGGGAAAAACATAAACCAACTGATTATCAAAGACATTAAAAGCTGCCTTGAGAGAGCTGTTATTTATTGGCATTTTTTTATGAATCAATATAGATATAGGAATTGACTGCAAAAGCCTCTGGGTACATTCACATAATGAAAGCCCAATTAATATCTGCAAGCACAGTGCATGGCCGGCAATGGGAGTTACAAGGACAATCGCTGGCTTCAGCAGCCAACACTGACAGCTGCAGGGCCCTGATAGAAAACAGCTTCAAAGGCTCAGTCCCAGCCCCCACCCCACCCCCACCCCAGCCTCAACGGAACACTCCCTTCATATCTTGCCCACACTGCGGCAAGGCTGCAGGAACAGATGGGACACCAGAAGCAATCGTGGCTATCTGTGATGTCACCAAATGAGGCATTCTGGGATGAGGTTTGGATGGCAAAAATATCAAAAGAAAATGGATGGGAATGGGGGAGGAATGAGGGAGAATGTTTAGGTGACTTGGTCTGACCAGGTAAACCTGTAGGCTGGAGAATGGACTATGGGGATGTGGAAGACGTCATGCAGCCTGCAGATCCAGGCAGTTACAGTTCAGTTTTATTTTAGAATGGATTAAGGGAGATTTACATTTGTTGGGTTCACAAGAAAAACTTGTGGTTTCATGTCCTGTAGGCCTGTTTGCTTTGGATTCACCGGGCCAGAAAGCCTGTGCCAGCGTCTCACAAATGGCATCTGCACACTGTTACCTTTCTCCCAATTACTACTCTTCTTCTTTATTTTTTTGAGACTGTAGTTTATTAGAAAGAACCAAAGGAATACAGAAATGTATATATTTGTCACTCAAATTATCTAAGTGGAAAGAAAGACAACATAGTTTCTTTAAAATAAGAATTTGTCTAAAGCCAGGAGCTCATCAGCACTCTTTAAACTGGATTCAAACTTGCTTCCTGAAGATGTGACATCTCTTGATTTTTTTAATATACATTTTTTATACTCTCAAATGTGAATCAATTTCTGATTCATCTAAGAACTTGAGTTCTAATGTCAGCCCATCCAAAACTGCCCTCAGGAACCCAGCTCTGAACAGCACATCTGATGATATTCAAATCATGCTGTCCGGCTGACCCACAACATGCACTGCCATCAAGGCAGACACTAGTTACTGGTCTTACAAAAGCAGAATAGAGCTTGAGTGAATAGACTTGAAGTGAAAGAACATATCTACCTAAAGTTTTCATTTCTTGAAGAGGTTGAGTGGACCGAAGGAGATTTTTAGGGGGAAATAGGCCTATTAATGGATTAATTATATTCTTGCAGCCTTTTAGAGTTTACATAGATCTCCCGTGTAATCTTCCCAGTAAGTCTGACATACATTTTTAGGCAATGATACTGTTATACTGAGGAGGAAGCGAAGACGCAGGGCGGCTCAGGAACTTGTCCATAGTTGGTGTTAGGAAAGGCAGGGATGAGGCTCCATTCTTATCCTTTCAAGAATTTTGCAAGACGTGTAAGTCATTTGATGAACTACATGAACCAATCTATGATTATTTTTTCATTTAGCCTGTATGAACTTGTTCAAAATAAAATGCCCCCTGTGAGTCTTATGATGGCCCTTGTCATAATTGTATTTGTATTTATTAATTTGTCTATTTTTATTTTCTGAGCCCTTGGAGGATGAGGGCTTTTTTATTCATCGTTACATCCTTAGTATCCAGCATAATATTTGACATATAGCAGTGATTAGTATATGACTATTGAAGTAGGATAAATGAATAGATGGCTGGCCGACTGATTTGCTGGATGTTTGGATAGATGGATGGATAAACAAATAAATAGATGGGTAGATGGATGGGTGGATGGATGGATGGATAGATAGATGAATGATGAGTCACATTTTGTTATTTATGTAATTTAGCATCCAGTATCTTGATCTCGACTCCTTTCTCAGGCCTTGAAGAAACAGTGCATATTGAGTTTACCCACTTCTATATATTATTTATCAACAATACTGTTACCATCATTAATAAGAAACAACAAAGACTTAGACTGACAAATGAAGAGGGAGAATTATAATTACATAAAAGTTGAGGGGGAAAGGACACTGATTAGAGACTTTTATTTACTTTTTTATTATTTTAATTTTATTGTCAAAGTGATGTACACAGGAGTTACAGTTACATAAGTAAGGTAGTGAGTATATTTCTTATTGAACTTGTTAACAGTTTTTGATAATTGACTCTGCAGACAGGCTCAATTGCACTCTTGTAGAACTCGCTGCTGAGTTGAACCCTCCAAGTGGCGAGTACATTTGAAGACTTCAATTACTTTTGTGAATAGCATCCAAAGTAGCATCCCTTTGATAAATATTAACTGGGCACTAGATGCAGCTGCCTTGGTACTGAATGTGGAGCAGGTTACCAGGTAAAACTGCAATTGGATGCAGCCTGGAAAGCATCCACAGACTTGAAGAGATCATGAAGAATAACAATACATGCCATCAGGACAGACAGTCCTTCCATGCTCAGGAACCAATCTGAGTTGAGATCTCAGAAGAGAGAGAATCGAGGACTTCTGATCTGAGTCAAGACTGGTCAGAGAGGTTTAATGAGCAAAGCAGAGGGGGTGGAAGTGCAAGTGGAAGCCAGACACAGAGATATTGTGGAGAGCAAACACCAGATGGTGAATGCATCTCTTTAGGCTTGTATGCAGTGCTATCGCACCACACTGATGTTCCAGTGTGATGGAGGTGTGTATGGCACATTTCTCACAAAATGACATGTTAAATTTGTTGGATAAGAAGACAGTGTTGGAAGAAAGTTATTAGAAGGAACATTGCCCAGCACTATGAAGAAATGTGAGAAGGTATAATAATCTAGAAGTGTTATGCAACTTACTATTCAGAATTATATTCTCAATGCAGAATAATGGTAGAAAAATAAAAGCTGGACCGGCTAAGACAGCAATGATAGATTCCCAAGATGTCCAACTTTTAAAAAGCATGAATAAATATTCAAGGTTTTTTAAATTAAGTTTTTTTATTGTGAAAATACTGTACAAAGGAGTAACAGTTACATGAGCAAGGTAATGAGTACATTTCTTATCCAGCATTTAAGAATGATCTAATCTTTCTTTTTTCTTCTTTCTTTCTTTCTTTCTTTCTTTCTTTCTTTTTTTTGGTCAGTAGTGGGGACTGAACTCTGGGCCTGGGCACTGTCCCTCAGCTCTTCATCTCAAGGCTAGTGCTCTACCTCTTGAGCCACAGTGCCACTTCCGGCTTTTTCTACTTATGTGGTGCTGAGGAATGGAACTCAGTGCCTTATGCATGCAAAGCAAGCACTCTAACACTGAGCCACCTTCCCAGCCCCAATCTGATCTTTCTTAATGCTCCTCAAAATTATCTCTGGAATGGATTGCTAAGCAGTTCACAAATGAACCTCACTTAATAATAGTACCTAATAATAGTTATCAGGTATTAGTGTGTATTGTGACAGGCAGTGAACTAAATGTTTTATATTTCATATTTAACTTAATCCTCATAAGTACTTTATAAAGGACTCTTAATAGGAAATGGTCAGATAAGTTGATGTTAGGCAAAATGAACCCCAAGATAAGAATTCAAATTTTTTTTTCCTTGCGATTGTTTCTAACACATTTATAAAATGACTTCTTTGTTGCTTTGTATGTCCCTCCCCCACGGTATAACCCCTGTTTTCACTGTATTTGATGTTGGTATACTTTGTGGAGGGGAGGGGAAAAAACAAATTGTTTAAATAGGGATAGAGGTGGGCCCATTGCAACAATGAGATGTACAAGATGTTATGTCGAAAAACAAACTTTACAACTTTGGCGGGGTGGGGGGATTGGGGAGAGTGGGGGTTTGGGAAAGGGGGAAGTGGGGCGTGGGGGGGAGATGGGAAGGGGAAACAAAGGAGGAGGCAATAATGCTTGATAAGAAATGTACTCATTACCTTGCCCATGTAATTGTAACCCCTCTGTACAGTATTTTCACAATTAAAAAAAAAAATCATTGTAGAAGGCTGGGAATGTGGCTTAGGGGTAGAGTGCTTGCCTAGCATGCATGAAACCCTTGGCTTGATTCCTCAATATCACATAAACAGAAAAAGCTGGATGTGGCGCTGAGGCTCAAGTGGTAGAGTGTTAGCCTTGAATGAAGGAAGCTTAGGGACAGTGCCCAGGCCCTGCAGTTCAAGCTCCCTGGCCAACAAAAAAAAATAATCAGTGTAGAATATAGAATAAAGAAGTTGTGGGTATACTATAGAGATTTCCTGACCATCCTCTACTGATATCCCCTATCAATAATACCTTATATAAGTGGACTATTCTTGATACATATTATTAACTGAAATTCATATGTCATTCAGATTCCCATAGTTTTTACCTAACATCTGTTCTCTGTCTCATGGTTATCTCTTGCAGACCACATTGAATTTTATTTCTGTCTCTCTTGGTTGAGGCAATTTCTCACTTTCCTTATTTGTGATCCTCTTGAAAGTTTGAGGGAGTACTGGTTAAGTATTTTGTACAATATACCTCAAGTTGAATTTGTCTCATGGCAATGGGTTCTTGGGAGAAAAAAAAACACAGAGGTAAAGAGCCATTCTCATCATATAATGTGAGGGATGCCTATTTTTAACATGACATCACCAAACATGATAAGCTTGAGTACTACTAATGTTTGTTAGGTTTCTTCACTGGAAAAGTTATCCACCCCTACCATACTTTGCCCTCTTCCAAACTATGCACAACCCCTGGTTAGGAGGTGGGGGTGGGGATTATTTCTACATTATTTGAAATTCTTCTATATGTGAATTCGTCTATAGTCCTCAATCGCTGTTGTTGTTTCCAATGATTGTTTTTAGTATGTACTCAAAGGATATTTATTTTCTATTTTGGGTTATAATCTAAAATCTTATAAAATCTTGTTCAAGCTTCCAGGGTAAAAATACCATAATGATGTGGTGTATATAAAAAACATATGTATTATATATATATGTATATGTATATATGTATGTATATATTATTTCTAAGAGTTCTGGAGGTTAGAAAATCTAAGATCCAAGGATCAAAAAACTTGTCATCTAATGAAGGCCACTTCCTGGTTTATAGATGACCTTCTCAGAAGGTCTACAAAGTGAGGGACCACTCTATGGCCAATTGTATGAGGATACCAGTGCCATTCACAACATTCCAACCTCATGGTCTGCTCATTTCCAAAGGCCTCACCTCCAAATAACCTCACATTGGTGAGTTTCAACATATGAATTTGGGAGGGAGATACAAAAATTTAGTTCATTGTATTTAATACCACATTAATGTTGCTATTTCTATCATCATCATCATCATCATCCCAGTTTTGAGCACTGGGAACTCTTCGAGGTGATTTCTATTTCCTTTTTATGTACTCCTATTTTTGTTGTTGTTTTTCTGAGAACTTTCTTACTTTCTCCGCCCCAACTTTTGAACTGGCCAATTCTCCACAGGGTCCTAGTTCATTTTTTGGAGGGAATGATGTTGGTGTTGTAACTATTTTGTTTTTATCCATTTGGAAATTGAAGCTAGGAATGCTTGAGTAATCTGCCTAAGGTGATGCTCTAGAAAACTGTAGAATCCAGATTAAAACTTCATTCTGTCATTTCTTGTAACTATTGCATGACTTTTTAACTTTTCCCCTTCCTCTTGAAATATCAGTCTTCCAGATGGTAGTGGTTCCTGATATGTTGATATATATTGTATTTTGGCATTCCTTTCCTTACTGTCCCCGAGATCAGATTTTGATAGGGTTTATTCCAGACAATGGCACTTTCTAATTTACAATAAATATCCCAGAGGCAGTGCTGAGTGTCTGAAAGTGATTTTTCCATATTTTGAAATCCTAATGGGAATCATATGTTTGTCTATGACACAACTGCCCAGGCTAAGGAGAATGTTACATTTCTTTGATTCCACATCAACTCAATATGTCTAGCTGCACTAGTTACTTCAAACCATCAGAAGGTCTGACTGGTTGATAGAAACTTCCAAAATTGGGAAGGATAATGAATGTTGGGAAAGGCCACATTCATTACTGCTCTACATGCTACCCAACTCTGGTTGAAGTAGAGAGCTATCTGTGCATGTATGGCAGGGAAAGAGTAACTTTTTTGGATATCAAGTAGACATCTATATATTTGCTTTATGTTTTACCAATTTACTATAATGTTTTAAATGTTCCAAATTCTGGTCCAAGTTACTTTTAATTTCTGCTTCATTTTAGATGCCTACTTATAATATTGGAAATGTACACATTGGAATGATTTTTTTGTATTCTATTTTCTGAAGGAAAAAATCTATGTCTTAGTGTAGATAAGCATATGGATCTATTTAATATGTTCAAAAGCAATGCATATGAATGACTCAGAGCTTAAGTGCTTGGATAAATTGCCTGTTGGGATGAACTGGAAAGGTAGGAGGAGAAAGGGGGAGGGACTAACAACTACTTGGCATGGGAGAAGAGAAAGGCAATTTTAGAAAACAAAAGAACATGAGCACCAGGAAATGATGACTGGTTTTGATAGAAGGAAAGTTCTTGGTGAGTACTATTCACAGAGCCTGGCTTCTCCTTGTGTTTCACACAATTGTACTTGCATGAAACCATATGAGGAAGCGGTACAATGAACACATTTAGAAACACAAAATATTATTTAAAGGAAACCTTATTCGGTGGTTGTCAGCCCTGAACTATGAAGCACTGAGAAGTTTTTAAGCAATACTGATGGCCAGGCTTCACTTCTTTATTTTTTACTTAATTGGTGGTGTATAATAAAGTCCCAGAATAGAAATAATTTTCACTCAAAATGCCAATGTATACTCAGGCTTGAAACTATTGATCTAGTGATTTTTCTTAATTATGAGATATTTCAGAGGAACAGAAAGAAGAGTGAAAATGTTGGAAACCTACGTATTTACTAGCTAGATGTAACACAAATTCATGACTATCTTTGTTTCCTTTATTTTGCTTTTTAAGGAATTTCAGTATCAGCCAGACACCAGTGGCTCACACCTGTAATCCTAGCTACACAGGAGGCTGAGATCTGAGGATCGTGGTTTGAAGCCAGCCTGGGCAAGAAAGTCTGTGAGACTCTTATCTCCAATAAACTACTCAGAAAAAAGCAGAAGTGGTGCTGTGGCTCTAGTAGTAGAAAGCTAGCCTTGAGTACAAAGAGGTTCAGGGATAGCACTCCATCCCTGAGTTCAAGCCCCAAGACCAGGCAAAGAAAAAGAAAAAGAATTGCAGTATCACAAATATAGTGACTATCTCATTCACTATCATACTCTTGGGAGTTTCTTCCTTTTACCCAAGGTAACTGCTATCCTAAAGTTGGTAATGACTTAATCACCAATCATGATAATTTTCTATCTATCTATCTATCTATCTATCTATCTATCTACATATCTACCTACCTAGCTACCTACCTAGCTATGATTTTGTTTTAAATTTTTGCATGCATTATATTATGATTTGAATTCGTCCCCTCAAGGATTTATGTGTTAGAAATTTGGTCCCCAAGTTTACCAAAGTAAGAGGTAGTGTAGATCCTTTAAGGGTAGACCCTAACACACGGTCCTTGGGTCCATTGAAAGCATACCTTTGGAAAGGAGGATTGGACTCCAGTCTCTCTATGGCTTCCTGTTCTATGATGTTCTGTCCTGGTTCTCCTGCCATTCTGATACTGCACACCATTAGACTGTTACTAAGGTCCAATCAATTGATCCACTTCATCTTGGACTTTTCCAAAATTTTGATTTAACTAGAGTCTTTTCTTGATAAAGTTAGCCAGCCTCAAATATTCATTATAGTAACAGAAAATGAACTAATACACATAACATGACAGTGTACACTATCATTTTGCATTTTGCGTTCCTCCTCCACATTCCAGTTTTGCAAATCATTTCTATAATTCCAGTGTGTTGTTTTCATTCTAATCTTTGATTGATAGAATAAATGTACATTTTTATGCAGTATAATATGACATTGGTATGTATTGAATAATGATCAATTCATCAGCCTCTTCTGTTAAGATGAAGACAGACTTTTCTGTTGGGGTGGCCTAGAACAAGTCTTTCTTTTTTTATTGTAAAGATGTTGTATAGAGCGGTTACAGTTACATGTGTAAGGAAATGAGTACAATTCTTGTTAAACATGGTTACCTCCACCCTCATTTTCTCCTACTTTTCCTTCCTCCTGACTCCCCAAGTTGTAAAGTTCATTTCCAACATAGTGTCTTGTGAGTATCACTGTTGCATTGGTTCTCCCTTTGTCCTTTGTCTCACCATTTCTGTGATTCCCCATCCCACCCCCAAACCAGATAAACTTATATACAAGACAAATGGTACCAAAATCAAAAACATTAACAACAGGGGGTAAACCAAAGGTGTGGGGGGGAATGGAAAGAAAAAGGAAATAACTATGTACAGTACACCAAACACAAAACAAAACAAAACAAACTCTTGCTTCCATATCTTGTAGTTCATTTCAATTAACATCAGTTTATAAGGTCATAGGCACATAGTTATTGAGCTATTGTAATCCTTTGCTAGAACTATCCTAGACATATATTAATTATTACAAATGAGGGAGACCATGGAACCTATGTTTCTTTGGGACTTAACATGATTTTTTCCCAAGTCCTTCCACTTCCTTATGAATGGGGCAGGGTCATTCTTTCTGATGGAAGCATAGAACTCCATTGTGTATATATACCACATTTTCTTGATCCATTCATCTACTGAGGGGCATCTGGGTCGATTCCATATCTTAACTATGGCACATAATGTTCCAGTGAACATAGTTGTGCTGGTAGCTTTAGTGTGGCCTTGTTTGTGGTCATTTGAGTAAGTGCCCAGAAGTGAGATTGCTGGGTCATAGGAGAATTCTATGTTTAGCATTTTGAGGAAACTCTATATTGTTTTCCAAAGTGATTGAACAAGTTTGCATTCCCACGAACAGTGTAGTAGCATTCCCTTTTGACCACATCCCCACCAGCATCTGTTATTACTAGTTTTCTTAATAATGGCCATTTTACTGGGGTGAGGTGGAATCTCAATGCTGTTTTGATTTGCATTTTCTTTTATGGAAATAGAGGTTGAACATTTCTTCATGTGTCTTGGCCATTCTTATTTCCTCTTCAGAGAAGTCTCTCTTTAAGTCTTTAGCCCACTTATTAATGGGGTGGTTGTTTCTTTCAGGATTTGGGGAGAGATTAATTTTTTAGCTCTAAGTACATTTTAGATATGAGGCCATTGTCTGATTCTTAGCTAGTGAAGATCTTCTCCCAATCTGTAGGCTTTATTGCTTCATGTAATAATTTTAGGGTATCTGATTTTACATTGAGGTCTTTAATCCATTTCGAGTTGATTCTGGTGCAGGGCAATATATAAGGATCTACCGTCAATTTTCTGCACGAGTATAACCAATTCTGTCAAGCACCATTTGTTGAGGAGGCTGTCTTTTTCCATCTAGTGATTTTGTCTCTCTTATCAAAGATTAGGTGGCCATATGACTGTGGATTCATTTCTGAGTCTTCAGTTCTATTCCATTGATCCTCAAGCCTGTTCATCTGCCAGTACCTAGTTATTTTTATAACTATAGCTGTATAATAGAGTTTGACATTTGGTATTGATATTCCTCCAGCACTGTTCTTCCCACTAAGGATTGTTTTTGCTATTCAAGATCTTCTATTATTACATATGAATTTTTTTTTGGTCGGTCATGGGGCTTGAACTCTGGGCCTGGGTGCTGTCCCTCAGCTCTTCAGCTCAAGACTAGCGCTCTACCACTTGAGCTACAGCGCCACTTCTGGTTTTCTGGTGGTTTATCGGAGATAAGAGTTTCACGGACTTTCCTGCCTGGGCTGGCTTTGAACCGTGATCCTCAGATCTCAGCCTCCTGAGTAGCTAGGATTACAGGCGTGAGCCACCGGCGCCTGGCTCTACATATGAATTTTTGAATTGCTTCTTCTATATTATTGAAGAATGAGGAAGAAGAGTCTTTCTATTCTCAGCTTTCTGCTAGCTAGAATGACAGGTACATGTCACCACTCCCAGCTATTGGCTGAAAAGGGATCTCATGAACTTTCCCCCTCAGGCTGGCAGCAAACTGTAATCCTCGAAGCACTAGGATTGCAGGCATGAGCCATTAATGCCAGGAAAAACAGATAGAATATGCTTCATGTGCATAGATGAAAACAGAAACATTGGAAACCTGTTGAAATTGTGTTAAAAAGCAGATGAGGAAGAGCAAAGGTGAGGGTGAGTTTGAGTAACATACTTTATATATATGTATGGAAATATTACAATGAAGCTTCTCTCGTAAAACTAATATATGCTAATAAAAATCTTTTTTGAAAAAAGCTAGACTAGTTTAAGTTCATGAATTTTAATGCCAGGATCACTTTATTGTGCAAGTATATCTGAATTTAATTTTGCATTCTCCTACTGATGGATATTTAAATTGTTGTTTGCTTTTTTTCTTTGCTCTTGGTCTCATAAATATGCTCTGGTACAGATCTTCTTGAACACATAACACAGCAGCAGCTTCTCTAGAGCCAAGCTTACCCAACCAATGTTGTACCGTGTCTTGTAGCTAGGTAGATAATGCAGATAATGCAGAAACTTTCAGCTCATAGGGAAACCAGATGGGACTGAGCTGACTACAGCTTCCTTGATGGTCCACCTTCTTCTGAGGGCAACCATCTCTCCAGGTCATCCCAGGATGCTATTGGATATTATCTGTGTGTGTCACCATGAGAAAAAAATTAGAAAATACTGTCCTAAGAAATTCACCCAGAAGTGGCTGTTCTACAGTGTAGAGTAAGCACATATTTAACTCTGTAATTATTGCAAAATTATTCTCAAAATAATTGTATCAATCCATATGCCCATTTTGTTAGACTTGAAATTTTTTGCCAGTCTGATAGATGTGAAATGCTGTCTTATTTTCATTTGCATTTTTTAATAAATCAGGAAGCCTTTTATGTCCTTATTGGCATATGTTTATAGGTTTTAAAGCTTCAGTTTCTATCCTTTGCTCATTTTTCTATTGAGTTGCTTCTTTACTGAGTTGTAATGACTTTCTGAATTTATATGCAAGGAATTCTCTGGAATAGACTTTGATATCTCTATACTTGAAAACACTCCTCCCTACTCTCCAAGACTGCCTAACTCTGTGTTCCTACTTCATCTGCAGGAGCTAGTAAATGTTTGAAAGTAGAATCACAGGATTCCATTGAACGTTTTTTAATTTAATTTTATTGTCAAAGTGATGTACAGAGATGTTACAGTTACATATGTAAGGTAATGAGTACGTTTCTTGTTGAACTTGTTACCCTCTTCCTCACTTGTTCCCCACTTACCCTGAACTTTAATCACTGATAGGTAATAAAGAGACTACTAACTGAGAGCAGAAATGATAAGGCTAATTTTGTTTGTTACTCTGAGAATGCATGATGAAATTATTCCTCCCCCTTTATTATGAGTGTTTGCATCCGTTACATAAAGTGGACATTACTGTGGGTTATAATTGGTAAATCATTTATCATTTATCCTGTGGGAGAAGATGAGACACTTTGGAAAGCTCTGTCACTCACTTGACGACTTAAGAATCCCAAAGGAGCGAGGCCATGCCCTGGCGCCTCATGCCTGGAATCCTAGCCACTCAGGAAGCTGAGATCTGGGGATCATAGTTCAAAATGAGCCCAGGCAGGAAAGCCCATGAAACTCTTATCTCCAATTAATCACCAGCAAACTGGAAGTAGTGCTGCTAGCCTTGAGTAAAGGGAGCTCAGAGATAGTGCCTAGGCCTGGAGTTTAAGCCCCATGACCGACAAAAAACAAAACAAAACAAAAACCAAAAGGAGTCAGGAACTCAGAGGTTGGACCTTAGCAGTAGAGTTTCTCTCTAAACTTACTTCTCTTGATTTCAGAACTTAAGAAACTGAGTTATACAACAAACTAACAGAAGGTTGCTAAGAAAGCTGGGGTTGGTTGGGCCTTCACATTAGAGAAAGTAAGGTTTCCATATGAGTTAAAACAGGATTTTTTATTATTATATAACCTCTTTTCTCAAAATTTAAATTTTGAGAAAGTATGTGTATCATCTATCTAAAAGTTAACATGGGAAATTAATATTTAGTAACTAGATTTTAACTCATGATTCAGCACAGATCTCACTGTATCTAACCCTACACTCAATACCATGACAATCAAAAAGAATGGAAAATACCTCTGGAAAAGTGGCATGTAAGTCAGAGGGGGAAAACAGAGAATTCAAATTTATATATAGGACATTACAGAAATCATTCTTAGAAAATAGCAAGAGGTTAAAAAAAAAACATACTGGGGCTGGGAAGGTGGCTCAGTGGTAGAGCGCTTGCCTTGCATGCTCGAGGCTCTGGGTTTGATTCCTCAGCACCACATAAACAAAAAGAAAAAAGCCGGAAGTGGTGCTGTGGCTCAAGTGGTAGAGCTCTTCAGCCTTGAGCTGAAGAGCTGAGGGACAGCGCCCAGGCCCAGAGTTCAGGTCCCACTACCGGACCCCTCCCCCAAAAAATATATATATATACTTGTAGTGGTATTTGAATTGTTGAGTCAAATTGGTGGAGTTTCCTTTTCCTTCCTTCTACTTAAAGAAAAATTTTATATCCAAGGGAAAGTAAATCAATATACTAGAAAAACACCATCATACCCATATTTATTGTAGTTCTGTTCATAACAGCAAACTAGAATTGACTGAGGTACCCAACAGTGACTGAATGGATAAAGTAAATATGGTATATATGAGTCTGTGATATAGATACATATATGTATTTATACTCTCTGAATATATATGTATGTATCTATGTCCCTCTGTATGCACACACATACATACACACATATATATACATACCATGAACTGTTACTCAGACATTATAACTGTGAAATTATGTCATGTTCAAGAAAGTTGAATGAAATAAGCCGAACTCAAAACGCCAAGTATCAAATGTTCTCATTTATTTGTGGAGAGTATAAGCCTTAAAATGATGATGATAATGATGACATTAATAATTGTAATGAAAAAGTAGTCATGAAAACAAAGGGGGACTCTCTAAGAGCTGATGACCAGCAGGAAGGGGAGGAGAAAAGAGTAAATACTGAGGGTCACAGAGGATTCAGGAATGTTACATGCACCCATATATATGTATGCATGTTACATTTATATGTGTTACATATATCTATATGTGTGTATAAGAATACAGAATAGTGAAAAACGCAAAATGGGGGAAAGGGAAGGGAACAACAGGTGGTAGAGTGGATTTGTGCAAATATTCTGTCTAAATGAGTAGAAAGCTAACAATAAAACCTGTTACAAAGGTATGCTAACTCAAAACATTTTAAAAGGACATTTCTGTATTATCCATGTGAGCATATATTACCCTTCAAATGATTAAAAAATTATTTTTATATAAATGTATTTGATGCAGAGATAAATCTATGATAAATCTGTGTCTTGCAAAGACCTCTCAACTTGCTTTGGTTTAATGATTGTATCATGGATCACAGACCCCATTATCATCATCATCATCATGAGAGACAGGCAGAAAATGGTAATATCTATTAGCTTCCAAATCTGATAGAACAAGGGTATGAATCCCATGGTTTTCAGTAAGTATTGTCTATCCTTGGGTACAGTCCTGAGCATCATCTTCTACTGGAGCTCTACATACAAGGTCTTCAGTAAAGCTGGAGAGATTGCCTTGGGGCCTCTTTACCTGCAGGAGCTTCTTACCTGAAAATCAAAATGAAGAAGTGGTTTGAGGAGAGAGGAATTGTGACACACCTTCCATAAGAGAGTTTAAGCCCCATGACCAACAAAAAAAAAAAAAAAAAAAAAGGATTTAAGTAAAGGAGGTAGCAAGGTGACAATGACAGAGTTTCCCATGGGAAGGAGATACACACAAGAACTAGAAAGCTACTGCTCAGGGTTTGATAGCCAGCTCTGAATAGAAATTTAGAAAATGAATGATGTTCTGAACTTACCATGTTATAAATGAAGAGATGACTTAGAAGTTATCAGCAACCAGAGGGAAAAAATTCAAATGCCTTTTAATAACACCTGACTTTGAATATTAACCTTCAGCATGGCCATTTGCATAATAAAATTTCTATATGGGATTTTTTGTTTGTTTGGTTTTGTTTGGGGGCCAAGAGTTTTGAGAGAAAGAAATAACAAGGATCAGCTTTGGAAAAGGGAGAAATAAAGGCAATTGAAATCAAGACATCTGGGCTTTGATGGCAAAGGTTCAGAAGTGCTGAATTTGAGCTATCAAGCGTCTTGGTAGTGTCGGGTTTGTTTTCTGGGAGATATTTGAACTAAGTTTACCAGCAGCATTTCTCTCCAGCTATTTACTACCTGAATATTTGTCAGGGCCCTGAGAGGAGGCAGCCAAACATGTACATCTGCAATTCTTGCTATTTGGAGCACAACTTGGGTGGGGACGGCTTTCTGGGTGGGGAGCTGACAGGAGATGTTGCTGTGAGAAAGATGGGATTTCAGGAGCTGTCATCAGGATTGCAACGTCTGGTTGCAGTCGATATTTTTCCAAATGCCAACCGCACAAGGATTTAAAAGAATGTGCAAGGAAGCATGTGGCGTGCTCCTCATGAAGCAGAAGCAGGTTAAGTGGCTGGCTTAGCATCATGTCCCCTCCCAGCCAATCACAAGCCTGGGTACCCTGGCCTCTTCCCTACAAGGCCTTGGCCACATGCCCTCCTATACAATTGTGAGGAGATTGGATGAACCACCATGGTATTTAAAGCACTCTTCCATGGTGCTCTTGCAGTTGCAAGATTTCCCAGGAGGCAGTTGCCAAGATTATGTTCTTTCCCACTGGCTTTAATTTGTAAATTGTAATGAGCTCCCCTTAACTATGACAGTATAGGTAGTACTCCACAAGGTGACCAGAGATTAGATGCTCCCGTGGAAATCTTCAGAGTCCACTCTGCCCATGGCATGGTAATCAGATCCTCTCCTGGTCAGGCATGTAACTGGCAAAACTCTGGCTTTAAAAAAAAGATCTGTTATCAGCTACATTCATAAAGGAACTTGAAAAACACACACTTTGGTTTAAAAGTAAACCACCCACCCCTATAAACGAAAAGGAAATAGAGCACCAGGCAATATTTCGTTTTATGTTTTTACCCACGCTTATCATGCAAACCACCCTGGCAGCTTTCCCAGATTCTTAACACTCTTTTCTCCCTTTCTAGCTTAAAAGCCCTATTTGAATTATTAATTGTAGAACAGCCCTTTCCCCCCAACAAGAAGGCAGGCAGAGCCATCCTCTTGTCTTCTCTGGGCATACCAAAGAAAAAGCATATCAGGCGTACTCTATGTTCTGACTACTATTTAAGTACGAAGGCCTTCAATAACAAGAGATTTCTTTTACAGTTATTCAATAACCATTCTATGAATAAAATTGTAAGCAGATTTACTAAGCAGTTAAAGTTCACATATATGATAAGTTGCAGATATGTCGAAGAAAATTGCAACCCGGCTTTCTTTATTACGCTGTGAGTAAGCTGTGGGTAAGAAAGATGAATGAGTCTGTTACCTTTTTCTTTCAATGTTTTGTCCCTCTCCTCCTGTCTCATAAGCCTCTTCATGGAAGTTCTACCCTGCTTTGTTGAGCCCAAAGCTAAGCTGACATTGTTTCGTTGCTTCAATCCAAATTCTGTTACATACTGTGGGAAGGCCTCCAGACAACTGCCTCAAAAAAAGCTCAGAATTCAAGATAGTATTTCCAGAGCAGTCAGTCCTACAAAACCATCTAACATCTCTCTTTTTTCCTTTGTTTTATGCTGGTACTGGGACTTGAGAGCCTTTTACTCTCCCTTGGCTTTCTTATTTACAGCTGGTACTCTACCACTTGAGCCAGGGGACAGAGTCTCTTGGACTTTTCTGTCTGGACTGGCTCAAACTGAGATCCTCAGGATCTCAGCTTCCAGAGCAGCTACGATTATAAACATGAACCACTAGAGCCTAATTACGTAGTGGTTTTTTTTCATTCTGCTTGCTGCCTCTTTTATTATTGTAGTTCATTTATTCCAGTCATCTTTGTTGCTCTGTAATAGTTATTGGGTAGCTATATCATTTGTTTTTATTCCTATTGATATATACTTAATTTTTGTTCCATTTGGGATCTCTTACAAATAGAGCTGTTATCAACACCCTTGCACATGTAAGCTGGCACACTCATACAAGTATTTCTTGAGGACTTATATTTAGGCATAGAAATGCTCTGCTATAGGGATGTGCCTGCCTTACTAGATAATGGCAAATTGTTTTCCAAAATGGTTGTCCCAAATAATTCCATATTGATCTAGGCTTTGGGCCAAGCTTTGAGCTGGCCCTGCAGTCAACAAGCCACAGTCAAATCTCCTCTGACAGGGGCTATTTATATTCCAATGGGAAGAGAGGGACAATGAAGCTATCTGCCAAGCAAATGGAGATACTGCTCTTTGCTGCTGTCTCTGTCTCCCCCTCTCTGTTCCCCTTATCCCCTCCACCACCTTCACATCACATCATCACATCACTTCTGTCCCAGTTTCCATGGTGCTGTCAACAATTATACAGAAGCTTCAAGTTTCCTGTTGCATTCTTGATGTGGTATTGATCTACTTGTCCAGGACTTCTTTCCTTTGGCAAGAATTGCTTTCTGAAAATCAGCTTCAAGCTTCTAACTCTTAGGAAGATAATTCAGTCATACAAATAGTGAGTGAAGCCTATTGGAACACAGTGTCTTTCATCCTGGCCTCAGGGTCCTTAGATTTTAATGGAGGAGACAAACAGTCAAAGATCAAACAAGGGCCTATTTTAAGTAAGTGAATTGAGTTAGGAACACTCAATATATTTTGCCTTTACACATTCATTCAACAAATAATTGTTAAGTGGCCACTGTGCACAAGATACTGTTTGGTCATTGCCCTTTTGGAGCCTATATTCTAGTAGACTTACATTTCTATCAGGTTTCCTCACTACCTTTATAGATACTGTTCTTGCCTATGTGGCCCTGATTTCCCCAAATCCCAACTGTATTAGCTACCTACCCTGAGCTATAAGTGAACATTTTTTCTACTGCACTGTGGTAATATCCGTCTTCTCTCCTATGTGGTATGTCTATATGGCTGTGTCAAGTTGTGCTTGTAGTATGTACATCCATGAATTTGCAGATCTCCTAGCCTTAGTCCAAGACAATTTTAATTACTATTTAAAGAATTATGCCACTTTAGAATATTCATTTCATATTCATGATGGTTTTTATATTCACATCAAAATCTAGAATGTACACAAAAAGACATTATTACTATTATTATATTACAATGTACTTTATGGATGAGAAATACAAAGTGTAGAAAGGGCAGATAGTTTACCTTAAGATCACACAGCTATTGAGTTGTGAAGCAAGGATTTCGCCTCATGCTTCTCTCTGTAACTGACTGACCCATCATCTAAACTAGACTTAGGCTATTCTAGACCCAATCAAATCTGCTCCTACCAGCATGTATAACAAGCTCTAGAGCTACCTGGATCTTTAGGTTTTGCTAACAGTGAAGTAGCCATTTCAGGGGCTTCCCAGCAGTAATTTATGCAGGTTTCCTACAATCCTGCAGTCCTGACACATGCAGAAATGCCACCATCTTTCAGGCTTCTTTGGATACCTATCCTTGCACTGTTGAGTACAGTTCTCATACTCATATGTAGTGGCTTAAAATTAAAAATTAAAATTAAAATTTACTTCTGCAGTCACTCACATTAGCCACATTTCAAGTGGCTATTATATAAGGCAATGTGGATTATAGAAGAATTTGGTCATGACAGTATATACTGGTAAACTGTTTGTTGCATAAATCTCAACACCGCCATTGGAACTTGTATGGAAGCCACCTGTTGTAAGTGGATTTAGTCATAAATGTATATTAAAATCAAGGATCTGTGCTTAACTTCATGAGTTTAAAAGTAAAGAAAAAAAAACAGAAAAAAGCTGAGGTCAGAAATAAAAGAAAGGAGGAAGAGAGCTGTTATGGTTTGATTGTTGTGCCCCTGCCCAAATTTCTTTGTTGAAATCTTAGGTTTATATAGGATGGTATTAGGAGGAAGAGTGTCTGAAGGGTGCTTAGGTCATGAGCATAGAGTGCTCATGAATTGAATTTATGCTCTTATAAGTAGAGACATGTTAAAGATTTCTGTTTCTATCAGGCGAAGATTTAATAAGCAAATGGCCATCTGTGAATTGGAAAGAAGGCTCTCCCCAAGAATATGATGACACTGGTGGCTTTGAAACTATGGGAGATTAATGTTTGGTACCTAACCCAACTGGTCGATGATATTCTATTATAGCTGACTGAATGGACAAATACTCTTAAACAACAGAATAGCAAGCAAAGACCAGTGGATTTTATCAACTAGTTGCAGATGGCTCCAAAGGCTGTAGTATTTGCACTTTGAGGAGATGTTAAACCAGTACTGTGGTATGAGTCCAAAGCCATTAGGAAGAGTTTGGGTCTGTAGGTACTTTGATTAGATAACAGTCCCCATCCCTGACTATGAATGGGAAAACAGAAACTAATGAAAGCACCAACTTTGTTTTTTCCACAGTTGTTCTATTCAGGCCTTTAGCCTCTTAGAACCTGTTACCCACATTCATGGTGAGTTGCTCTTCATTCATTGCTATCCTATATACCAATTATGTATGGAAATGCCCTCACCAACACAAAAGTGTGCTTTCCAATTCTCTTCAGCAGTCCACTCAGTCCATACAAATGGACAATCAAGATTAACCATATCTATAGATGCTCTAGTCCCTTTATTTAAAATAGCCTAGTATTTACATATAATCTACACATATCCTCTCAAATATTTCAAATCATCTTTAGATTACTTATAACCTGGCACAATGTAAATCATATGCAAACAGTTGTTATACTGTACTATTAGAGAATAGGAACAAGAGAAAAGTCTATATACATTTAGCATAGATCCGGTTCTTCTGGATGTGTTTTATTCAAGTTTGGTTATGTCCATGGATACAGAATCTTCAGAGGGCTGATATGTCTCCCCAGTCAGTGATACTCTCCAAAATGGCTCAATGTTCTGGTACAAGCATCGAGGTAGAAGTAATTTAGGTAAGAAAGAATAGCAATTTTTGGTGTTTATTGGGTAGTCCTTTCCTGTAATTTTTTTGGTCATAAATAAAAAGCCCAGGCTAACCATTTATCACTGTGCCTCAGTGATCTGACTGTAGATTTCTTTGCCTCTGTTATCCATATACATAAACTCAGCATCAGTTCAAAGCAAAGAAAATTCCCCTTTTCTTCTAATCTGTACTGGCACATTTTCTATTTGCATCACCAGCTTGCTATTAGGTCAAAACCTGACCAAAGGGTTAGGCAAACATGGGTCCCTGGTGTCTTTTTACATTTCACTTTTAGCCATCAGGCCCTGTCTACCTTTAGTAGCCCCCACAGTAATAGTAATAAAATTCTTTTCTACTGGCTTCTGATGGTATAAAACCCAGAAGACAGGAGGCCTGGGTGAAAAAGAGTTTTGATGATGACACTTAATTGTTTCCACTGGCTTGTAGGACAGAGGAGAGTTTCATTTATTAGACTGAATTTAGCATTTTACTTCTGTTTAACAAAATTGTACATTACTTGGGAAAGAAATAATGGTAGAAGCCAACCCAATAGGTGAAATAATGCTTCTTTAAAATTCCTTAATTTAAAAAAGTTTCAGAGCAACTTTGTCGGGTCTTCGTCTGTCCCACAAAAGACAGCCAGAGTCTGAGGAAAGGATGTTCACCATCCTCCCTTAGCCCAGGAGACAATCAGACGCAGCAGGGAGTCAAGTCAAGTCAAGCAGGAACTCAAACTCGTTTATTAACACACAGCAAGCACTTTTTAAAGCAAAAAAGACCAGGTGACATGGGAGGGGAGGGGAAGGAACAATCACTGTCAAGGTCACACCCTATCATGCACCTAAGCTTCTACGGGCTGGTTATGCACTGAACATAAAGCAAATCAGGCTCTGCCCACTCAGCTCCCTCTCAGTGCCATCTTTGCTGCCCATGTACTCCACACAACCTAAAGCTGGAAGTGAAATTATAGCTTGAGTAATAGAGTACTAGTCTTGAGTGAAAAAGCTCAGAGTCAGCACCTAGGCCCTAAGTTGAAGCCCCAGAACAAGTACCAAAAAAAAAAAAAGAGGAGGAGGAAGAGGAGAAGGAGGAGGAGAAAAAATAAATCCTGCAATGTATAAACAAATGAAGCTGTCTGGTGACCCTCTTACCCAGAGCCAAAGTAATGATATAATATGATAATGACATAATGATATAATATCAAAATGACATAAGGACAATGAGTTCCTTGGTTAAAAGGGTCAGGTTATTTATAAGATGTTACTCTTATTATCATTAAAATAACCACTAAGTAGGGAATTTTTACCTATGTTCAGAAATTACAGTGCACCACAAATACTCTTTTATGTCTCAGCTGGTAGAATCATAAAGAGATTGTTATTCTACAAAACGGCTTTTCACAGAAACCTAATTCAATTTTAAGAAAATGAATATGACGGAAAATACCTGTTCCTGCTCTTTCAATAGCTCCATCCTCCTACTCCTACCCTGAGTCAAACTTCCTTTATCCTCCCTAAAAAGGCCTCAGGCATTTTCAGGTTGTCTGAAGGAACAATTGTCATTCATTGTTTGGTAGGCAGCTTCTGTCAGAGAGGATCCCTTCCAGGATGATTTGGGGAAAATAATAAATGTATGGAAAGTTAAAGGTCTTGGTAAAATGTGTTGAAAGGTTGGCGATAAGCTCTCCTGACCTCATCTTTGAAGTAATTTCATTGTGTCCAGGCTATGAGTACAACTCTGCTGGGTAATATAGAAGGCCACAATGGCCTCTACCATTTTTCGTGCCTTTTGGCCTCTATTTAGCGTGGGATGCTTGCATACTTCCCTAATATCACTGAACTCCCAAAAATCTTCACATCAAAATGAAATGGCAAGTCTTTTCATCCCCTTACAAACAGGGAAAAAATTATAATAAGTGAAGCAACCCCTGGCCCGAACAAGCATAGGCAGTTTGCCTTATTTGTAATAACTAGAATATGTCTAGGATATTCTTAGCAGAGGATCACAATAGCTCAATAGCTATGTAAATGTGACCATATAAAATGATGCTTATCGCAATGAACTACAAGAAATGGAAACAAAGATTTTTTGGTTTGGGTTTTTTTTTTAGTGTATTGTTTGCAGTTGTTTCTTTTTTCTTTCTCCCCCCTCCCTTTGGTTTATTTCCTCACTGTTTGTGATTTCTGTTCCCTTTGTCATGTATATAAGTTTATTTGACTTGGAGAAGGGAAAGGGAATCCCAGAAACAGTGGAACAAAGCAATGCAACAATGACACTCATTATACACTTTGCTGGAAATGAACTTTACAACTTAGGGGGAGTGGAATCAAGGGGACGTAGGAGAAAATGAGGGAAGTGGTAACACTGTTCAAGAAGAAATGTACTCATTGCCTTGCTTATGTAACTGTAACCCCTCTGTACATCACCTTTCTAATAATTTTTTAATGGAATGGCAAAAATGAGATCAAGTCATATATACTAAGTGCTGCTGTGTTTCTAAGCTGAGAAATGATTAGGGATGGTGAGTTCCAGTTAACCATCATCACCTTACATTTCCCTAATTATTTTCTCCTGAAATGGATATTCCATGATCAATTTTCACAAAATGATGTCTGTTCACCTAAGTGAATATCAATTAATGACATTTTATGCAATGTAACAGTAAAATCATTAGAAGGAGGGGGTGTAAAATAATATAGCTACATGAACTGAACCTTAAATATAAACATTGATCCTACATAGGAACCTTCATTGAAGCCAGATAAGCCCTTCACATCCATTACTTTGTTAGATGTTTATAAATCTACCATACAGCAATTATTAATTTATTTAGTGGGCTGAGGAAACTGAGGCAAGTTAGTTAAGTAGGTTGCCCAGCTTTTGCAGTTCCTAAGAATAAGAGTCAAAGAGTGGATACTATTTGGACTCTTTGCAATGGATCCTAACATACCAGTTTTCTAATAGGTTACCACAAGAATGATCACAAAACTGATTCTGATGACTTATACCTATAACCCTAGCTACTGAAGAGGCTGACTTCTTGGTTCAAAAACAACCTAGGAATAACAGTCCTCAAGACTCCATCCTCAGGTAGTCATTAAGAAATACTAGGCTGCAAGTATGGTTCAAATGGTAGAATGTTAGCCATGAATAAGCAAACCAAGTAAGAGGCTCTAAGTTCAGGCTGTAGTACTGAGGGGAGGGAGGAGGGGGACACAAATTTATCTTCCAAACTTAGACCACACTGAGAATGAAAGCAGAAACTATTAAAAATTATGTCCTGGAATATTGTTGTCTATGGAAATAGCACCATACATGAATATTAGAATACCAGATCACTCCAGATTTCTCCTTGCTCTTAAACTTTTTCTTCATAAGCCCCAACTACTATTACCTTCACAACAAAATATTCCATTTTCCAAGAATATAACATTCCCTTCTTTTACCTAAAACTCCAATTTTAACAGGCAATTTAAAAATATATATAACTGGCATGTTGCTAGAAAATATTCACGAGTGGTATTTTTGGCTTTTTTTATATGGCACAAAGTAGTATGCACAGTTTCTGTTGATTTGGGAAATTTTTTATGTATGTGCCTACTGTGCATTAATATTTATGTGTACTTGTACACATACACACACAAAATTTACTCATTGCATCAAGGAAAAGAACCTCAAAATCTAGAGTGTACAACCTCGAAATCTTTTCATCCAGATTGAGTTTTTTGTCATATATCTTTTTCCAGTAAGAAGAAAATCAGTTAAGTAATACTTCCTTCCCACTCAGTAAAGTTGCATCATAGTTAGAAAGGAAAAAACTAATTAAAATAGTATGTACACTCATGTGTACACATGCACACACACATATATACATACATGTATACATACATACATACATTTACATATTACTTTTCTGGTGGTAATGGAATTTGGACTCAGGGCCTCATTCTTGCTAGACAAAAATTCTACCTCACAAGACATGCTTCTGAACCTCTTAGCCTTAGTTACTTCTCAGGCAGTACTTTCAGATTTTTTTGGCAGTGGGGGCGGGGGGAGAGTCCTTTATGAATCTAGACCCAATATCCTCCTACCAGTGTCTCTCATAGTTAGAATGACAGGCCTGCATTACCATACCCAGCTTATTGGTTGAGATTGGTTCTCATTAAAATAACTTTTTGCCTGGGTTGGTCCCCAAACCGTGATCCTCCCAACCTCTGCCTCCTGAAGTAGCTGGGATCATAAGGTGAATCACTATTTCCAGCCTCATAAATAACATATATTTTAAATGTTGAATGACTTAGCTTCATAAAAATATTGATATTTTAGATGAGAGTATTTATTTGGTTGGTGAAGTATTAAGCACCTTGAAAGGGGAAGTGAAACTGGGCAGCAATGGTTCACACTTGTCATCCTAGCTACTCAGCAGGCTGAGATTTGAGGATCATAGTTCAAAACCAGCCTGGGCAAGAAAGTCCATGAGACTCTTATCTCCAATTAACTACCCCCAAAAAGCTGAGAATAGAGCTGTGGCTCAAATGGTAACGTGCTAGCCTTGAGCAGAAAAGCTCAGAGACCGTGCCCAGGCCCTGAGTTCAAGCCTCAGACTGGCACCAAAAAAAAAAAAGTTGTGGGGGGGTTGGGGAGAAGTGAAGAAATTCAAACAGTGAAGATATTTGAAAACAGATGGGTCACTCCTGCACGGAACAGTGACCCCTAAATTAGAGCTACTCTTCCTTTGCTCCACATATGAACCCACAAATTTTCTAAAGTGTATACTTTTTGGGGGGGGATTGTTTATGTGGTGCTGAGGAATCGAACCCAGGACTTCATGCATGCAAGGCAAGTACTCTACCACTGAGCCACCTTCCCAGCCCTAAAGTATACACTTTTAAAAAACATTTAACCTTCAATAATATGTAGAAGAAAAGGATTGCAAAATATGCAACCATTTTTAAATATAATACTTAGGCAAGAAAAAAGTATTTACCTAAATCAGAGCTTCAAAAGCATGTGGATTTTTTTTACCCTTAAGTGATTTATGCAAATACTTCTATAGCTTATGATACTCAACTAATGATCAATGATCTAAAGAGCCTTCATTTTGCCTATGTACTCTGTGATGATGCCCTATAAAACTGTACTCCTGTGCTACTTCCACTAATATTACATAATTCATACAGGAACTTCTTTTGGAACAATCTTTATTATTCCACTTAAAAGACTATTTCTCTCAAATGCCCTTGCAATTAGATGTAGTCATGTGATAAAGTTTTGGCTAATGAACTATAAGCAATTATGGTCTGAGGCCTTTCTGAGGAAGCTCCTCAAAGAGAGCCAACCAAGAAATACAAGGGGCCCTTTTGCTTTTCTTTTCTCTTTTCAGATTAGAAACAATACATGGTGGCTAGGAGAATATGGTGGCTTAAGGAGGAATGGCAAAGAGATAGAAAAAGAGCTTGGATTCCTGATGACATTGGGTAGCTATCATGCAATCCCTGGATAGCCAAGGGTAGTATTTCTCTTACGTTAGAAAATACCCCTGTATACAGACAAGCCATTGAAGTCAAGTCTTTATTGTTGACAGATAACTGTACTTTCTAACTGGTCAAACTATTTTCTTTAGAGAGAGAGAAAAAAAGGAGATAAAATAAGTATGACCTTCAATCATCATGGTCTCTAATCTGTACCTACACTATGTCTGTTTTTGTCTTGTTTTGTTTTTAGCTAATTCAATTATAAAAAAAACTGTTCATCTAAAAAATGATCTGAGCCTTCTCAAATGTTTGTGTTTACTCAACTTTTCTTCGTAAACAACTCCGTTTCTTTTTAAAAGTTCCTACCCTTTAGGAACAACCCATCTTTTAACTCATAGGAGCCTCTATTAATAATCATTTTGCTTACAAGATGACTCTAGGGGACATTTCCTCAGACACTGTGACTGTCACTGTGGTTGCTGGAACTGAAGTGTTAGACATGAATGAACTTTTCTCACTTGTTTATTTTCCACATGAGTGTCCCATTGGAAACAAATCCTTTCTAAGTCCCCAAGCTCTAAATGGACGTTGTGTTAGAGATAGCCTTTGAAATTTATTTCTTTTCTCTGTGAAAGAGGGGAGGTCAAAGCCTGAACAAAGAAAACAAAATGAAAAGAAAGAAAAAAAGCAACAAAATAAAAACCACATTTTTTAACAAAAGCCTTGAAAAATGTTGTGTTCACTCACATAAGGCCCCACTGTCTTAAACATATTTTACTATAATTTTTCCTTCAAAATCCTGACATGGAAAGTTGAACAGGGTTCTTTCAGTGTGCAACCCTGGGACACGGAGGAATAAAAAGAGCAGAATTCCAACTAATGCATACTCAGTGGGAATCATAATATCGCATAATTGCTTGAAATCCACAGGCTGATCCGATGTCATCTTCAGAAATATGCAAGTTTCCCTTTGTTTCTGACTTAGAGATATTTCCTCACTGTGGAGCTTAACCCTTTCATTGCTATACCTCGTTATTGAGACATGATTAAAAATGAGTGTGGAGCTGCCCTTCCTAAACCCATCCCAAATGTTAGGTCATATGCTCCCACATCACACAGAAACATAAAACAGGAACTTCAAGAGTTTCTTTTAGCCAGACTCTGGTGGCTCACACCTATAATCCTAACTACTCAGGAGGCAGAGATCTGAGGATCATGGTTCAAAGCCAGCCTGGGCAGGAAAGTCCATGAGACTCTTATCTCCAATTAACCACCAGAAAACCAGAAGTGATGCTGTGGCTCAAGTGATTGCCTTGAGCTGAAGAGCTGAAGGACAGCTCCTAGGCCCAGAGTTCAAGCCCCATGACAAAAAAAAAAAAGTTCCTTTTACCCATGCTGTTTCCCTGTTTCCAAACGCAGTACACACACACACACACACACACACACACACACACACACACACACATTTTGCTATGAAACTTTGAAAGAACAAAGAGTTGCCATTTGGAAACATGTAATAATGTTTAAATTTTCATCAACTTCCACTTTAAAAAGAAAAAAAAAGAAAAAGAAAAAGATCAGCAATGAATCAAAAATAACAAGTCAAGAAGATTTTGAGAAAAAAAAGTCCTTAAGACTCCTTTCTCTAACATCACATAAATCATAAATATACCACAGATCTGGAAGTGATTATAAAAGTCTATAAGACAAAAGATATTCCTAAGCAAACAGTGCCAGCCATGGATTCTCTTCTCAAATAGGCAGATATAAAAGAGGATTGAGGAACGCAAGTTCTCCTAACTACTGATAGGAGATTCACATGACTAATAAAGAGTTCCCATGTGCACAGGCTCCAAGGATAAATTCTAAGTCCTGGGCCACAAGTGAATGCAGGAACTCATTACAGAAAGGTGTCCCTTTATTCAAGGTGAATGAGACTTTCAGTGTTCCCTCCACCCTTCTCCAGTTCCTCTTTGTTTCTCAACTGTCATTGTCCCTGACCTTCAAACAGGATCCCTGGAATGAAGAGGGGGAAACACTATATAAACAGTTCATTCTAGAAGCATGAGTCATTCCCGAATTGGCTCCCCAACTCCCTATATAAGAGACATCTCGCTCATATCCAAGTTTCTCAACTGTAGTCAGAAAGCATTTCTTTGTTTTGTCTTTCCCTGTAACTTTTTCCAAAGGGTAAAGGTTTGACTTTTTCAGTCTTCTTAAAATGATTCTACACTTGGGTTGAGAACATCAAGAATTACATTGCTCTTGATGGTGTAGCATAGAAGCTATGGCCAGCCAACTCAAGGGGACACTGCAATGCCAGTTTATAATTAAGCAGAGCACCCGCTGAACCTCATGTTCTAACAGATGTTTCCTGGCCCCAGGTACTAAGCCAGCACCACAGTAAAACTGCCCAGAGCCTCTGCCTGAGCCAAGATGGGTCAATGTCTGGAACACTCCTGTCTAGTGTCTCTTGCTGTAATTAGAGAATGAGGCTAGCTTTTGCTCATTAATTCCATTTGAAAAATAGCCATGGCTAAATTAAAAGAGGGGGAAAAAAAGGAACATCAGAGTGCTTATAAAATTGAAAAACCTAGTAAGAAAACAAATATTTTATCCATGACTTATTATTTCTCTCAGTCTATAGACCTTCTATAAATTTTGTATGATGCCCTCTCTTCAATATGAGTTGCCAAATTTTCACTCCATTTATAAAATGGCTAAAATTAGAGGCTCCTTATGCTTAGGCTGGAAAAGAATTTACAGATTGGTTGGTACCAGAAAATCAAACTCAGAGACTACAGAGGCCAGTTGGTAAAGGAACAAAGCAACCAAGGGCAAGAAAAAAATTATTGTGTCATTTCTTTCTATTTCTCTATCCGCTTTTTATTTTCAAAAAGAGCCATGGGGATAAGAATCTCTTTCTCCAGCTCCCTCTCTTCCTATTCTTCCCTCTTCCCCCACCCCTCTGAGAAAACTAGAGTTCTATAAAGACTGACATTTATGTGGTATGCCCCTTAGGACAATGTGGTTCTTGCCATTTGGTTTACAGATGTTGCTCTGGGACCCACCCCTAACTCCCCAGGAGCTCTTGGGCCACCTTTTAACCACCTGGAACAGAACAGGAGTCTTCTGAGGTGTTTTGCTAGCACAGAAGACCATGCCCATATCTTATTAGTTCAATAGTTTTGATATTGCTCAGTGTAAGTACATTGACAAATAGCAACTGATACTTTGCCTCTGAGCAGACCAGACCAAAAAAGAGCCATAGAAACTGATGGAATCACTTGGACCTGGAACATCCAAAGCTATTTAAAGGAGACAGCTGCTACAAATTGAGTAGTGATGTGGGACTTGTATGGTCAGCTCTTCTGTTTTCTCAAATAAAATAAAGACCTATGTTCTATGTAAAGTTTCCCAGCTAAATTGTCCGTCACCTCATTGAAATACTGTTAGGAGAAACAAACATGGTCCAGGTGTTTCAGTTTGCAAACTTTCCCATTCCTGAGACATAGGAGAAGAGAAGACTAAAGATCACTCCAAGTGACTAGTTAGTAATCCAGAGTTAGAAGCAAACTCATTCCCCATCCACTGAGGTCTCATCTTGCTTCAAAATCAGTCCTGCAATGCCACTGAAAGCCCCTGGAGAAGGATTGGTAGATTATATACCTTACAAAACAGGAATTCGGGGAGGTGGGGTGGGGGTGGTGGTATTAGAGTTCTTTCTTCTAGTTCTGGGCCTTTTTTCTTTGTCTACCACAGAAAAGTAAAGTGACATTTGTAAAGAAAAAAGAAAAATGTTCCAGGGATAACGGAGGCCTTGTACAAGTATAAGGGTCATTCTCTTCCTGGTTGGAAATTACTGCTTAAAGAACTGCAAGAGATGAATGGTTTCCAAATGTCCTGTGATGACGGTGACTCACCAGCAGAGCTAGAAAGTCTCCATGTTCATATATTTCAGTTAGGAGTGGCCTTATTTTCATGGCTTACTTGCTTTACGTGATCCTGAGACTAATTTCCATAATCCTTCTTTATTAAGCAAGGTTCTGTCCAAAGTTAAGTCAACTCACATGTGTTTACCACACATTAATAGTACAAGCCAGGTCAGCATTTCCAAACATCTGTTAGTATCCCACTTTTATGGGATTTGGCTCTGCTTACTACTTACACTGTTGTTCATCTAATTTTTAACAACTCATGTGCTCTTTTCCCTTAAAGAGAGAAAACTATCATTGTGTTGAGATTGGGGTTACATCAATGAATGAAGTAGTTCTTGACCCGAAGACTTTTTAGGCCATTAATAAGTAAGCAACTTGCATAAAATGTTGAAAGGCTATAGTAAGTACAAGGTGGAAGCATCAATTGTCCTTGAATCAATAGGCCTAGCTCAGTAGTAGTCCATTGAGGAGCAGCCTGTGAGAGGCAGCTGTGACTTTAAGACTGAACAGGATCCCAGCATTGGTGGCTTGGGCTTATCCTAGCTCCTCTGTAGGTTGAGAACTGAGGATCTTGGTTTGAAGACAGCCCAGGCAAACAATCTATGAGACTCTTACCTCCAGTTAACTAGCAAAAAGCTGGAAATGGAGGTATGGCTCAAATTGTAGAGCTTTAGCCTTGAGTGAAAAAGCCAAGCAAAAGCTTGAGGCCCTGAGGTCATGCCCCAGTACCACATGCGCCCTCTCTCTCTCTCTCTCTCTCTCTCACTCTCTCTCTCTTTCCCTCTCCCCTCCCCCAACACACATACACACAAGACTGAGCCAGAATTTTCAAGATCAGTAAAGAAGTGAAGAACATTGGAGGCACAGGAAGCTGCTTAAAGAGAGACACAAGCCTAATATATGATGGAGAATAGCAAGGAGTTCAATGTTGCTAAAGCCAAGAACACATGAGGAGAGGGGCAGGAAACTATGATTGGGAGCATGGCCTCTTACTGGGAGGCGATGTGGACTTAACGTAAGTTACACCTTCACCTCTCTTAGCTACTTTGTGGCTGACTCTGTTCTCCAGGCTAGCAGTAGGATGATAAATGAGCCTTGTCCTCAAACAGCTTGCATTCCAAGCAGATACTAAATGTCAGGCATGTGCACTGTGCATAGCCCAGGGTAAACACCAATACTTTGTTGCTTACTCCACAAGAACTTGGTCCATTTAATCCTTACACCAAACCTGGGAGGTAGGTAATAACATTGTTCCATTTATACAATTAAGAACACTAAGCATAGGTGCTTTGCCTTTGTTCATGAAGAACTATCTAAGAGTGGTCTGACTGGCAAATGCTGTACTACATCTCCCTTTTCTCACCCCAAACAAATGAGTGATGTAGACAGATTTCTTCCCTCTCAATGTTCAATGGGATGGAGAAGTCATCATCCAAAGAAGATGCCAGTTAAATAGAGCTGCTATAGCCCATTAACGTGACAACTAACTCAAGCTAGTCAGTGAATTGCTGGTACAAATCTCTAAATGATATTCAGAATGGCTGAAGCTGGGTCTGCAATGTTCTTCAGTTCATAACTGGCCAAGGCTACAGCACTGACCATGGTATGCATGGAGTAATCCAAAGAAGCCTGAGTCTGCACAGGCATGGACAATGGCTCGAAATTTACCTAAAGAATTCTTTCCCAAAAAGTGCCAGTGGCTCACGCCTGTAATCCTAGATACTCAGGAAGCTGAGATCTGAGGCTCGTGGTTCGAAGCCAGCACAGGCAGGAAAGTCCATAAAACTCTTATCCTTCCAAAAGACCGGAAATGGCACTGTAACTCAAGTGGTAGAGCACTAGCCTATAGCTGCAGAGCTCAGGGACAGGCCAGGCCCGACCCTGAATTCAAGCCCCACAAACAACAACAACAACAAAAAGAATTTCCTTCCCACCTGAAATCATTTTGGGAAGTAAATGGAGAACAAAATTTAGTGAGTCAACAATTTAGAAATCAAAGAATTTTGAGGTAACTCTCAGCAATGAGTTACGACTCTTAAAGCCATTCTACAGTAGGACTCTGCCACACTGCTACCTTTTGGTTTGTTTCTTGTCTGTTGGTTTAAATCTTCCTCTTCATTTGCTCCATGCTGACACAACTCAGCACTCTTCATTCTCCCCCTCTCCCTTTGATTATAACACAATTGTTCTAAGGCTTAAAACCACTTCCATAGTTTCTCATCACCTAGAAAATGTATGCTCACATTCACTTATGAACAGGTTGCTTACAACTTTTTCATCTTTATTCCCAGTCCAAAGTTTCTTAGATCCCAAATGTGCTATTTGGCTCCACACTCCCATTCTTTGATCTTGGTAGGCCCTCTGCCTGGCATGCCCTTCCCCGATTCACCCAGTGAACTACTCCTCTTCAAACACATGACTCTCATCTTTTCTGAGATGCCTTTCATGGCCTTTCTCTGTTCTCGTCTGTGTAACCACAAGAGTCTGTGTTCTTTATGGAAAGTGTCACACTAAATGACTTTCACTTGTTGACATTTTTGTTTCCCCTATGAGACTTTAAGGTCCTTGAAGGAATGCACATTATCCTGCATACCAATTAACAAACTGGCACTGGACAGGGGCTTAAACACTGTTGCACTGAGTAAACTTGAAGCCAATTGTCACTATCATCAGCATCAACCATGGTTAGTTAGTGGCCTCTCACAGGAGTAGAAAGTATTGGCAAGTGTTTCTGTTAGTGTCTGTAGAGTGATGGGAAGAGAGACAGCCAAAGCTTCTTGATGATTGTGGTGTGAAGCAGAGAGGATCCTTCTAAAATAAGAGGTAAAAAAGAAAACCAGAAGCCTGTAACATGTTCTATGTATACTCCTAGATGCAAGAGATCAGAACTCTAATGCAGGCCAAGCCACTTATCACCAAGAGTTCTGACAAATTTTCTTGGGAGGAAAAAATAAAAGAAATGAAGAATATTAAAATCTGTGGTCAGAAGGTTACAGAAAGGAAAGGCGTACATATTTCCACTGGGGAATAGGAAGTGGTCTTGTCTTCCGCAGCAGGACTGTCTAATAAATCTGGAGAGTTTTATTGACTTCATAGGCGCAAAAAATAACCACCCAGAGAAGACATCGGGTTTCACTTATTTAGATGGAAAGTAATTTCTCACAGACGTGAGGTTAAAAGAAAGTGGTCGCACGGGCTTCGGCTGTGTTGGTGCGTCTTCTGGTATGTGTAATGCAACTGGATCTCAGTTCTGGGACAATGCCCAGACTCAGGGGCTAAAGCCTCTGTTGAAAGCAATGAGGACAGAGTATTGCCAAAATTTTATGTGTGCAACTGTAGATCGATGGTCTTAGTGCAAGAGTAGACTTTGATCAAGAGCGTCTGGAGGGAGGGGTTTCATTAAATGCTGTTTTCAGCCCTTAATTCTACAGTTTTTATGTCTACTTGTTCCTAAGTCACCCACAGGCTCTGAATGGCTCTGACACAATGAAGCCCCTCCCTAAACCCATGTCTGGCTCTCAGGCTGCAACAGTGACTGGCACTGTTAGGAGGAGTTCCTGGGTAGAAAGATTCACAGTTGGGGAAGTTTTACTCCACTCCATAGTTTTTGGTCTCTTGTTCCACCAGTCATAAAGAAAAATGCCACCCCTGCCTCATGTCTGTGATTCATTAGTAAAACTTGAAAACTTCCCTTACCCAAAGACAAGCAGACAAGCTCGCCTAAGAAAAGGACTGATAAGAGCATATGTTAGCTGAATGGAAAAAATAAAAATAAAAAAACCACCACTACCACTCTGGCCAAGAGTGGAAAATTCAGCCAGTCTTAGAAAATACAAATGTTTATTTCTGACATCTTTGCAAATGTTCTTTTAACTATGGGAAGGATGGCAACTAGATATTCCTAAGGTTTTGCAATTTTCATGTTCAGGTCCCACAAGGTAGGGAAAACTTCTGTAGTAAAATATCTCCTGTACAACTCAATGGGCATAATAGATAAATCAGCCATCATTTAGCTACCTTTGGAGGCAGAGCCTCCCAGTATATGGAAGAGTTCATTATTGTCAAAACCTCCAGCAGTATCTACAAAATTGGAGTGAGGTATGAGAATTGCAAGGACATTCTTGTTAGAAAGCAGGAAATTGATAAAAAAAAAATTTTAACTTTGAGTTAAATTGTGTGTGTGCGCATGTGTACGTGCATGCATGTGCGTGCCCATGTGCACTGGGGCTTGAATTCACAGCCTAGACACTGTCCCTTAGCTTTTTCACTCAGAGCTGTCATTCTAGCACTTCAGGCACAGTTCTTTTTCTGGCTTTTTGCTGGTGAATTGGAGATAAGAGTCTCACAGATTTTCTTGCCCAAGCTGGCTTCAAACTTCCATCTTCAGATCCCAACCTCCTCAGTAGTTAGAATTACAGGCATAAGTCACCTGTGCCTGGCTCTGAACTAAATTTAACTTTGCTAGAGATGACAAAAAATAAACAAATATATTTGTGATGTGGAAACTCACCATTATATCAGTAGAATCCCCTTTCAAAGCAAAATCTGTGGTAGTAAAAAAAAACAAACAAGTATTGGCTAAGTGCTTGGCATGTTCAAAGTACTTTGAGTAGCATATCATTTACTATCATCATTACTACTTTAAACTATCGTTGTCTACATTACAAATGAGAGAAAGAAGAAGTCAATTTGCTCCAGATGCAATAATACATACCTTAGTTGAGGAAGCAGGTCAAAATGGGACATTTATGGTGGAATTGCAGTTGAAAAACCACAAACCTTCAATCCCTGGCTGTCTTGCTCTCCTCTCCCTGTACATCCCTAAGTCTTTATAGAGCAAAGTTTGAAAATCTTTTGCTTTGAAAAACTCCTAAAATACCTTCTTAGTCTTTGCCAAATGATCCTAGCTCCAAAGATAGTAGCCCCAGTGAAACATCTAAACAATTTCCCTAGTCTGGAAATTGGCAAACCTTGCTCTTCTTTAAATAACAGGTTCAAGGTCACTTTTTATGTACATTGAATGAATGGATTTTTCAAGCCATATTGATCAAATGTAAGAATGAAATCAAAGGATTTTACATATGTAAACATTCTGATAGTGTTGGGTTAAATGGGTTACTTATATTAAAACAGCAGTACAACCGTGCTAAAAATGAGCACCAATTTCTGTTTCTGTAAGGTCACAGGTTCTATCTCTAACAGAATTCCTATACATTTACTGGCTAACTGTGTCTAATAAATTCATCAGGTGTAGAACTTTTGTGTCTCAAGCTAATAGATGTTTTTCTATATTGTTGGCTTACTCAGAGCAGTGTTTATCAAGGAAAGGGAAGACCTTTTTGTAGCAGTACTTGGATTTGAACTCAGGACCTTGTGCTTGCCAAGTAGGTGCTTTACCATTTGAACTATTTTTCATCTCCTTGCTAGCTTTCTACAAAGAGAAAATCTCCACAGACTGAACCTCTTAACTCCTAACTCACATCAGACATCCCTAAATTTCATGATCTTAGTATCACTAGGGACTGTGGGAGCAGGCATGGGTGCTCTTTCTTACTTTGTGGCTGAACTTGTGGCTGAAGTTGTAAATGGGTATAAAATGATTGGAAGACATTTTGACAATAGCTATTAAAAATAAAAACTGCTCAAACTCTTTTTTTAATTTTTTATTGTAAAAATACTATACAAGGGATTATAGTTACATGAGTAAGATAATGAGTACATTTCCTATAGAGCATTGTTACCTCCTCCTTTGTTTTTCCCCTACTATCCCTGCTCAAACTCTTGACCCAATAATAATTTCCTTTGTTGGAATTCATCCTACAGAAATACTTCTACAACCTCCTACAATTGCTAAAATATATTTACATATAAAATGATGTTTAAAGGAATATTTGTTATAGGAAAAATGGAAAGAGCCCAAGTATGCATTTTTTTGGTAACTGGTTAAGGAAAATATGGTCCAGCCACACAGTACAATACCATGGGATCTTTAAAAAGAAGATTAAAATAAAGATCATTTTTATAGACATATTGGAGGATGTCTAAGACATAGAGCTAGGTAGAAAACATGCTGAATTGAGAGTATAATCCCCCTTTGGGGAATGGAGAATAATAAATTACATATTTATATACATTTTGAAAAAAAGATAATTTATTTTAGCCATGTGGGACTAGGGAAAGTTTTAATATATTCTGCATATTATAAGGCTTCAAGTTTCTTTTATGTTGCACATGCGTGGATCTATGCATATATAGATGGCGTTACTTTGTAATCAAAAAAACAATATCAAATATTTCTCTAGTTTAGTCTTTTGAGAGCCTTCACAGGGAAATATAAATCCCTAGTCCAAATCCATTAAGCAGGATGCCATTGGCTCTTACCTGTAATCCTAGCCACTCAAAAGGTTGAATCAGAGGCTCACAGTTCAAAGACAGTCTGAGATGGAAAGTCTATGAGACTCATCTCCAATTAACCACCAAAAGTTGAAAGTGACAGTGCAGCTCAAGTGGAATGAAAAAGCTAAGAAACAGCGCCCAGGCCCTCAGTTCAAGGCCCAGTACTGGAATAAACAACAACAACAACAAAAAAAAACCTATTGACTTTACTGTAAAATTCAATTTAGCTGACATTTGGAATGCTAACACCACAAAGCCAAAAGAAAAACCACATGTGGAAATTCTGCCAGTCTTTGGAGTTTACAAACCATTGTAATAATTAGCCCATAAGAAAAGTCTGTCTTTGGGAAGAAACTCAGATGGCTAAACCTTTCAATCATTCCTGTAGTAACAAAAGGACAACTGATGACTGGAAGCTTCTACAGAGTAGTCTGAGGCCTAATGGCAATTTGCCATGAGTGGGGGCATGCCAGAGAAGTTTGTTTCATCTTTACATTCTCCTCTAACCAAACTGTGTATATGTTTTCAAGCAGTACTCCATTTGGAGTACCTATCGCTGAAATAACTAAGGAACTCAATAACAAAAATGCAACATTTACAATACCAAATTAGTAGAAAGCTCTGGAGAGGGCCTCAGACCAGAAAGAATCCTTCTAAGCTTTGTTACCTTCCTTCTAGGCTTCTCTGGGAAATTTCACTGCTCTGGTTCCAAGTTCTTAAATCAAGATAGGACAGTCAGAGGCTACTTCCTTGCAGAGTTTCTATCCTACTTGTCTTGAAAGAGAGAGGCTACATCCTGAACCCAGGGTGACTGTGATGCATGCTCATGGGGAGTACTTGAGTTTCTGTGGATGGACATGCTCCAGAGAAGCTCTGTTGACAATGGCAGACACCCAGTTCTTGATGCTCATAAAACTATGACAGTCAGTGTTGAGAAAGATATATGAGATCATCAATCTAGATTTGGGTCCAAGGGAGGATAGTTCTCTATTGTAGTCATTCCAAACTTTTGTCCAGGCAGCTTTGAAATATCTCTAGGACCTAACTCTTTAGCTAATCCTATCTCCTGTTCCTGGGCAAATTTGAGGTGCTTGACTTAAAACAAAAGAAAAAGGGCATTTTAGAGCTGGAGTCATACACTCTTAATTATATCCATTCACCTAGATTTCTATCAGTGGTTTCCATATGAAGAAAACAATTCAGTGTACAGAAACTCTTTATGTCTTTGGTATAAATTTGCCATCAAGAAACAAATCACTGATTCCTTTTTCCAACTCTTTATATTTCAACTCTGGTGGTAAGGTTCATATGAGCTTTAGGGGAAAAAATAACAACTTGCTGGGGCTCTCCTTAGCCAGGGTTTTCAAGAATGGGTAATATTTAAAAGCTGCTTTTGTTAATAGAAAGAAAGTAGCATCTTTCTTTTTTTTCTATAAAAACTTACTCTGAGTCTGTTTACCTTGGTCTTTAGTAACCCCAATGTGTTCCCAGTTTTTATTTTGGCTATTGTGGGGCTATACAAATGAAAAATCCTAAAACTAAAGTTTTACTTTTACATGTTTCCTGTTAGCTTCATACTGAATGATATTAATCCTCTGGGAGGTTTTATTGTCTATTATTATACAGCAGAGAGAAGAGGATTATTCTAGACTACAGGGAAAGTAGATTTGAATTGCTTGATCCCTGTATGATATATATCCTTTGTGAAGTCATTTATATGCCTAATGAATGTATGTGGTTTACTTAGTTTTCCTGAGAATATTCAAAACAATTTTCAAAACATAATTCAAAACATCGTGTGTGTGCGCACACATGCATGCATGTGTGCAAGTATTTGCATTTGAAAATCCATTTCCTATTTATTTAATTATTTTGGTAGTACTAGATCAAAATCAGGGCTTTGAACATGTTAGACACATGAGTGTCTACCAATGAGTTAGGTCTTCAGCACACTAAATTTAAATAAGGGTGTGTTAGTGCACTGATGTTAGTGACAACAGTATCCAAATGGGCTTCTTTGGCAACAAGAAATCTTTATCTCAACCTTCACCTCTTCCCTCTTGTAAATATAGGTTTCAAGTTAATAAGCTATCAAAATCTGACCATAAATGTTATCTCAGGTAAATTGGGCTGAATTTAATTAGATTTGAAAAAAGACTAGGAATTCATCCAAAAAGTGTTCATTATAAAACAAAAGTATTTGGAAAGAGAGAAAAGAGAAGGATTATGGGAATAAAATCAGTTTAAAACTTCTTGAGCCTGGAAAAATGGTTAAAGATAGAAATAATAAAGGTGCAAATATTTTTTCATTTTGACAAGAGAGCATCCATGCTTTTTCGGAAATATGCTTGTTTACATTAAGAAGTAAAATTTCCTAAAAGGGGCAAAATTTCAACAGTGCAGTCATTGAAAATAACTATCACTAAAAGAATGTTTTCCCAACCAAAACCACTAAATTGCCAAAGAAGATTTTTTAAAGATTTTTTTAATGAATTAAAATGTTATCTCAAAGAATTCTAAATACTTAAAATGTGTCTTTAATTTTCTTTAGAAAGACAATGCTATTACATTAATTTAGGACTGTCCAGAATTATATGTGTATTATATAATGAAAAATCAAGAACATTAGTGACCTCAACAGCGTGGGCTGTGTGCTAAACTCCTTATTGGAAGTTTAATTGTAAATTTTTCAATGGACAGGTAATATCTGTCCTGATGAGAATACTTTAGAAAGAGTTGGGCTTAGTAACAGATACATAGGATTAAATTCAGGTACTTATCAGATTGCTCTATGCTCGATATCTATTTTCCTTATTGTTTCATTAATTATGTCTAGTTTAAGTAGAAACCAATCAAATGACAAAAATTTGTGTATTTAGAATGCTGTCTGTACAAGTGAACCTTTTCAAATGTGCTCCTAAAAGTAACATGTCATTATTGGTTAAGAACTGGGTTCAAAAAGAAAATTAATTACCTCTTGTAATTGTTAAAAAATCCAGTGGTAGAATAGATTCAGTTTTTCAAACAATATTGGCAGGAATGTCTCCTGCTAGACCCCAGCTTTACCACTTTCTGTACTGTTTTCAATCTTAGAGAAATACACTGGCCAAGACAGAATGGCTTAGCAAACTTGGCAGTACAAGCCAACTTCCCATTATTCTGCCTTGGGTCAAACACCAATCCCCGAACCACACAATAGGGCTGTGTGTATGTTAGTGGTGTGCTAGTGTATTAGATTTCTGTGGTTGCCATAACAAATCACCAAAATCTGGATGGTTTAAAAACAACAGAAATTTATTCTTTCATATTTCTGGACTCCATAGATCCAAAATCAAGGTATCCCCAGGGCTATGCCGAAGTCACCTCCAAAGGCTATAGGTAACATCGTTTCTTGTCTCTTCCAACTTTAGTACAGCCAGGAATTCTTTAGCTTGTGGACATATCAGAGGAAACTCTGGCTCTGTGGTAATGCCACTTTCTCATCTTCTTTGAATGTCAAATCGCCTTGTCTTACAAGAGCACATATTGTATTTAGGCCTCCCTGACTAGGATAATCCAGGATGATCTCATCTAAAGATCCTTAATGTAATTACAACTGCAAAGACCTTTATCCAAAGAGGGTTACAATCACAAGTTCCAAGAAAAGGAATGGGGACATACCTTGTTGGGAGCCATCATTCAACCCACTACAGCTGGTAAATGTTCAACAATCTCCTTGTCAGGAAAGAAGTCCTGATAGGTAGCACTGGCCTACTTCTGTATTACAAGTACTGCCAGCATGGTTTGTTTTAAGCTATTATGGAAAAGTCATTGAACACAAAGTTGGGAAGAGAAGTTACAATAGCATCTTTCTTATTTTACACCATTTCCACTATATAAAGCCAATAGATGTAAAGCATCTCAAGGGCATAGATAATTAAGAAGTGATAAGATTTGAGTATTTCTACTTTTATTTGTAGCAAAATTGAAATATTAGTTTAGATACTTGTTAGCTTGGGGGTTTTTTGTTTGTTTATTTTGTTTTCGGCACCTCAGTTGAACTCAGAGCCTTCTATTCACTTAACTCTATCACCTTAGCCAGCCATCTCTAGCCTGGTGTTTTGCTAGTTATTTTGGAGATAGAGTATCATAGAATATTTTTCCTCATCTGGCTTTGATGTTCTATCCAACAGAATTTAGCATCCCTGAGTAGCTAGGATTACAGACTTGAGCTAGTGGCACCTGGCTATATGCTTTAACATCTGGCTATATGCTTTAACATCTGCCTTTCAAAATTTCAGAACATTTACCAGTTGGCTTAGATATGCTGATATGAGCATGCCATTGGATAGAATATATCCATTGATGAGGCCTGAGTTATGGAGCCTAGGGCTTAAGGTCAGTAATAACAAGATCATGTGAACTGCAAATGGGGTTATTGTTTTCTTAAGGGAAAGTTGCTGGTACCTGAAGGAGAAAAGAATATTATGAAGAAAAAAAAACAATCCACTTCAATAACCTTGTGCAAATGTATTTTAATGATTCAGTTTAAGGGGAAACAATTAGTAAAGTTTAAAAGAATGATAGGTATAAGTTTTGTGGTATACATGTACATGTAGATCAGCCTCTTTCCCTAAGGAAGTGTCACTATTTCCCCATTCTCATTTTAGCACCTCAGATCTGTTGTTTCAATCTGGACACATTTACCCAAGGTAATCAAGTTCAGAAAAAGAGAGATCTACCAATTTATTACCTAACTTTTTTAAAGATGCCTTTAGAACATACCTTTACAACTTGGCCGCCAGTGGTTCCTCCTAACTAGTTAAGGGGCTAAGATGATTAGAATCTCAGTTCAAGGCCAGCCCCAGACAGAAAAGTTCAAGAAACATCTTCTCAGGGAAGAGCTGGATGCCATAACACTCCTCTTATCCCAGCTTCCAGGAAGCCTAACATAAGTGATCCCGCCCAGGCTGTGCCCAGAAAAGGAAGCAAGAGCCTAGTTCAGAAACTTCCAGCAGAAACATAAGGCTGAAGGTAAAGCTCAGCAGTTAGAGCTTTATTCATTCATCCAGTTATAGGTCAAAATTCAGTGGTTTCTAATGCATGGACCACATTGTACAACTATCACCTCTACTCATTCTAAAACATCTTCATCTCCTATAAAAACATACACTTTGCTCTCACTATCCAAAGTCCCTTCCTTCTCTCCTAGTTGTAGCCATCCATTCATCTCCTTTCTGCCTCCATAAACATGACCACTCTAGGACTTTCATTAAAACCCAATCATGTACTTTCCTGTGTGACTGGCTTTTTTTTTTTTTTTTAACTTAGCTTGTTTGAAGGTACCTCCATGTCCTCATTGGATCAACACTGTTTCTTTTTATTACTGAATAGATTTTCATCGTGTAGTTGTATCATACCTACATGTGAATTCTTCACCCTTTTTTTGGCTATTTTGAAAATACTGCTGTCAACATTCTTATACATGTTTTTTTGTGTTTTGTTTTTTTTTGGTCAGTCGTGAGGCCTGAACTCTGGGCCTGGGCGCTGTCCCTCAGCTCTTCAACTCAAGGCTAGCACTCTACCACTTGAGCCACCGTGCCACTTTCGGCTTTTTTCTTTTTTTGCTTATGTGGTGCTGAGGAATCGAACCCAGGGCCTCATGCATGCAAGGCAAGCACTCTACCACTGAGCCACCTTCCTAGCCCCATCTGATACATGTTTTTATGTAGACATAATTTTCTATTTCTCTCAAAAGTGTTTGTTAGTGGTGGTGCTACTGAGGATTAAACTCAGAGCTGCTCACTTGCCAGGCAAGTACTCCACTTAATCATGCTCTAGTATTTTTTATTTTAGTGCTTTACAGACAGAATCCTTGTGCTTTTCCTTTGGCCAGCCTTAAACTGTAATCTTCCTACCTCAACCTCCCAACAATATGAGATTACAAGCAAGAGCTATTTTTCATTTGTTTGGATAAGCAGTCTTTAAGTTCAAAGCGTTAGCCAAGTTTCTTATTTTCCATAGGAGTAAGACAACTTTCATATAGGACTTTACCTGCAAATGTCACAGAGAGAATTTCAAAACTCCTTAAAAATTGGGTCACCCTCCCTGAATATACATGCACCATACTTTTAAGAGGAAGAGGGTTCTGGCTGTTAGGAGAAAGTGGAGCTGAGCTGACTTGGAGCCTACAAGGATATTCACAGGTGTGATTGGATTTCCTTGGCACCCCCTAAGTCCAAGCCTTGCCCACAGTGGGCTTTCAATACTTAATCCCTTCCAGTGTTCTTGCAAACACTCTCCACATGCAAAATATAAGGAAGAGGAAAAAGAAAACCTTCTTTTCTGGCCTAGAAGCTAGTCAGACTGGTGTTCAGGGAAATTTGCAGGAAAAGGAGGGGCATTAGCTTCTCTGCGCGAGGCCAGCTGAGAGTTTCATTTTCTCCCTTGCATGACTTGGAGGAGTCCTGTGTGTGCTGCAGGCCTGCAATGAAAAAAGAAGGCTCTATATTAATTTATATAGCAACTTTCTTCCAAGAAATGGAGAGTGTCTCAAACAGTCTTTCACTCATTCCCTAAGGGAGTTGGCGTAACAAGCATAAGAAATTACTTCTTTTAAAATTTACACTCTCCAGTTAGTCAGGGCTGGGTAGAAATAGAACTAGAAAAGCATACCTCCTGACTAAACATTCTGCTATAATATTTTCAGTGAACGTCTATAAATCAACGTATATCCTTAAAAACAGTACTTCTCCCATGACATCGTAGGACTCCACTGACTGATGACTGGATGTTACATTCACAAGAACAATTGAATCAATTGGTAGGGCATGCACTATGAAATGGAGGGATATTATTTTGGATTATGTTCTCAGGACCACCCAAAGTCTTCAACAGATTGCCCAGGCTTTATACACCAGCTCACCCCTCCTTAACTCATCACAACAGAGAGCCCGTTAACAATCCTAAGGTTGACTTAGCAAAAAGCTCTGCTTGCAAACTCTGGCCTGAGACTAATCTGTTTCCTCTCACTTTACCCAGCTCCCACCACTACCACCACCACCACCACCACCACCACCACCATCTCTGTGTGGTTTTGACCATGTGGCAGCATGTCCCCCAAGGGACATTATCATGTTGGTGGCATCCTTAGCTCTGGTTTCCTTTAGTCCAACTTAGAATCTGAGAGAATGAGCTCAAGTCACCAGATCTTCCAGTTTAAGCGCCTTCGGCTTTACAAACTACTGGTATGAGAGCGGGCTCCATGGGTGAGAGACAGAAATGTGCTCTCACTTTTCCTGTGTTGGGAAGAGGCTCATGTCTTGAAATTCTTAAAATTTCAGCAGAGGACATGCCTTCTCATGTTATACTGCAAACTGTGTAACCAGTCCTGGTTAACAAATAATATACATTTAAATACATAATTAATATTACAGGAGCCTGGTGCCGGTGACTCACGCCTGTAATCCTAGCTACTCAGGAGGCTGAGATCTGAGGATCGTGGTTCAAAGCCAGCCTGGGCAGGAAACTCCGTGAGACTCTTATCTCCAATAAACCACTAGAAAACCGGAAGTGGCGCTATGGCTCAAGCAGTAGAGCACTCACCTTGAGCTGAATTGCTGAGGGACAGCGCCTAGGCCGAGTTCAAGCCCCACGATCGACCAAAAAAAAAAATTACAGGAGCCCAAACAAACGGTATCTGGGATGGACTTCAGGCAGTATGGGACACATATCGAACTGTGTGTTGCTAACTAACCTAAGATTTCTCTTTCTCTGAGAGCCACTGTGAAAGATGTGTTAGAACCCAGAGGTTTTCTGAGCTGAAAGGGAAGACATGTATGTTCCTCAGATGTGATTCCCTGGGATTCCATATGAGCTAATATGGCCTTGACCAGGACCTTTTCTCAGGATTGCACTGGGAACATCACTATATATGTATTTTGAGGAAAACCCAACAAAAAACACTAGGTATGTAGGGTTGGGGGCTAGGTCTTCCCGTATATGGTAGCTTCCCAAATCTTTAGCTCCAAATGGCTGCATATAATGTGCAGTGTCTGCATTAGTTTGCTGGAGCTGCCATTACAAGATACCACAGACCAAGGGGTAGACGTGGCTCATCTCACTGATGTGGGAGCTCAGATCTAAGGTCAACATGTCAGTCGGGCTGGTTTCTTCCTAGTCCTCATTCCCTGGCTTGTAGACAATCACCTTCTCCTTGTATCTCCACATCATCTTTCTGGGCATGTCTGGTTCCTAGTCTCTTCTTCCAAGGATCCCACCAGTCATACTAAACTAGAGCCAACCTCATTATAACTTCTTGGGAGGAGCACCACTTGGGTGAGATGGGAGGAGGAACAGAAACACAAATGAGATGCTAGTCACCACTGAGCCCTACCTCAGGGTAAGAAAGATTATATGAGCACGTTATAAGGGAAGGGTGAGGGCTGTGATTAGAGCACTGATCTTTCTCTTTAAAGAAAATAGCTGTATGATCAACTGAACTGCACCATACCAAAGTTCTCCCCATCTCATCCAAGTGGTGCTCCTCCTCTGAGAGGTCACCCTGGGATGGTGACACTACTTATCGGGTGATAGGTACCCACTCCATGCACAGGCTGCTGCCATTCAAGTCATCCTAGAGCAACTATCAGTTTCCTTCCTTAAAAACTAAAACTAGGCAGGTTGCTGGTAGCTCACACCTGTAATCCTAACTATGCAGGAGGCTCATATTTGACGCTTAGGGTTTGAAGCCAGCTTAGGGAGAAAAGTCCAGGAGACACATCTCCAATTAGTAAAAAACTGAAAGTAGAGCTGTGGCTTGAGTGGTAGAACACCAGCCTGAAGCAAAAAAAACCCAAGCAAGGGCCCGAGTTTAAGCTCCAGATCTAGTACAATACCAACAACAATACAAAACAAAACAAAAAGCAAAAAACCCTAAAACTATAAACCATGTAGAGATCACAGTTGTACCATGAGATGCAACTGATGCTCACCCTGGTTTTAGGAGAGGGAAACGCACTGGCAACATACTTCTATCTTACTTCAAGTCACCATACTGCATGTGGAGGCATGGACCAAAACTTCAATGAAAACCCAAGGAGGCAGCCCCTTAGAACACACTCCCAAATTGGTTTTTGTACCTATTTGTAGAAAAATGTTAGCCAGATCATAGCTGAAAACTTTGCTAATTCTGGGGAAGTTTTTGGTCTTGTGCCTGGAACTATTGAAGCATATATTCACACCTATCACATGCGACACTTCGTAGCAGAATTTCCAGCACAACACTTTAGTACTTTATTTTTAAAAAAGAAACAGCAGAGACTGAAGTCCTGTTCACTATGCAACTTCCTTATAGGATACTCTGTAAAAGATTCTGGGGGTTCGGGGGGCTTCTGGGCTGAGAAGAAGTATGTTTTGCATCTTTAAGAAAAAAAATCTTTGCTCAGAATCAGGGGGCCATGATCATGAAACATGTAACATTTGCACCTGCATATATATATTTTTTATAAATGTCACATTTACAAGACTGAGAAAAGGGGGTGTAGCATAGTGATTATCAAATATATTTTATTGGAATTTGGAAAGTCCTTCAAAACATCTTACTCTAAACTCTTTGATTTGAAGACAAGGAAAACTAGGTGCTAAAATTTTTAATGACTCACCCCAGCCCAGCACTCCACCCCAAATACTGGTCATTTTTCTTTCCAGCCAATGTACTTCCCACCCCACTGAGCTGTTTCTAAGCAAGTATTGTCCTGTCTACCTAAATAGCCTGCAAAAAGAAAAAGAAAAAAATCCCACAAAACCCTGATCTCTCAATACTAGATTCCTTATTTAACTCCAGAGTTGAGGAAGTAAGGGCTATTTCAGCTTATACTTCCTTAGCCAACACAAGGAAAGGCATTTGACCGGTCAGCTTCCCCAAGCTGTGTTACACAGCCTGTAGGTTTCCAGGCAGCTTTGATGGCACTGGCAGCCAGTCTGACACCAGGGGGCGCAGTATCCTTTGTCCTGACAGGCATTGAAAGCCGGCATTGAAGCTTCAGCCTGGCTGAGCCCTCAAGAAAGTCTGACTTTTTCTCTTTTCACAGTTTCTCCTTGGAACCATCCCACTCCCCGGCCCACTAACATCATCTTAAAGCTGTGTGCTTCTCCCTCCCCAGCACACTCAGATTTTCTTTCCCAGCAATCTCAGAAGTGTGCAGGTTGCAATTGAAAGACAGAGCAGCCCATTCCCCAGGGCACTCTCCTGTCTAGCCATGGCCTATCATGTGTTCTCACCTGGAGGTCTCTAAATTAAGGACAGTTCTGTGGTTCTTCCAGAGTGAAAACGCATGAAAGACAAGAGGAGCTTCCCAGAAGCTCTTTCACTTCCCAGAAGCCCTTTCACTCACAAAATAAAATAAGTTATAGTAACTGGTTCTAGAATGCTTCTGCCACCCTGCAGTTGCCTTTCTGTCTGGACCTGAACAGTTCAAGCATAGCTTTTCATGGTGATTCTGATTGAAGGGGCAGAATTAAGCATCATTTCAGCCGTATTCTTCACCCACTATGAACCCCAAACAGGATACCTGCCTTCTGTGTCCTAATCAACCAAGGAAAAAAAGCTTCAGATTTCCCAATGTCTTCTGTTATCTAAAACCCAGGGTTCCCATCTTTTACAAAAAAATGAGCATCCTCTTCCACTATGACATACTCCTTACTCCTATAGACACAAGCACACACAATGCCAACTTTCGAATGCCAAGAACACATGCTTTTGCAAAGAATCCTAAATCTCTACTTCTCCAGACCTAAGGGCCACAGAGTCCTACAGAGGCTTTTATAAAGCAGTTGGGGTATTTATAGAAAGACTTCAGGTTTACCCAGACATTTCTCTAGCTCTCATTGGAGACTCCCAACAAACGTGAGAGCTTATGAAGCATGCCACTCTCCCATTCTAGGAAAGGCTAGAAGTAGCAGAAAGGTCCTGGTAACAGACTTAACAGACCATGAGGGTGAATTGCTTGTCTCGTTGTACCAACACTGGGAAGGTAAGCAGCCACCACAAAGGACGTAAGGTTATTTGCACCAAGGCAGTCTGTGGTCTTCGTTTCTGAAAATACACAGTATTAGTAGGTAATTCGACTGGAATGAGGAGAGGAAAAGAAAGGGTGTTGTTCATTCTGACCTGACTGCACTCCCTCCCCCCCACCCCCTCCTCGCCCCGCTGACCTTGACCAATTAGTATATGTGCTTACATAATTAATGTTGTCATAACAGAACAAATGTTTCACATAAGAAATTATAAAAGTTATATTTATCCTTGTCTATTAATTGTACAAAGTGAGATACTTCATTGTAGATATTTCTCTGTACATACATATAATATATTTTGAGCATACTTTCTCCTATTATTATTATTATTATTGCCTGTCCTGGGGCTTGGACTTAGGGCCTAGCTGCTGTCTCTGAGGATTTTTGCTCCAGGCTAGCACTCTACCACTTGAATCAAAGCTCCACTTGCAGCTTTTTGGTGGTTGACTGAAGAGAAGAATCTCATGGACTTTCCTGTGTGGACTAGCTTTGAACCACAATCTTCAGAGCTTGGTCACTTGAGTAGCTAGGATTACAGGCATGAACCACTAGCACTTACCTTCTAATACTCATTCTTATACCCCCTTGCACCAATCCGTAAAGAAAAAACCAAAACTTTCCTTAAAATTGTTAAAAAAATAGATGTTACGATCTGTGGCTTCAACTCCTTTTGTTCTCCCTAGACATCCATCCTAGCTACCACAGAGTAACAGGAAGTGCAGATCCTGGAGGTATCCATGGCTTTTTATCTAGTGAGCTTTCCTCTCCTCACCTAGAAAATGATGCTAGCATCTATCATAAATATAGCTAGCCACCAAAATGCAAATGATCCATGTTATAGTGGGAGAGGTTTAAGTGGGAGAGTTTTACTTTCATTTTATGCTCTTCTGTATTGTTTGAACTTTTTAATTTCCACATGCAGTCCTTTTCTATATCAATTTTAATGTTGTTGAGGCCAGGAGGTTCCTCAGAGTTGCTGTGGTGACTGATGTAATGTATCTGGCATGGCATGAGGTCTGGCACACAATTGATGCTCACTAAACAGTAGTTTATTGTTAGTATTCAACTTCCCTGAAAACTGAACAAACGAGACCCAGGGGCTGCTGCAGACCTTGCATGCCTCTGAGCAAGTCAAGTTTCTTCTTTGCACCTCAATTTCTTCAAATGAAAAATGACAAGACAAGGGCCAATTGATTTAGAAAGCATAATCTTTTTTTTTTCTTTTCTTTTCTTTTTAATGAAAGAGGCACTTTCCACAATCCAGATTTTGTAAGGAGAGGGCTTGCTACCTTGGGCTCATCAGACAGCAGAGCTTCCTAGGAAAAGTTGTCATCAAGGATGGACAGAAAGGGCTGAAGACAGCTGAGCAAACAAAATCAACAGGAATGGTACTGCCCACTAGAACTGAGCTAAAGCACCTAAGTTTCTCCTAGCAGTTGACTGGATATGAGGAATCGCAAAGTGAAATGACCTAGACACAGGAGGTACAAAGGGTCACACTTCATAGCAGCAGGTTTGGGGAAGCCCGCGTTAGTTACCCCAGCTCCTGAAAATCCAGCAGAGATTTATTCCTGGAACATAGTTGATTCATTTTCCACACTGCTGGAAGGGAGGGAAGCGGAAGTGGTAATTTTCCTCAGGAATCTCCTTTGCTAGCTCCCTGCCTTTGGAGAAGTGGAGACAGGTAGTCTGATAGGAAAGGAAGGTTGCAACTTTCTTGGCGACCCCATGGCCTCCTTCCTATTTAAAGCACCACCGCCTGTCAGGGCAGCTTTGTGCCAATATTTGTAGGCAGATTTTTTTTCCGACTTGGAGATGAGAGGATCAGAGCAGATGGGAAGCCCTCTACCAAGGCCATCGGGCTGAGCAGAACCCAGTTACACTCATACCCCAGCAGGAATCCCTAGCCCCCACTGTTGCCCCCTCAAAGTATCTGCAGCGGGGACTGGGGCGGGTGGGGGGCGGGTGACACACACACGTCAGAATTATCTGGTGGAGCTTGTTAAAATTGCATCTCCTCGAAATGTCCGTGTTCTCACTCCCCTACAGCGCAGGTAGTGCTTTTAATTCTCGAGGGAATATGGAATAACGGTATTGCCATGCCAGAACAGCTGGGAGAACCCCTCCCCCACACACCCCTTTTTAAAAAGAGGGCCTGCGATCTGGCAGGGGGGAGGGGCAGTTTTTATCCAGGTGGGGCCAGGTAGAATCAACTTTTGCCTCATCTCCAAAGGCAAAACCAAAATAAATAAAAACAACTCCAACCATCGCATTTGAACCAAACCTATGTTCCGTGAAACTGTAAAAATACCCACCACGGTACCTGACAATGACATTCATCGACAATCTTAAATGTCCGACCACTTGTGTGTGTCAATAGATAGATAGATAGATAGATAGATAGATAGATAGATAGATAGATAGATAGATAGATAGATAGATAGATAGATAGATAGATAGATAGATAGATCTATATGTGCGCTTGCTTTTTCTACAGAGTTCTTTCTGAACCCGTATATCTCTAATAAGCAGCCTTGTTTATTATCCTTGGGACCGTGCCCCTGGGATTGAACTGAAATAAAACAGAAGCGTCAAGGCTGGACGCTAGAAAATACATTGGGTTTCCCAGGCCCCGGAGGGTCGGGTTGCCCAGGCGAGGAACGATTGGCCTGGGGAAAACCCATCCTTGCGCCCTGTGCGCGCGTGCCTAGCCAGGGGCAAGTTTACAGGAGTTTTCCAAATGCGAAGAAAGCCGGGAAACCCCCAACGCTGGGATATCTTGATGTAGGCAACAAGGCACACAGGGAGGGGAAATATCACTACGGAGTGGGAATGGGGTGTGATTGAAGAACTTAACGGGCTCAAACTGATTGCCACGATGATTTAAAAGAGGGGTGGAAGGACGAGGGCGCGCGAAGTATTCTGTGCTGCTTTACAGAGTTCGAAGTTTCCATCCTCATCCTGGCATAATAAAATCTCGATCTTTCCACGCAGCCTCACAGTCTTTGCTGCGAAATTGAGTGTTCCTGGGAACACGAGGCTGCCCCCTAAGTCCCTCATCTTTGTTCCCATTTCGTTTTGAGCCCGACGCTTTGTGATTGGGGAGCGGGGGCGGGATGGGAGTGGGCGCCCTTAAAAAAACAAAGCAAAGTGCGCGATTCCCCAGCCGCAGAGAAAGTCTTCCCATCCCACTCACACCCCAAACGTGACACCCTGTAGGGACCAACTCAAAACTCGCTGCTTGCAAACCCAAATGGAGAGGGGGGAGGGGGGGGGTTCCCTGCCAAAGAGTGGAAACCCGCTTTGGAGACAAAAAGCTGCAGTGCCTTCTGTGTCTGGGGAAATCCCAGTCTTGCCTAGCGTGTGCCTCTAAGCGCCCCAATTTAATGTCGGGCAGGAACTGCTGAAGAGGTTAGTTGATCATTCGAGCGAGGGCCAGACCCAAGCATTGCGCTTCTCAAATGCAACTTCCAGTCCCAGGGCCCAGCCCGAACTGTCTTTTCCCACAGGTTCAGAAGAGACACAAAGCTCCCCCCCTGCACGCCTCGCATCCCCAATTTCCCCCCAACAGGCCACAAAGTCTTCACGTGGCGCTTGTTCTCTGTGCTCCTTTCTCCAGTTGGGTTGTTTCAAAATACAGGGGTCTGTGTGCTCGCCAGAGAAGAGTGATTTTTCTCAAGCAATTCGCGCAGGAGATCTCCGAAGCTCTTGGACTCCGGTGTCTTTCCAAGCCACGGTGGAGTCTTCCGAATTTTCAAGAGTCAAGTGAATTTCAGCAAGGAAAAGTTGGGGGTGGGGGTGTCGGCGCCCCAAGTGTGGGCGCGAGCCCAGGAAGCCGCCAGGAGGCTTTTTTTTTTCTTTCTGTTTTTGTTTTTTAAAGTTAGACAGGCTTTGAAGCGCACGCCTCGGGACACTGCTTCGTGGTTTCCGAACTTAGAGAATCGTGTTGCGTTTCGGCTCATCGCTAAAGTCTAGGAGCCCAGTCTAGTGGGGCGGGTGTGTGTGGGGGGAGCGCTGGGGGCTGATTTTAGTTCCCGGAATAAAGGAAAAGAAAGGAAAAAAGAGCGCAGCTCTGGTGCAATTCGCCCAGCACCGTCACGCTAGTAGCTTTCTCGGTAGCTCTTGTGTCCTCTGTACTGCCTCTTCTAATGCCACCCCCCTCCCAGCCGTGCCACAGCTGGTCTGGATGGTGGATAAGAAAAGGGAGGGGGGTGCACCGAAAGTCTGGGCTATAGAGTCTCCCCAACAGGTAGTTTCTTTCAAGAGATGGTCTGGTTTAAATATCAAAGACTTGGGGGCCATGTGGGCTGGCGCTAAACTGAATCCACAGACACTTAAGGAGTCGTGTTTGCAAGTGACTTTAAATAACATTTTCTCTCCACTATCCAACTTCTCCCAAAATAGCTCTAGCAGCTCGGTTTGCAATGGCGTTCAGCGAGCCCAAATAAAGCGGCTTTACTGCCTATTTGGTGGTTTTTTGTTGTTTTTTTTTACCCCCTAGTAGTTAATTCAACTCGGCTTTGGAGCAATGGGTAGATTTTTCGAAGACTCCCACCACGAAAATACCCTAGACTCCAAAGCATAAAGGAACAGGGTGAGCTGCGCTAGGTTGATGTCATTGAATTATGCCTCTTCCCCCCCACCCCCCCACCCTCCCCCATGCCCAGGGAGGAAAAGCGGGGTGCCAGGCGGGGTGTGGAAGGCGCTGCGCTGCGCCGGTCGCGCGCTCCAGCGGGCGCACCGCGCGTTTCCTTCCCAGAGCGCAGGCAGAAGTCGGTTTGGGTTCTTTGGTTCTGCTCTGGATGTGCAAGTTGGGGCAGAGAACGAACCTAGTCCTGGCTGCGTGGCCCCATCTCCTGTGGGACTTCGCAGCGGCCATGAGCGCACGTGGTGTTCGGAGACCCAGAGAGACCCTGCGTGTGCGACCACAAACCACGCGGATTGCCCCCGCAAAGATCCCAGGCGTGGACAACCCTAGTAGGGTGGGGTGTATATGGGGGACTGGGTCCCCTGAGCTCCCTCCGGACCCCCGTCCGGGCGGGCTGATCCAATGCTGCTTTGACAGGCAGCCTTCCCCGAGAGGGCTCTCTCTCACTGATCGCCTGCATCAAACCTGGAAAGTCTTTGCCTTGTCAGTTTCCTCGGGCGACGCTTTCGGCTCTGGGATTGTCACCAGACCCCAAGCCGCAGGCGTGATGGGCAGACCTAACGAGAGAGACTTGAATTTGCAGCCGCGTCTGGACCTTATTTATCCCCCCACCCCTCCCCGAGGTCCCCTAGTTCTCCTCAAGCCCACTTCGGTGCTTGGTGCTGCCGGGGAGTCCTCCGCCCGTGCCATCCACAGCGGGCGCTACTCAAACTTCCCAAAGAAAAGTTTTCTCACGCAGTGTCACCTCAAAGTGCGACCCAGCCAGCACTGGGGGGAGGAGGAGGAGGAGCCCCCCCCTCCCATTCCTCTACTTATCCTCCTCTCTGCCCCGCACCCACCCGCCCGTCCCTCGGTACGGACAAACCGTGAGAGCCTGAGCGCACAGCTCCGGAGCCCCCCAAGGTACCAAACAGCGCACAGCCTCCCGCTCCCCCCCCACCCCCGCCCCAGCCGGAGCCCGAGCCCGGGCCGTTTGCCTCCCCCCACCCCCTGGCACCCCCTACTTCACTTTCGGCTGGGACCCGTGGGCTTGTCGTTTAGTGTTCATCAGATTAATTTTTTCCCTTTGTTTAAGATGTGTTTAAACCTCCACCCTCAAGCCTGCTTTCCAGGTTCCCAGCGTAGGCTTGGCAGATGCGTCCTTCGTGCGGGACGGGTCTTTTCTCCAATGGGGTGCCAGGGGCTCCCTGGTTGAGATTTCTCTGGCCTGCTTTCGTCTCCCGGGGAGACCCTAAGTCCCAGCGGGAAGCTAATTTGTGTTGAGCGACGGACGCCTACTCACGCTTCTGGTGCTTTTTTGTTTATGTGTTTGCGCCCCACCCTTCTTTCCCGGAGCTGTGCCTGCGACGGGTTTGGGGATGCTTGCGGGTTTGGGGGTGCTTGAGGGATGGGGTAGATCGCGCTGGATTGGGTGCTGGGCTTTGATCCCCTTCCTGAGCTCCTTCCCCACAGAGCGTTGCAGGTGGGAAGGTTCAGCTTCCCCAGGAGCCTGAGTCTCAGGTGTGTCCAAGCAACGACTGCTCCAAGCAGCTCACATTGGTTACTTTGTGGCTTGCTGTTTTTATTTTGTCTCGGTTTAGTGAAGTTTGAGATTCTTATGTCCAAACGGACTACCTCCGTGGCTTCAACTTTCAAGCCAACTAGCCCTGGGGAATGGTGCAGCGAAACTGGAGCTCCCGGTGCACTGCGGGGACGCGTGCCGGGACCGAACGAAATCCACCGAGGTCGGGGTGGTGCACTACTCCTGGGCCTGGGGATGTTAGGCGGGCTTTTCTCTAGCTTGGAATCAGGCGTGAAATTGGACTTGAAGCTACCTGGGTCGTGGTCCCCCTGTAGTCTTGGTTTCCCCACGTGACAGGCCGGTCCTCTGAAGATGCCCGCCCAGAGCGACAGCCTAAGAGCAAGCGGCTACTAGGGACCCCTTTCTCCAAATCAAAATCAAGGTGTAGGCGGATATGAAACATTTAGCCCAAGGTTAGGCGGATATGAAAATAGTTGACGGCTACACGTCCTCCTCCCACAACTCCAATGAGCATCTTATTCTATCTCCTATTCGGCGTTTCTTCCACTGCTGGCATCAAACAGCACCTGCAGCCGCGCTACCTTGGGCTGCCTGTTGCTCAGCTCAGGCCTAAGATTGGGCCTGCAAGGGGGGGGAGGGAGGAGTCAACACCGCACCTCCTTCTCTTGGAAGGCAAAACCTCCCACCTCCCAACGGGTCCCTAAGGAATAGGTCCAAGTTGTCACCACAGCCCTGTCAGAGTAAGCCCTACAGAGGGTCATTTGAAAATGAAGGGGGGGGGGTGTCCAGGCACTCTCCCCAAAGGAGAACTTTGCAAACAGACCCTGCTGCTTTTGGAAGAAGGCTTGAGAGAAATAAAATTAATTCCAGAGTGTGCTTGCGTGCACTCTTGCCTCTTAAACTCTCCACCTCACTGTGACAAGTCTGCTGGCTTAGTGAGATGTCTCTGAAGTTCTCAGTCTCCACAGGGATGGAGTCCCCTAGCTTGTCTGCCGGTAACCTCTGACTGTGATGGGGCTTCCAGGAGAAAAGCTGGGCTCTGATTTGTATTTGCTTCTCATATAAAGGATCTCATTCACAAAGAAGCCCCACTTTCCTTTCCCATTGCCACTCCTGTTGTACCCTGCTTTCTGGAAGCCTTTGTGTTTATTTTTAGACTCCAACACTCTGGATTTCCCTGAGAGATACTAAGGCTGAAGGAGTGAGAAGAAAGATGGCATTTCAGAAAGAAAGAGCTGGCTTCTCAGGGAATAGCTAGAGAGGAATTGAACATTGGGGTAGAAAAATTGGGGGGGTGTTTTAAATGTTCCTTTCCTTTAGAAACTACATCCTTTACAACCAAATCAATTTAAATTACTGCCAGGCCAGGAGCTGAGGTTCTCTGTGGGAACTTTGAGGACAACTCTTCTCCACTTCCCTAATAAATTAAAGGATGTCTTTCTAAGTCATTGCCTCTGCTGCCCTGAGTGTATGCAAAAGTCAGAAAAGCCAAGACCAGGAAAATGATGCAACACAGGTTCTCGGAGCCCCTGGAGCTGGTCTGTTTATCCTCCAGGGTGGGCCTGGGAAGAAGGTAAAAGGTGGTTAGGCAGTAGGTGAAGCGCCCTAGGCTCCAGTGGGGGGGGAGGGATGAGCAATCACCCTTCTTCCTTCAAAACCTCCTACTTCCTATTTCTTAATCTCGCTGCTGAAATGACGGGGAAAAGAAACCAGTGTATGTTTGTAGTTCTTTGTGTTTGTATATTCATCATTTGCTTTTGTTTGCAGAGTTTTCTCTTCCTTTTGTCTTTCTTCTTCCTACAGTCTTGGCAACCCCAGAGTAGGGAGTTTAGTGGGTAAGGGAGAAATTGACCAGTTTATTCTCTTGTTAATTAGGCACAATACAGCATAAACACTGATTCCATCCTTAATAGGATCCTTTGAGGAAATAAAACCGTTATTTGAGTAGAAAATGGGTAGGACTGAGAAATGGATAATGCTGGTGTAGCTAGCTAATCCTGTCCCTTTAAGAAAAATCCATAAAGCTTTTCCACCAGCCCACTGTCTGGGAAAGAAGCAAACTAACTGCTTGGAACAAAAGAGACAAAGAGGCCAAACAACAAAACAAACAAACAACTCCTTCTGCCCCCCCTCCCTCCTAGACAACAATAGACTAGACACAGCAAGTGCAGTTACTGCCTGGCCGGGCTGCTCCGGTCCACCTGCCAAGTCGCTTGCATTTGGCTAGAGACTTTCTCTTTCACCCCACTCCCATCACCCCCTCTTGCTGCCCTTTCTGTTTTTCTCTGTGTGACTCTCAATGTGTCTCTCTCTCGGGGTCTGGCTGTTTGTATGTGTGTGTCTGTGTCTTTTTTCTGTTTTTTGCTTTCACTTGATGTGTTCTCTCAGGCACCTTCATATTCTCACTTTCTCTCTCTCTCTCTCTCTTTCCTCTCTCCTCTCTCCTCTCTCCTTCTCTCCCTCGGTACCATACTCTGGCACTTGTGCATTTATCTATTTATCTATTAATTGATTTGCCAGGCTACTTCTATGCCTAGCCTTCTCAGAACTTGTGCTTCACTGAGTGGTCACAGTGGCCTGTTTTGTTTGTGGCAGTCTTTGCCAGAAACATCCTGAAGTACATTTGCACTTCAATTTTTAACCATTCCCCCTGTTCAGCTCTTTGCTCCTTTTCTATAAGGCTCTGGCACACTTTTCCCTCCCGTCCCCAAGCAGCCCTTTCTTTGCTTCTTGGCACTGCCTGGGCCTCTCATGCATGCCTGCCTTCTCTTTCTCTCCTTGCCTCTCTCTTCCACTCTTCCCAGAAGCCAGTCGCCCTCCCCCCCTCCCCCTTGCCCTCAAATCCTGTTTTCTTTTTCTTCCTCTTCCCTCTTCCCTACCAAACTTTAATAAAACACTGTAAACACCTTTGCCTAGAGATTGCTTTTCTTTATAAAGTGAATAGGAAGCCTTGGAAAGGGAGGAGAAGTGGAGAAAGAAAATGGATACATGAAGTCAGCAGAGACTGCAGCATGAACTGCTGTCCTTGCCAACCGCCTCATCCCTTTCACACTTCTTTTTTCTTCTAAATAAACCCTTTTGTGACAGAGTCCCTCCAGAGGCTTCTGTATCTGCTCCAGGGAAAGCCTGGCCGTGTCCCTCCTGTATGGGCAGAGGAGTTGGCCTGGGCACCCAGTCCCACTGGGAGGGAATGCTGACCCCCCCCCAACCCTTCTTTACATCCTCAGAGACAGTGGTGGGAAGCATGAGCTCCCTGCAATGGGGGCACACTTTCAGATCCTCTACAGAGTAATACAGAATGGCTACTTGGAAAAAAGCTTCTCCAAAGACCAGGAAAGAGTGTGTTCTAGTGAACTGTGGTCTTGCAGTAAGACAGCAACTTCAACTGTCTGGAGACTGTGTCATGAACAAGGCTGCACTGTTTATCTGAAGCCATTTGAAGTCAGGTGGCCCAGGGATGGCAAAATGGTGATCCACTATCCCATTGCCCATATACACACACACACACACACACACACACACACACACCATGCTCAGTAGGGTACAAAACCAGGATGGATTGTTTCCCTTTGCCTCCCCTCCTCTTTTCCTCCTTTCTTCAATAATACACTGACAGAAACAGGTAAAGGGCAATGCTAATGGGAAGAATATAGAAACAGAAATGGGATAGGAATGTTCCCTGCAGGGGTGCATGTAATGGTAGTGGTAAGAATTATTGGGGTTTGAAAGCATACAAATGGGAAGGGGGATGCAACTCTAGAGGAAAGTGAAAGCTTCAAGCCTGTGCAAGGCCTTGGCTTCAAACAGCACCACAAAAAATAATTTTTAAAATACACATTCATACAGATATATGTTGTATATGTATATTAGTAGTGTTGATTTGGCCACAGAAAAGGGAGGAATTAGAAGGAGTTTTGCTTTGTGTGTTTTGTTTTGTCCTGGTACTAGGGCTCGAATTTAAGCCCTTGGTGCTGTCGCGTAGCTTTTCCTCTTAAGGCTGGCACTCTACCAGTTGAACCACAACTCCACTTCCAGCTTTTTGGTGGTGAATTAGAGATAAGAGTCTGACAGGTTTTCCTCCCTGGGTATGCTTTAAACTGCAATCCTCAGATATCAGCCTCCTGAGTAGCTAGGGCCTAGGTTGATTTTTTTTTTTTAATTTATTTTAAAATGTTGAGATTGAGCACTGGTGAGATTAGGCACTAGTGGCTCACACCTACAGATTCTAGCTACACTGGAGGCTGAGATCTGAGGATGGTGGTTTGAAGCCAGCCCAAGTGGAAAAGTCTGTGAGACTCATCGCCAGTTAACCACCAGAAAACTGAAAGTGGAGCTGTGGCTCAAAGGGGTAGAGCACTAACTTTGAGCAAAAAAAGCTCAGGGACAGCACCCAGGCTCTGAGTTCAAGCCCCACGACCAAGAAAAAAAATGTTTAGATGATCTTTAAATATTTGTACCAGGGAGGTTCAATTCATTATGTTAGTTTTTGTCTATCATCTACCTTGATCAGTGTCACTCCTTGTTTGGAATGTTTGAATAGATCTGACTGCCTATTGCTGGGCAGCTCTGGGTAGGCCCCTGTCCTTCCCTCACAATGGTTTTCCAAAGATCAAGTGGTATTGCACACATGACAAAGCCAACAGCCAAGTCTGATATGTAGCTGTGTTCACTACCCTCTCCTCCCTTCTCATTCCTTCCTTCTTTCCTTCTCACTTCATGTGACTAGTTTTCTCCCCAAGTATTCCAAAAAGTACAAGCAAAGGAGAAGTTTTCCAAGTTGCTCCTAATTTTCAAGCCCTGTGGGAGAATGTGTTACTCCTGAGCCCCAACATGAGTGCCTTGCAAACCAGAAAGCAGTTTACTCATTTGGTGCCCAAACACCACTTGGGCTATTTTGTTTTTAGGATCATTTCAGTCTATCATTCCACTATCTCCTTCATGGTCTTTCTTCTGAAAATTAACAGTCGAGAAGACAATTATCTGACCCATATCCAATATCCAACCACTCATATGCTTTGGTACATGCCCCAAGTTTTGCTTCAGGGACATTAAAAATTGTCCCATAGCCAAAACAAAAACAAAAAATAAACAACAACAAAAACCACCTAAGAAGGGAGAAGCAGAAAGAATATGTTCTGATGAACTCTGGTCCTGACCCATAACTGCCCATTTGGGAATGCTGTTTTCTTGGTATTTTGACCTTGTCAAAATGAATGATTTTTTTTTTTCCTCCCAAGGAGTCACTGTAGCTCAGCGTTGTTTCTGGAGCAGTGTTTTGGGACAGCAGTGCATCTGGAAGCACTCACTGGTTGAGGCGCCTGTCCTGGCCAACTGTGACCAAGATTCCTTCTCTTTCTTTGTCTTCTCCACAAGCTGAAACCAAAAACTGAGCAAGCTTGGGAGCCATGGTGGAGGCCTCAATTTTGGTTGTTGGGAGAATGAACACATCAAAATGGTTCTCAGCCTCTTACCCATCGTCTTATTTTATGCGCTGCAGAGTCACTGTTTCCATACTTCCCAGCTTCCTGTAGCTGTTTTCCTGTTTTATCATAGCCTTAACAACCATGGAGCTGCACGGTATCTAGCAGACGCTGTGGATGCTGTGGACGAACCCTCCGCTCTCTTCACAACACCTCAGCTTGTCTCCTTGCTCTGTTTCTGTTTTCATGATCTTCTCTGGATGTGGAAACCTGCTTCATTTTTCTCCCTCTGTAAGCATTCCAATTTCCACAAGCTACCTTCTGTAAACTACAAGTAGAGCCGTTTTTCCTTCCTGGAAGCACTTCTTCTACATGCAGATATCAGCCAGTATGTACCAGGTGCCCTGAGGTAGTAAACAATATGCACACCCAAACACAGGGACTCAGATCTCCAATTCTGACAGGTATGAGTGCTAGCGGGTACTTAATCATTTACTATTGTTCCCCTGATATGGAAAGGACTACAAAAGGTGATGGAAGACTATCGGCTTTCTGAAGCCTTCCAAAGTCTTGTCTATACTTTCTGGTTCTTCTCCAGGACAAGCTCAAGATTATATATATGTATCTATTTTTAAAACTTTTACCTAGGGCTGGGAAGGTGGCTCAGTGGTATAGTGCTTGCCTTGCATGCATGAGGCCCTGGGTTCGATTCCTCAGCACCACATAAGGAGAAAAAAGCCGGAGGTGACCCTGTGACTCAAGTGGCAGGGCGCTAGTCTTTTTTTTTTTTATTGTGAGAATACCATACAGAGGAGTTACAATTACATGGGCAAGATAACGAGTACATTTCTTATGAAGCATTGTTGCCTCCTCTTTGTTTCCCCTTCCCATCCCTTCCCATCTCCCCCCACTTCCCCCCCTCTACCAAAGTTGTAAAGTTCGTTTTTCAACATAATGACTTGTACATCTCATTGTTGCAATGGGTCCACCTGTATCCCTAGTTAAACAATTTGTTTTTGCCCTTCCCCTCCACAAATTATACCAACAATGGCGCTAGTCTTGAGCTGAAGAGCTGAGGAACAGTGCCTGGACCCAGAGTTCAAGCCCCCGTGACCAAAAAAAAATACCTATATTTTTCATGTATTAAGATTTCACTGCAATGCCATTGGCAGGAAAGCATTTCTCACTGCAATGGGTACAGTGGATATTAGTGTTTAAAGAACAATACTTTTGGCAAGCCCTGGGTGGCTCATACCTATATTTCTAGCTACTCTGCAGGCTGAGATCTGAAGCTTGTGATTCAAAGACAGCCCAAACAGGAAAAGTCTGTGAGACTCATACCTCCAATTAACCACAAAGGGTAGAAAAGCTATAAGTGGAACTGTGGGTCAAGTGGTAGAGCATAAGACTTGAACCAAAGATCTCAAGGACAGGACTCAGTCCTGTGTTTAAGTCCCAGTACCAATACACACACACACACACACACACACACACACACACACACTAATTCTCCTAGAAAGAGCAGCCCCTCCCACCAAAAACAAAACAAAACTTGTAAGATCTCTGTTCTTTGCTTCTAGTAAGTCAGTTTTTATACTAAACCCATAACCCACTTCTGGACCACCTGAGAAGTGCCAGTATTCTTAAATTGGCACTACTGCCTACAGAGCTAACATTAAGTTTGCGAAAATGCCAGGTATGAGTACCACCATCAGATTAATACATTCCAAGCCACATCATTCTGAGCTGGCAATGTAATTGCATTCTGTGTAAGAACAAGGAGCAGTTTCCCATCAAGAGAAAAGTTGCTTCTAATTGCTTAGTTGCAGTGGTTTTGTATTGACCTTTCCTGTAGAATAAGAAACCTCTCCATTTAGGAGTCTTTGGAAAAACACTTTCCCTTCTGAGGTGGCTCTCAAACCTGTCTGCACATTAGAATCACCTAGGGAACTTTAAAAAATTACCAGCGCCTGGGCCTCTCCTCAATCCAATTAAATCAGAATCTCTAGGGGTGTGGTGTGGGCATTGGTGTTTTTTAAAGCTCCCCTGGGTGATTCTAATGTTTAGCCAGGGCTGGAACCACTAATTAGTAGGTCAGAAAAACAGAACATCACAGTGCATGGTGCTTATTCCTTACTAAGTAGATAATGAACTCCTATCATGGACATGGTTCACTTGAGACCAAAAGATGAATCTGGTGGACGTGGTGCACCATGAGTCTAGGATCTACAAGGGACATAAGAAATGTAATGGGGGCTGGGAAGGTGGCTCAGTGGTAGAGTGCTTGCCTTGCATGCTTGAGGCCCTGGGTTTGATTCCTCAGCACCACATAAGCAAAAAGAAAAAAGCCAGAAGTGGCGCTGTGGCTCAAGTGGTAGAGCGCTAGCCTTGAGCTGAAGAGCTGAGGGACAGCGTCCAGGCCCAGAGTTCAGGCCCACGACTGGACCAAAAAAAAAAAAATCTAATGGGTAAATGTCCACACAGAACTTTTCTGAATCAAGATTGACTTTGCTTCTTGATTTATTTATTTATTTTTGTCAGTCATGGGGTTTGAACTCAGGGCCTGGGCACCATTTCTGAGCATTTGTGCTCAAGGCTTGTGCTTTACCACTTTGAGCCACAGCTCCACTTTTGTTTTTTTGGTGTTAATTGGAGGTAAGAGTCTCACAGAGGTCTGGGAATGTGACTTAGTGGTAGAGTGCTTGCCTAACATGCATGAAGCTATGAGTTTAATTCCTCAATACCACATAAATACAAAAAGCCAGAAGTGGTGCTGTGGCTCAAGTGGTAGAGTGCTAGCCTTGAAAAAAAGAAGTCCAGGGACGGTGCCCAGGGCCTGAGTTCAAGCCCCAGCACTGGCAATAAATAAATAAATAAATAAATAAATGAATAAATACATGAATAAATAAATAAAAATTTTGAAAAGAGTCTCACAGACTTTCCTGCCTGAGCTGGCTTCCAACTGCAATCCTCTGATCTCAGCCTCTTGAGTAGCTAGGATTATAGGTGTGAGTCAGCTGCACTGGGCTTGCTCCTTGAGACTAGAAGTTAGAGTCCCAAGTTCCAATTCCAGTGCAATCATTGGGACACTTAGGTGACTTTTCCTTGTGAGGCTTCAGTGTAATCATCTGGTTTGAAAACTCTACCATTGGTAATGGCATACTGTGTAGTGCTAAATTCTCCTAAACTCATAAGCTTACCCAAGCAAACTTTGGAGGACTGTCTCACTCACTGAGGCATAGTACTGATAACCAACCTTGGGATGTTCTCCCAAATCCCTTTCCAAAATCTCTATGTATCTGAACGTTAATTCATAGAGCGTATGCAAATCCTGGGACTTGAACTCAGGGCCCAGGTGTTCTCCCTGATGTTTTCTGCCCAGGACTAGTGCTATACAACTTGAGCTTGCCGAGTCTGGCTTTGGACTCTGATCCTCAGATCTCAGCCTCCTGAGTAGCTAGGATTACAGCCATGAACCACTGGCTCCAGGCTCCAAGTGTTAATTTTTAAATAACTCTGGGCTCTCTTAATTCTTTCCCCCAGTCTTTTACAAATGAGCAGATGAAGAGAATGGAGGGGTTGTAATGTCTATGAGCAGTGGGTAATGACTAACAGAAGTTTATCCAGTTGGATAAATGTCTAGTGGATTGCTGCTGGGGTCAGTGTTAGTTCTGGTCTTAATTAACATCTTCATTAATAGTGTGGGAGAGGGAATAAACAATAGCTAATGATATTTGCAGATGGTAGTAAATTCAGAGGTGTTGCTTCTACCAGTGAGAGCAGCAAGAGCCTTGGGGATATCAGAGATATGAACAAGACGTGATTATAATGATGTTTGTTCTGGAAAAGGCAGAATGAAATGTTTGGGGGAGGGGAGTAATGAGGGAAAGCAGAGAATGCTAAAAGAAACAACCATCTCTATTTTTCATAACTTGGTGTGCATTTGGCAAATGAGGCAGCTAATCACCTGAAAGCTTCTGTTGCACATGCCAGGATGGTGTTCTGAGCAACAATAATAATCATAGCAACAACAATAACAGTAATAGTATTCAACATTTATTGAGTGTTCACAATAGGCCAGACAGAATTCTAGGTGGTTTGCTTAGAGATAATTTTTATTCCTAAACGTGTGATACAATTATTTTAGGTTGTACATAGAATCTGGGTGAAATAAGAAATACAAAGAGAGATGACCCAATAAAGTAAAGAATGTAGAAGTTCTTTCTTAAGACTCATTAACAAAATATTTCCTCCTGGTTTTCGTTGTTGTTGTTGTTTATTTTTTTGTATTAGTTCTATTTTTTCTATTTTCTATTTTTTCTATTTTCAACCTTTTTTTCTGTCTTTAGACAATTACTTACTACTTGACATGGTTGGAGAGGAAAAACAATTCTTGCAAATGTCCAGAAAGAAAGGGTAAGAAGGGAGATGGGGAAGGACAAAGGTAGAAAAGAGCAGAAGAATAAAAGGGAGTAGTGTTGAGGGAAGGAGGAAAATAGCAAGGGATGGAGGGAACGAAGGAAAGGGGAAGAAAATACAAATTTTATTACATGAAAAGTCACACAGTATTAGCACTATGTGATAAGCTAGGCTTAAACTCGTTTTGATTATAAGCTAGGTGATAAACTAGTTCTCTTTTCACCTTTTATATATCTAATTTCCACAGTGAGTCTCTGCAATAGTCATTAGTCTACTTCTATCAGTGAAAGAAAAAAGTTCAGAGATGTTAGGTCACTGGCTATGAATACACAGCTGATAAGTTAAGTACAAGTTTAGACCTCAGTTGTTTTACTTTTATACTCATGTCCTTTCCAACCACAGAGACATATTTTCCTTTCTTTCAATGTAACCTTGTCCAGATTAATGGTAAAATACAGCCAACCATAGAGAGCCAGAAGGTAAAAATATTAAGAGGATAAACACTGAAGAGCAGAGGGATAAAGGGAAAGTGGCCAGGACACACATCCAATGCCCAGTTCAAAGTGATTGAATTATTTATAATTATATTTTGAAATTAGGAAAAATAAAATTTGCAAACAAGGAAAGCTTCAAGACAATGGAACCCATAATAATGTGAATTTGACCTTAAGGGAATTTGGCAGAGAGTACCGGTGTCTGAGACAAAAGTAAACTAAAAGGAAAAACAGTTGAATGTTTAAAAGCCAAGACCCTTTTTGAGAAATGTGAAGCCCAGGGCCAGATGGATGCCAAAGGTCTTCAAAGTGACATTGCAAGTGCTTTATTACATCAGAAACATATGGCCTGGATAGGAGTCTTCCTTACCCCAACAAGATTCCATTTTTTAAGTTTCAATGGGAAATGGAAAATTTTTAATGTTGAGATGTGCATTTCTGTGTACATATATAAAATGCATAATTTGAAGAACAAATACAGAGCAAATCCCAATGTAATTATGACTAAGGTCAAGAAATATAGAATTACTAAGCCCTGGCCACCCTTCCCTTCCCTTCATCTCCTAGGTGGGAACCAGTATAATGATTTCTCTTATGATTACTTTCTTGCTTGTATTTTAAATTGTGGTTTAGCGTTTCTATATGTCTGGTTTTGAGTTTCTTAAAAATAAAATCATAGCTGGGTGCCGGTGGTTTACTCCTGTAATCCTAGCTACTCAGGAGGCTGAGATCTGAGGATCACGGTTCAAAGCCAGCCTGTGCAGGAAAGTCCGTGAGACTCTTATCTCCAATAAACCACTAGAAAACCAAAGTGGTGCTGTGGCTTAAGCAGTAGAGCACAGGAACAACACCCAAGCCCAGAGTACAAGCCCCACGACCGACCCCCCCCCCAAAAAAAAAATCATGACTTGCTTCTTTCAGCCTTATATAGTATACAAAGAAAACACACTGGTTGTATCTTTTGTGTTGTTGATGGGAAATTTTATTTTACTCCTTCTGTTGGGAGCTTCTTATATATGTTACCTGCTACACAGATGCAGGAGTTTCCTCAGGGAAAAGGAGGAGAAAACTTTCATCTATAGGCCAAATAGAACCCAACAACTTTGCATTGGTATAAGAGCTAAGAATGGCTTTTACATTTATTTGGGAAAACAAATGAAGAAAAATATCACATGATATATTTAAGAAATTACAGAAAATTCAAATTCTAGTGTCCAGGGATAAAACTGCATTGAATCACAGCTAGGTTGGTTGTTTGCGTATTGTTTATGGCTCCCTCTGTGTGACATTGGCAGCATGGAGTAGTTGTGACAGAGATTATATAGCCTGCGAAGTTCATTCTAATGCTTTATTTTAAATGGGGATTGAGGAGCTCTTCCGTAGAAAACAGAAACAAGGGTTTGGAGGTATGGCTCAGTTAGTAAAGCACTAGCCAGTGAGCATCAGATACCAGGTTCAAGTCCTGGTCTTGGACCTAAAAAAAAAAAAAAACAACTAAAACTATAAAGGGTTTCAACCTAGCAGAGGATTCAACCTCGCAGAGCATTAAACCAACAAGAACATTTTGTAAGCCTGGGTCTCCGTGGCTGCACAGGTCCTGCTATGAAACTGCTCTTATCTAAAACACTAATCCTTTATAAGAAAGGTCTGACCCCACACCCTAAAGACAGAATTGCCAATATCTTAGGCAAAATAAACTGCTCTATGTGAAATGCCCATCACAATACCTGCTAACTTAGAGCTATTACTGTAACTATGAGGCTGTCTTCTTTCCTACATTTCACATGGGCTTCCTCCCTGCAAAGGCCAGATTAGTCTTTTTCCAAAAGGGTCAGATTCTCAGAGGCTGTCAGTTACCATAAGAGCTGCTGTGGCTGATTTGGCTAACACCACTACAACTGCCTCCCTTTGGGACTCGCGTTTTAAACTGTCACTGAATAAAAATGACTGTTAAGCTCTAAGGAATAAAACAGGTGCTGTTTCCAGATCCATATTGTAGGCTAGAGCATCTACCTGAGGAGATTATTAAAAACAAAATACCAGAGGAGTTCATCAAAAGACAATGCTAAGCAGAACAAATTAGCTGGGTGTTGGTGGCTTACACCTATAATCCTAGCTGCTTAGGAAGCTGAGATCTAAGGATCGAGGTTCACAACCAATTTCGGCTGAAAAGTCTAGTAACCAGCAAAATGCCAAATTGGAGGTATCACTCAAGTGGTAGAATATCACACAGTAGCAAAAAAAAAAAAAAAAAAAAAAAAAGCTGAGGTTTCCAGTGCCAGTGGCTTACACTGATAATCCTAGCTACTTAGGAGGCTTATATCCAAGGACTGAGGTTTAAAACCAGCTGGCCAGATAAATCCTTGAGATTCTTATCTCCAAGTAATAAGGAAAATACCAGAAGAGGTGGTTTGGCTCAAGAGGTAAAGCACCAGCCTTTGGCAAAAAAAAAAAAAAAGTGAAAGCATGATTTCAAGCACCAGACTAGGCACACACATGCACAAAGATAGATGGATGGATAGATAATAGATAGATAGATGAAAACAAAGGGGGGGAAAGAAAAGAGCCTAGGGTGAGCATGAGGCTCTGAATTTAACTCCTGAAGTCCTGGTACCAACACACATACACACACACACACACACACACACACACACACACCAATTTAGGGAGGTAACACTTGATTTTAACAGTTATTATATCAATGTTATGGTAATAAGACAGTGTATTATGGGCATCCACATAAATAAAGGGGTAATTGGGACAGAACAGAGTACAAAAACAGATCTGCATGTATATAAACTTGTAAATATAAATGTAAAAAGACAGCTCAGTGAACAAAAGAGAATGTTTTTAGTGAATGATGGTGGATATCTATATTAAAAATAATTTCCATTCATACATTGTTCTTAATATAACACAAGAAAAATAGAAAAATCTTTGCGCAATTGGATTAGACAAAATGTTTTAGATAAGAAACCAAAAGCACAACCCATAATTTTGACTTCATCAAAAATTTAAAAATCTGCTTTTCAAAAGACTGAAAACAAAACCCACAGATTGGGAGAAAATGTTGCAAATCAGATATTTGATAGAGGCTTTGTAAGCATAGCATATCAAAATAAGAATGAAAAATAATAATTCTAATATCTTAACAAGGAAACAAAAACTTTTAGAGTAGGCAAAAGGTTTGAAAGACACTACACCAAAGAAGCTATAGGAATGGCAAGTATGCACATAAACAGGTTTTCAACATGATGCAAAAGGGGAAAAATGTTAAATAAGGGGACACATCACACACTCACTAGAATGTCTACCAAAAGCAAGACTTAACCCTGCTAAGTATTGGTGAGGATTTAGAGGAGTTAGTACTCTCATGCATTGTTGGTAGAATTGTAGTATGGCAAGCCATTGGAAAAGAGTTTGACATTCTCGTAAAAAGTTAAACAGATACCTGTACTTTGCCCAGACATTTCATTTGTAGATATTTACTTGAGAGAATTGAAAGCAATATCTACATACAGACTTTTACATGAGAGTTCAGGGTAGTTTTATTTGTGAGAGCCAAAAATCAGAAACATTCTAGGGTCTATCAACAGGTAAAAACAAGTAAGTTGTGCTATACCATAGAGTGGAATACTACTCAGTTAAAAAAGAATTATTGGTATACACAACAACATGGATGAATATCAGAATTATCATTCTAATGAAATGCCAAAAAAAAGAATATGTGTGATTCTATTTACATAAAATTTTAGAAAATATAAACCAATGCATCATGATAGAAAGCAAGTCAGTAGTTGTAGAGGAGAGGGACTTGGAGGGGGGGAGGGAGAGAGAGAGACTGAGACAGAGGGTGGGAGAAGGAGGGAGAGAGGGAGGGAGGGAGGGAGGGAAGGAGGGAGAGATACTATCAAGAAGCATTTGAAGCGTGAAGCTCAGTGCTAGTGGTTCATGCCTCTAATCCTGGCTACTTAGGATGCTGAGGTCTAAGGATTGTGGTTTGAAGCCATCCCAGGCAGGAAAGTCTGTGAGATGTTTGTCTCCAATTAACCCTCTGAAAATGGGAAGTGGAGCTGTGGCTCAAAGTGGTAGAGGGCTAGGCTTGAGCACAAAAGCTTAAGAACAGTGCCCAGTTCAAAGCCCCATGACTGACAAAAAAAAAGCATATGAAAATTTGTCAATTTATATACTTAAAAATGTATAATTTCTTGTATGGTAATTACCTTAATAAACTTTTTAAACAAATATACAAAAATATTATATCTAAAGTGTAATTGTGAACTCCGAAGTGAGAAATTACAGATAGATAGATAGATAGATAGATAGATAGATAGATAGATAGATAGATAGATAGATAGATAGATAGAACTGGGGAAAATCTCAAATCTAGAATATATAAGGAGTACCTATAATCCAATAAGAAAAATAAGAACCAACTAAAAAAGACAAAACATCTGAATATTTTCAAAAGGTATGTTTATTGGCCATTTGCAAAGGATGTTGTTCAAATGACCAATACACAGGATAGAAACTTAAGTCATTTATAATTTAATAATGCCAACTGCCAGGTATAGTCAACTTACTCCCATTATTCTAGCTATTCAGGAAGCTGAAATCTGGAGGATTGAAGTTCAAAGCCAACTTGGGCAGAAAAGTCTTCAGGACTCTATCTAATCAACCAGCAAAATGCCAGGTGGGCTGTGTCAGGTGGTGGACTGCTCTGAGGAAGAAAGTTGAATAAGAAGCTGAATTAAAACTGTGGAGATACTTCTATACATCAGCAATAGAAGACTTGGTGAAGATAGGAAACAATGGAATGGACTATAACTGAAGATGGCAGTATAAATTAATCTGGTCACTTTGGAAATCTCTTTGACATTATCTTCTAAAACTTGTCATGGGCATACTTCATAACTCAGAAATTCCAGGTGTAAGTTTATGCCCTAAGAGAATGCATACATTAGTGCACCAAAAACATATAAAAAAAGTTCAAATCATTATTATTTATCTTGGTCTCAAATTAGAAAGAATCCAGCTCTGTTAAGTATAGAACAAATAAATTGTGTCCTAGGCACACAATGGAATTCAGTGTTCTAAGTGGGAAAAATACATGATTACCAGCAAGAAGAGGAAATGAAATATTGAACAAAATAATCCACACATAAAAGATTACATATTTGCTGTGTGCCAGTGGCTTATGACCTGTTATCCTAGTTACTCAGGAGGCTAAGATCTGAGAATTAGAGTTCAAAACTAAAGTCCATGAGACTCATCTCCAATTAACCACCAAAAAGCTGGAAGTGGGTTGGGAAGGTGGCTCAGTGTAGAGTGCTTGCCTTGCATGCATGAGGCCCTGGGTTCGATTCCTCAGCACCACATAAGCAGAAAAAGCCAGAAGTGGCGCTGTGGCCCAAGTGGTAGACCCTTGAGCTGAAGAGCTGAGGGACAGTGTCGGAGCTGAGGGACAGTGTCCAGGCCCAGAGTTCAGGCCCCACAACTGACAAAATTAAAATTAAAAAAAAAAAAAAAGCTGGAAGTGGCTGAAGTGGTATAACATGAGCCTTGAACAAAAATGAAGCTCGGGAATAGTATACAAGCCCCGAGTTCAAGCTCCAGAACCATCCCCATGCAAAAAGAAAAAAAAGAGTATTATATTCTTTTCTAGCTCAAAATCCAGCAGTGTAAGTTTCTACTATTAGAAACCAGGATAATGGTTATCATTGGGAAGAGCGGTGTGGGTAGTAATGGTCAGAGAGTGAGAAGTGTCTTCTGTATTGCCATTTCTTAATATGGATAGTGGTGACAGGGCTAACTTATCTAATTATATACTTGTGATGTTCACTTTTCCTTAAGCAGAAAGTCATCTTTCCATTTCTATATAATAACCCATTGTATGACTAGGCAACAATTTATCTACTTTTTATTTTTTTAAGCAATTAGACTTTTAAGTCAATCATCTGGGTCTCGTTCTTTTAGGATCCAGAGACTTGGGCCAAAGTTGCTGGGGTACCTTTTTTTCTACTTAGTGACTTAAGTCTTGACCTGCCTTTAGAGCTATGTAGTTGTGCTGGAAGGTGTGGTAAGGTTACCCATGATTATGCCTCCCTAGTAGGGAATTGTAAGGCATAAGGGAATAAGAGAATTCAACATTTGGCAAAGACCCAATTTGTCTTTGCCAAATTGGGTGAAGGAAAGGGGTAGAGCATGCAGGGGTGCTGAAAGGCTGCATATAATTTATGGTTAAGATGATTGTTCCAAGATTGTGGAACAATAATGTCTAGGTTCAAATCTTACTCTTGGGAGAAGGAAAGACAATAAGGATGGATGAATAATACAAAAATACATTGAGTATATATATGAATAAAATCTTTCACACTGATACTTATGAGCTCTTGTCCTTGGCTAAGTTATTTATTCTTTCTCATCCTTTCTTTTCTCATCTGTACAATGGAGGCAATTTTGTGCTTGTGTTACAGAATTGGTAAGAGGATTCAGTGAGGTACAGTGTTTAGTCAGTGTTATAACATGAAAGTAGGCCTAATCGGCTTGATACAGAAACCCACTGAAAGCACTAAGACCTGCAAGGGGCTGCTCAGGCCAAGAGGATGCTAGATCAATGCCCTCCTCCAACTCCCCTCACAGCCTGCTCACATCCTCCCTCTTCTCCAGTGCCAATGATTGTGTCTGTGCTGTAAAAACTGTGCATATCCTTTTTTCCCCCCTCTTTTGATGAATGCCTTTTTGCAAGGTTCCTAGAATTCTCAGATAGTGCCCCAGCCTGAATAAATAGTACACAGATTCTATATTTCTGTTAGCTATTCCCTCATTCTCCTTTTCCCCATCCCAGGCCTCTTTATGCTGGAGTATTAGCTTGGACATAGCAGATGCTCCTTTCTTGCCTGAGGAATGATAAAGCTACCTTCTTCCATGATGACTCATATTGTGTGAATGGGTTCTCAGATGCTCTTAACTCTTATCTTTTGGGTTTGTCACATTATGTGTGCTACAAAACTAGGCTTTGGGATACTGCTTCTGCCTTCCACACTTTGGTTCCTCCCTGAGCACAGAGGCTGACATTTCATAAATGTTTACAAAGGAGCATTTGCTCAAGATGCTATTACATTTCCCATTGTTTTAAAGAGAACCCAGGAATGAACTTGAGATAGAGACTTCTTCCAGAACTACAAGACAGCCTCCTTTAAATCTATCTCTTTTACCATCAGGACAAAAAGGATTCCTTCTTGCTTACAAAACTATAATCGCAAATAGTGTTATCTGTCAGGTCCAGTGGCCCCCACAGGGGCTTTGGGGTCTGGTTATTGTCACAGACCATATTGATGCTTCTTTATCTCTCCTCACTTTGGAATGATGAAGACAGAGATAATCTGATAGAGTCAGAAAAGGGTTACTGAGAAAGGACTATGTTTCTCAAAGAAACTGATGTCTTTAGACAAATGAAATGTTTAAATCTCTAAACAACCACACTGAAAGCTAGTATATTTTTTGCTGTTGTTCCTTTTGAAGATAACACTGACTAAGAATCATGACACGCTGCCTGAGTCACGTAGCTTTTGGTTGGCTAAGGCAGGATTTGAACCCTAAACTTCAGCAAACTTCTCCAAATTGAAAGCTCCTATTCTCTTGCTCTCAGAACATAGTGGAAAATGAAAATAATCTTGTTAACATTTTTGTCATGTGTGCTTTCAACCCAAACTGGTTTGCCCAGCTGGATAAGTTCTTTAATCACTACAGGGTATTGAATGAATCATGACTACATCCAAAACTCAAATCTAGATTCAAAGGAGAAAGATCGCTTCCACTGATAATATTTAAAAGAATGTGCCTGGGGTTCTAAAGGTAATTTCAAAAGAAGAGTGATATAAAAGAAGCATGCACACAGCCTCCTAAAGCTCCTCTTGAGAGGGGGCCACACTCATTGAGTGGTGACAGCCTCCTAGTGTGTCTGTGTCAAGGGCTTTGGAATTAGAAAGCCCTGGAAGATGGATATCATGACCTTTAATTGGCTACCTATATTTTTTTGACCCTTAGGCTTCTCCCCTTTGAAAGAGCTAGACTCATGTGTGACATAGCCATCCAATGCAGTGGTATAGTTAGACCTTGGTAAATGGTAATTACTATTACTTATCATGACATACTTAACCTGACATAGGGAAAACCATTGCCCCAGGGAGACCTTGCTTAATGAAGGTACTGCTCTTGGCCTAAATGGGCTGCCCAACAGAGAATCTAGTATATAGGTACTCACTTAAAACGTGTCCTCAGAAGCCTACATAAATGGACATTAGAGAAATTGGGATACAAATGGCTGGGGTCCCATCTGTGGAGGAGAGTTCATACTGCACACATGGATGGTGCTTTCACCAGAATAAGGGTCATGGAGACTGCTCTGTGAATGATCCAGAGTCTGGTTGAACATGGGCCTGTCCTGTAACTATAGACCCAGCATGTGCATAATGGATAGGCTTCTTAATTATTTACTGTGTTGATGCTGTATGTGTGTCCTCAGGTCCACTTGCATGGAGGAGCAAAACCCAGAGAATGTGTGTGTCCTGTCAAAGAACGATCATCACAGGAAAGTGGTATCTGCAGGGGATACCTAGGGGTGAGGCTATAATGGCAGTGAGCTCCATCAAACCCTACAGTACAAGCAAACGTCTGAAATTATATTATGCAGATACGTGAGTCAGGCACTCTTATAGTACTTTTGTTATTTTTATCCATTTATTAAGTTGTGGCTAACAATGATTCCTCTTCTAAAGGTTTTTGCACAACGTTCCCAATCTTAAATTCATTAAAAAAATTGTTCTTGGTTGCACCATATGTCTCCTTCTAGAGATTAGAAACTATGGTCTCTGCAGAGATGAGAGTTTTGTCTTTTCTACCATGGTGAGTGCCTACTAGGGTATGGGTCTGTCATCACATTTCTGTGAGGTATATCTGATAGGAATGTTATGAAGTATGTCTTAATGAGATGCTTCCTTTATCACTTAGAGAGGATTTGATGTCATCCCCCATAAAGTGATCACCTTCCCTCATTTGCATTGTGTTGTTTGTTTTTTTAATAAGAGTGGGGAGTTGCTTTGAGTGGGCTCAGTTTGGCTGTGGAAATCAAATATTAATCATGACTGACTGTGACTTGCCTAGAACTTCCCAAAGTGGAGGTCTTATTCAGCCCAGGGGCTATACAAGGCCCGCAACATCATTTAGTATATGAAGGGACAGATATATATGTCTCATTCATTCCCTGCAGCCTGAAACTGTCTGTATTGATAATTTTCTATGGCTCTATGTTATAAACAGCCAAATGGTTCATGGCAAAAAAAGAAAGTTTCCCCACCCCTCTGGGGTAGAGTCATAGCAGTTCTGGTGAGGCTATGTGTATTTGTGCAGGGAACCCATGTTCTCACATGCTCTGGAGTAAGATTTAAAACTATGAGCACTGGTTTTGAGTCAGATGGTCTCATAGATGATGCTGGTACTGCTGCTAAGCATTATATAAGTTAAGCACATTATCTCACTGACACTTATCTGTTTTTTTTCTTTTTCTTCTATGAGAAGAATATCTGGTCTAAACTAACTGTAGCAGAAAGGAGGAAAATGGGACAATGGAATCCAAGCCAGGGTGATGGAGATTTGTAGAAGCTGAGCCTCCAGGTACAGGGGCAGCAGCTGCTCTACTCTAGTCTTGGTGTTCTAGATATTACTGGTCCAAAAATAGGTCTCACCTTGTACTTTTTCAAGGGAAGTAGAATGTGTCTGTATTTTAAAGCAAGCCATGCCAAGTTTTAAATGTTAACTGTGAATTCTAACAATAATAACGATAAGGAGAAAGGAAAGATGCCACCAGTCTAGTTTCTCTCTTATCTAGTTGTCTCAAAAGTGTCTGCTAGCTTTAACATTTCACAGTCTGTGGCCATTCACTAATACCAATCATGTAAATGCAAGGCCACATAGACAAGTTACAAATGAAAAATCTATCCGTTTTAAGATTTTAATCAGGCAAATAGCATACTTATAAGCAAGAAAATACCTCATGGAAATGTATGCAAAGGTAACAAAATTTTAGGGGTTAGGACTGTAAGTAAGTGTCTTTTAAAAAAACAAACAAACCTGTTTATTTCAAGTATCTCTAGTCTGTTTCTATAACAAAAATATTTTTAAAGACAATGGTAAAAGAAAAATTGAGGGCAACACAGGATGGTAGATTAAAGAGAAAAGGGAGAGGAAGTGAATTAGTATCTTGTTGAAACATATTTCTACCCTGTCCTCTCTGTTTGTGAACCATTATCAAACAAGGAGTCGGTAAAATAAACCATTACTAGCTGCAAGATAGGGAAACCCAGAGTGCCAGAACTTTTCTACCTAACACTGCTCCTTTTCTTTTCCTTTCTGTTATTTATATAAACTTTTTTTCTCACTTCATGAAATTTAGTGGTATCAAAAATCACCCAACTTTGTTACTTTGGCTTCTGAATATAATATACAAGGGTTTTGTTTTATTTTAGTGGGCAGATTGGGAAGGACAGCTGACTTATTGTCCTGAATTAAATTCTTCTTTGGTTTCTATTAAGGCTGTTTTCATTCCACATCAACTGCCTGTAAAGTGAGCGGAAAACTATGGGTTGTTATTTTGTGTGTTTATTTGGAGGTTTTCAAAAATACCCCATGGGAAGGTTACCCTTTTCTAAACAAAATTGGAGGAGAATATGCACACAAAGGCGTTTCTATCACAAAGGCAAAAGCCCTCCAAAATCTATCTAGCTTTTTATGGCAGCACCTAATCAGGGTTTGGACCTATATTAAAGCCTGCAATGCGTATTTGTAGAAGGAATAACATCTTTTTCTATTCCATACTTAGAATTTCCAGATTATGAGATAAAGATACAAAATATGATTACTGATCTTCCTTAAGTGGTGGACAATTCAAAATATTCTAGATATGCCAACAGGAATCTGGGACAGTGGGGACAACCAAGCACAGGATTAGAACGCAGGGGGCTTGACACTGACTTTGTTGAAACTAGCCCAGTGAGCAAAAAGCAGCATAGTCCTATGCCAGGCTGACACTGGAGGATCACTAGACTGTCTAGCACTTTCTTGTATCCTATTGTCTCACTAATTTCTACATGGCCAGATGCATGTGATGTTTGAAAATGTTTAAAAAATACCTTAGCAGTATTGTTTTAGAAACTTTATATATGGCTTAAAAAAAATCCTGAAAAATTACTGCTTTTTCTTTGCTGCATTTCATTACAACTGCAATTGATTCAAATTAATTTTTCTCTTTACAGGCATTTGAATAGTGAAAAGTTAAAGTTATTAAAAGTGTAACCAAGGTATGAAGACTTAACTCTGCATACTTTATTTTTGGAAGTTAAAAAATATGTAAGCTAAAAAATGGTTGATACTTCAAATTCCTAACAAATGTGATAAAAATTTCACTTTTGAAACAGAAACATCCTTGCTTCAATACTGTTAAATCAAAGAGCAGATTTTTTTGCATACTGAATCATAAGTGCAATTTCTTTTTCTTTTTTCTTCCCCTACTCTTTTTTTTTTTTTTTTGGTAAACCACCTTCATCTGCTCTGTGAAACCTCTTTGGTGCACGGAATAAGTGCGAGTCTGTCTCTATTTAGCTTGTGAGGTTTAACAGGGCCATAGCCTGGGGTTGGTAAGGCCCTGAGCCATACCACCATCTCAGGTTTTTGATGACACCACAAACCACTTGAGATTTATTATGTTAGCAGATGTCATCAGATCTTGTGTGCACAGGTGCAGCATGCAGTTAGTGAAAGAACACACACTGATGTGGATATTTATATTTGTACCCATACTCTCAATGGTTAGGAAATGACCCCTTGTGTCTGTTCTGGGCAGCATGGACTTTCAACTCCATTGCAAGAGCCTATCTGGAAAGCTCTTGAAGTCTTTTCCATAGATATAATTTGCTGTGATGAGTAGCTATATCTTAAGGGAAAGACACTCTGTTTGCTTTTACAATCACTGCCTGCTAGAGAAGAGGCATAGCAGATGACAGCTAACAGCTTATCCTTATGTTTTCCTCTTACAGGACAATATACTAGATGTGTGTTCTGCTCTCCTTAATAAAAATTGTACAGAGACAGCTCTCATCTATTAACTTCATAAAAATGTTCATATCTGACACTTTATGAGCACCTCAATTTAAGTAGTTCTATATCTTTTAAAATAATTATGAAATAGTCAAAACTACTGACTGTAGGCCATAAGTAATATGAATGTTTAGGCTCGTTAACATATTATATATTTTAAAATTTCTACATAAACTCCAAATAATTACTCAATTATTTTAAAAAAGGATGTAGATTTCATTTAGCTCTGAGTCTTAAATATTCCATTATTTTCATTCTATACGCTAAATTTGCACAGATTCTGGTAAAATAACAAACAAAATATAATGACATAATAAATCAGTATATATCTTTTAATAATAGGAAATACTATAAATAAAAACACATTTCTTATATTTTTGAGAAGTAGAAAAGACCAAATAAACACCTTTGGAGTAATGACTGAAAATTACTGGTTTAGATGGGATAGAGGGATTACTTCAATTATGACATAGAGCATTGTAATAATGCATGCTTTTTAGAAATAATTATATAGTGATTATTCCCAGAGATAAACACAAGCAGATGTTGCTAGTACATTTTTAAAAAATCTTAATTTGAAGAAAACATACAGAAACTGGATTACTAGTTAATTGGCTTTAGGAAGAACAAGAAAATCCGAAGTGAAAATATACTTGGGAAGCTTCCAGTAAGTTCTATCGAATGAATGAATGATGCCTGAAACTTTCAACAGAAAAATTTTTTTTTAAATACTGGGTGTACTTCAGTTATGTGTGCCAGAGGTTCAAAGGGCTTATGTTTTATCAGATAGTACTTTTTTTTAATGAATTGGTTTTACTTGTAACAAAAGATGAGCACAAAAAGTTATTAGACATTAATGATATTCTTGAAAAGATTTTTAAGTAAAATCATTTTAACACGAGCACCTATTTTAAACAGTCCCTAATTTACTTATATTTATTTACACCACAAAATATGCAAACTGGGAAACCAGCCGATATTGTAGATTAAAAAATGGTCATTTGCCAATTAACAAAAAATTAAAAAGCAACGATACATTCATTGAAGAGACTACAAATTAACAGAATGATTTTCTATAGGACAGGCTTGAAAATCCATTTTACTTGAATAATCTTGAGTATCATTTAATGATGATATGTGTACATATTTGACAGACAGAAGAGCGATTTGTATAGAAATAAGTATCCTCGTAAGCTTCACATGTCAAAAGAAACACATGACATGCAAATACAAAAAGATAATCTATGGAAAGCCTGAACATGACATGCAATGGTACACTTATTACCAAATAATATGCTTAAGAAGGCATCCACTGACAGGTAACACAAACTAAATTCCTTGAAGTCATATGAGAGTGGAGTAAATTATTTTCTCTTCCCATATATTCATATTTTCACTTGAAAAGATGCTTCCTAATTAGAATTACATTCTCTACAATATCTTTTCTCCTTTGCATGGGGTAGATGTTGAGAAGGATTGATGATTCTGCTATGAGTTTCAAACAATAACAAGAGAGAAGACTTTCTGTGGCAAACTTACAGAAGGATTAGAATTTGGTAACACTTTAAAATATTCTCTCTTCACTTTAAGTAATTTTGTTAAAAATTGAGCTCACCAAATTTTCGTATTTTGTATTTGGTTCTCTAGAACTAAGTATGATTTATCTGACTATAAACCTATTAGTAGGCAATCCTAGAAGAGAAACAGATTCACTTTGTTACCCACCTGAATTGACTGCCTGGGTAGACTGAATTATAGCTACACCAGCTAAGTGTTTAAAATCGCTTAAATTGGAGGAAGATTGAACTTAAAAGTCAATTTTCCATAATGTCGCAGTTGAATGTGTAGATAGTGTGTATTCCACCCTCCTTACCTTCATTTAGTCAATTCTCTTCCCAAAGTTATATAGCCAAGGAAATATAAGTAGTATGCTGGGGCTTTTGGAGAACAATTGGGAACTGTGAAACTTGAAGAGATTCAACTCGTGTAAAATTCTTCATTTTCTTACATCCAAATGGCTCAATCTTTTTTTTGAAATTGAAAATCTTATTCTATGAAAATCTTATTATCATTACTATATGAAAATAGACATGTGTATCATACATGTACAGGCAAAGATCTGTATAATGTTTATGTATGTATAGGAAGGGAGGCATTTTGGGGGTAATGAGGCCAAATGTCTTCTTTGTTTTATAATGTGTATTGCAGGAACTACAGACCTGAACAATACTGTTTACGTTCTCCAGGACTTGGGAGGGTAAACATAATTGGGATTAAAACACTGACATGTTCACATTTAGTAGAGATAAGAACAATTCACTGGGAGCGATTCCGGTCTCACTGGTAATCACATAATTGAACAGGGTTTTTAGAGGATATTTGAAGCTATTGTTGTGTTGTGCAATTACATAATTAGTCAGGATCTCTGCAATAAAATCTTTTCTAAACACGTGTGGGTTAGTTCTAAGTAAATTTAGGCCCAGGTTATAGTTTCATACTTTTTAATAGTTTACATTTTGGAGCAGAATTTTTATAACAGCCTTTAAAAAAATCGTTTTACCCTGCAACTACAGGTACTTAAAGATGAATATAATTAGATTACTTTAAAACTGGGTACTCCCCCCCCCAAAAAAACAACCCCAACCCTCGACATATACTTTCAAATGTGCTAATTAAAACGGCTTTATTTGGGAAGGTTAATTCACTATCGAATCTCTTCTGGCGTGTTTACTTCTGGAGCCCAGGGGTTGCGTATTTCTTGGGTGTCGCTCGTCTCTTTCACCCACATAACCATAAATGACTGCCATGCACTTGGTATGCACAGAAGTCAAAGCGCTCCGGCTCTCTTTTGGGCGCTGGGAGTGATCACGCCATGCAGGGAGGACTCTTTCAGGTTTGGGGTTTTCTGTTTGGTTTTGTTTCTTTTTTTTTTTTTTTTTTGCACGGAAACCAGCGTGGCCCGGAGAAGTTGCGCCCCAGCAACGTGGCGGGAAGTAGGGAAGAAACAGCGACTCCGGCCGCCTAGGCGATCATCAGCACCGTCCTCCCGGGAGGCCCTCCGCGCCGGCACCCCAACCTATCCCGTGGCGCCCCGAGGACGCACGGCCGGGGGAGCACAAAGGCACGGGGGCGCGCAGCACCCCCCCCCCTCCGGCAGACAGGCGCGCCCGCGCTGTGCCACTGCGCCCCCTCCCCGGCCTCCCCACCACGCCCTCTGCCCCCGGCAGCACAAAGACCCCGCTCGCTCACCCACCCGCGAGGGGTGCCCGCCCCGCGCAGGCCGCCACACCCATCCAGCCCGCGCCCGCCCCACTCCCGCCTCCCGCCTCCCAGCCCCGGGCGCCCTGATGAATATGCATCGCGCTGGGCCCGCCCCCGACTCCTCCTTTCGGGCTCCTTCCCGCCGCCAGGCGGAAGCGAAGAGCCGCGCTTCCCGCGCACCGGGGCCCGGCTGGGCTGCAGCGGGGCGGGGCCGTTGAGCGGGGAAGCTGGAGAAAGAGAAAGCCGGGGAGGCGGCGGCGGCCGGTGGTAGCGGAGGACGCAGAGCCCCGCCGGCGCAAGCGCCGAGCTCCGGGCAGGGCGGCGGTTCCGGGGCTGCCCCTCCGCCGGCCAGGCCAATCCGAGGGCGGAGAAAGGGCGACGCGCGACCCCGTGGCCGCGCCGGTGGTGTCTGCCGAGCTCGGCTGCCACCCCAACCGCAGCCCCGCTAAAACAACAATAAAACCCACCCCCACACACCCGCGCGCACACCCGCACGCACACACGCACACCCGCCCACACACACTCTGGACTGCGTTCAAGTCAACCCTGAGAAAGTCTGCAAAGGCGAGGAGGGAACACTGGATGCTCAGATTGAGGAGCTGCCTGCTCTGAGACTTGACTTTGACCTCTTTCTTCTTGGGCCAAGGAGTGTGACGGTGCAGAATTAATCATTTTAAACAGTATCAGACTACTCCCGGAGAGGGGGGAAAACTAACAAAAAGAGACACCAAAACCAGTCTTTGAGAACATCCACAAATCTGTACCTGAGACCTGCGAAGTCTGCGGCCCAGGGTTCTGTGACAGACTCAAGATCTCTTTTATTTAGTGCAATACAGTGTGATGGTATGTGGCTTTGAAATGATGGGGTTTACTGGCTGGTCTTTGCACCCCTCCCACCTCCGGCACAGATTTTACTTTCTGTTTGTTTGCTGTAACATGGCTGGTTTACCCTCAGTGTCATTTCTGCTTTACAGGTTGAGCTACAGTGCTGAATTTCCAGATCTAATGCAAATACGGATTAAAAAAAAATTGGCAACTTCAGTCTATGCGACACTTTTTTTTTATGGCGGGAATAACGTTTGCAAATCCAAACTGCAGAATCTAATGTTTTTCCTGCTTTCAGGAAAAACTTTTTTTTCCCCTTCCTACTCTCAATCCCTTTCTCCCTCAATGTTGGAAAAAAAAATTACAATGCAAATAATACTTTAAGTTGTACCTTGAGCATACTTTAGCCCATTCCTTTTCTTGAAGCATTCTTTTCTTCATTTGAAGGGGCAGCTTTGTTGCATAGTCTCATTTAAAAATATTTTTTAAGTGAGAGAAATGGTATTGTGTGTTGGATTTTTTAAAAAATCTGTCTTCATTCTGGGATTTAGTTCTCTTACCTGCACCCCATAATACTGGAAGTTGTGGCATGAAGTTGTTAACCCTCTTGCCGACATCAACAGCCACCAGGTTGTTTTTTTTTTTAATATTACGATGGATTTCTTCCCACTCCTGTTAATATATTTTTAAAAATTCCTACCCTGCTGTTTCTACTCTGGGATTCCCTGCCCTTCCCCCCTCCCCTCCCCTCCAGCCTAAGTCTGTGTGTGTCTGTGGGTCTGCCTCTTCCCTTGTCCTCTCTTCGCCAGTGCGTCTGGGGCACATTTTAATGCACAATATCCCCATCCATTAAGTTGTGGTTGAATGCAGAGTGTGTGAGGATTTGGCAGCTTTCAGGTTGGGGGGGGGCGGTTCGGGAAGCTAGTTTCGACTTTGACACAAGATGCCGAAGTGGCGTGATCAGAATTATTATTAGGTCTGTGAACGTGGCTATCTTCTCCTCCCGGTTGGAAGAACTGCCATTGAACTTGAGAGGGACAGACAAGATCTCCAAGTTCTTGGTGTCCGCCCCCCCCCACTTACCCCCCCCTCCAGTACAGTAGCTGGCAGGGAAAAGGCGCCAAAATACACAAGATTAACTTTGACTTTCTTTGAGTGGATCTTATAGCACCATCCTTTGTAACTTTAACTTCTAACAGGAGGGAAAAAGTTAACTTTTGAACCCATATTTGAACAGACATTTAAATCAGCTCTAAAATGGAATAAGTCCAGAAAGTCTACACGCATGCTTATGTGGTTAGAAAAGAATGCACGTGTAAATAAGCAGCCGTGCATGTGTGTATGTGACTTAGGAGTTTGAGATTTAATCAAAATCAGAATAAGTGTGACTTCCCAGTGCATTCAGTAAATGGGGGAAGGTCATTGTGAAGTATGGAAGTTGGTCTTTAAGCAGCCAAAGTGAAAACTGCAAAGAGTTGTGAAACACAAAACGTTGTGGTTTCCAGTTTTACATTTGAGGTTTGATGTTTTCATTTAATGGTATGAGAGATGGAGAAAGCTCCAGTGCTGAAAAGTCCCTATTAAATCATATGTGGGCAAAGGTCAAACACTCCAACTCACTGATACAATATACTGCAGATTCCTGCTTAGTGATGAGGAGCACAGGAAAAAGTACTTGGGCAATAAAAGTATTAGAATGGTAATTATCATCGGTGGTTGGGACTGCATTCTTGTGCACTGGGAAAAGGTTTTTACTGGCCCTGATGAATTTTAAAGCTGGGTATTGTTGAAAGCTATTTTAATAGGAAATTGATTAGCTGAGTGTTTCATACAATAAATGGTGACAGATTCATTGTTTGATGTCCAAAATAAATTCCTTTTATTCTTTAGCAGACGCAGGCATCCGTTTAATTTTAATATGGTCAGACTGAGTAACAACATAATTTTGAGTGAATGTGATGTCACAGACATCTGTAACTTTGTTTTTGGAGTTTGTGGCATTACACAATTTGACAGTATTATTGTTTGAAATTTATTAGCTTGTTGGGCTCTTAAAAGGTTTCAGATACATTCAGAGATAAAGTTTGCTGAACATATTTTGCATAGGCCCAGTGGTTTATGCTTTCTCTTTTAATTATTTCTTACATTTTAATTTAAAGTTAAAGTGTGCAATTGTCTACTTTAAAAAATAGAATAGCAGTTATTAAAGCAGGACTAGAGGAAATGGTGTAGAAAGTTTAATGTGGTCTATGATGCACTTTTTATACTTAATACTGAATGTAAGGACTACTTGGCCCATTTTGGATGTAGCTTTCTAAATGTCTCTTTAAAACTGATCCATTTTCAAATGTCACAAAGCATGTGTGGATGGGCAACAAAAGCCAATTTACATGTCAAAATACAATGATGTATAGTTTTAATTTAAAGGTTAGCTATTTTGAGAAGGGCAAGACTGTAAGTACAACTCTCAACATCAGCAGAGAAAACTCTGTGCATGGGAGAGTGTATGCAACCTTTGTAGTATGTACTGTGAATGAAGCCAGGCAGGCAACTGTTACCGAGATTTTTTTTTTCTTCTTCAAAGTTTAAAATAAATCATGCAAAAGTTACAGGCCAACTGCTGACTTTGTAATCTGGGGAACAAGATTGTGAAGTTGGGAATTTCTGATGATGTACTGAATTCATGTCTGTAAGAAGTGGGAACTGGCTACCCCTTCCTTGGAGGCATCTGGCCCAGTCTGTGTTCAGATTGAGTTGTAGCTTGTAAACGTGCTGGGAGATATAGGCACACTTACTGGGATTTCTTTTTTAATAGTTAAGTACAGGCATTTCAGCAGTGACATTATTAACAGCGTCATTTTTCTCCTTTAGTTTTGTCCCCTGGGGAGAGCAAACAGTTCCCAGAAGGGTGGTGGTGGGGAAGCTGAAGATTATTTATTCATTTTAGTGAAAGGTAAAGGGCTTGCAATGGGGGTGGGGAAAACTAATAGGTTATGAATTCTCTAGTGGGGAAAAATTGTTACCCTAATTTGACAGTGGTAGTTTAAGGGCTCAGAGAGCTGGGCATGATTTTGCAATCCCCATCAAGTGTAGACAGGTTAGTCTTAATACTTGTTGGTTGTTTATCTATGCATTTTTTAGTGGATTTTGGTGTTGCTACTTGTGTTTTCCATGCTAAACTTATATGATTCTGGTGTGTGTGTGTGTGTGTGTGTGTGTGTGTCATTTGGGAAAAAGAAAGATCTTTGTGTATGGTGAAGTGAACACTTGGGAGTTCTGCAAGCCAGTTTCCTGAGGTCAGGAGGTCATCTGTCTCTTTTGTATTTAGTTTTAAAATATTGATATTGGCGATGCAACTAGGGTGTGTGGGATTATTGAACCTCTCTGAAAATCACATACAAGAGCTAAAAAAGTGAAAAACTCATTGGGTGTATTAAAAGTGATAGCTTTGTTAAACTCTAAGAAACCTTATATGAAATTGCCCAGGCTTTGCAACCTGTCACTGCAATTTCTTTAGAAAGAAAAAGGGTAAAAAAAAAAACAAACACAAAAAAGTATTAGGAGATATTTGAGTTGTTAAAATCCTCTCAGGAGGTCAGTATAAGGCTCAAACTGGGTAGCAATGCCTATTTTTTAGTATACAATTATGTTTCGAAAAATCTACATGCCTGAACCTCTGGCATTCCTTTTAGAAACTAATAAACTTTCTGTTAGAAAAGACCTCCCCTTCCTCAATGATTGTGATTGGGAATGGGTGATCTAGGGAGGGGGTCACTAGTAATACTGATTCATAATGAATTTTCTTGTGACTGAGGGAGCCATGGACTTTTCTAGCTTTTCAGCCAGGGTTTGGGGGTGAAAGAAATGGACTGTCTTTTATCCCAGTTCCCTAACTCTCTCAGAGGGAGAGAGGAAGAGAGAAGAGTTTGGGCAAGGTAAATAATGCCTGAGTGTTTAAGTCCATTTTGATAGTATTAACACTTTTTCAGAGATATTTTAAAATAAGTTTTAATACTATGACACAGAAATGCTGGAGGAGGGGGGGGGGGAAGGGAATAAAATGCATGCACTCTCCCAGCTCCTCCTCTCTACTCTTCTCCCTGGAATGTGAAAGATTGATATTTCTCAAAGCAGAGGTGACTGACAAGAGCTGAGAGAAGTCAGACAAAGCAGATGCCCCGTGCACCCAAACTCACCAGTCCCTCAATCACAGAACACTCTCCTGGAGTTCTTCCTAAGAAGGCCTGAAGGGACCTTGGCATTGGCTGAACAAGAAGCAGTGCTTTGTGGGGTGTCAGCTATCCTGACTGTGGCTCCCAAGTCTAAGACTCAAGGCCATGCATATAAAGCACCAGCAGCCACTATGCCCTTCCTTCCAGAATGTCTTCCCCCCCCCATCACTTCACCATTATTGCTTTCTCATTTTCCTTTTGCTTGGAAACAAATCAAAACCCAAAGCTACCAAGCATCCTCTATGGCCCAAGATATACCCAGCTAGAAGCACTGCACAAAACACAAGCATGGGGCACCTGAAGAGTTTTGATCCCCGGAGGGATGGGCAGGGAGGCCCCATCTTCACTTCCCTGGGGTCTTACCTGGGTCTGATGCTGCTTCTTGACCCCTGGTGCTGCTGCAGCTTTTGTGAATTCTTCTGTGTAATGGTTCTCAATTTTTCCTTTTTCTTTTTTTTTTTTAAGCTTGGGAGAAACTTTTGGATGGAAACGAGAGTTTTAGAATGGCAAAAGGAAATGGTTTCTGTTGGGAAGGGAGACTAATAAGAGGAGGAGGAGTAGAGATGTCTGAAGACACTTGCTCAGGGCCCAGCACTGGGCCTCTTTTGCCAGGGGACAACGGTTGGTTCTGGGCTCTCTGGCTGAAAAGAGTGCTCTCTGGGTGCCAGGTTTTCACTGGGGGTGGTGTGGTGAGGAGGGAGGGAGGAAGGGAGGGAGGGAGGGAAGGAGAGAGATGGGCACTGGATTTTTAAAGAGACCCTGAAATAATGGCTCCTGTAAGAGTCCAGGCATTCAAAGAGGTGTGTTCAAGGACATGAGTGCATTTGTGCCAAGGGGAATGTCTTTTATGGTAAATTAACTCCAGTTAAATTGAATATTTGTTCAAAGGGAAACTCCAGTAGTTAAAGCTGGTATTATCAGTGGCGCTTCCCCACCCCCTCCCACAGAATCTGATGAGGGTGAGAAAAAGGATGCAAGGTATTGTGCAGTATAAAATGATGTTTTGGGGCTTGTTCTTTTTTTTTCTTTTTAAATTTATGATGAATTTGCCTAAAATTTATGAAAGGAATAAGTATGGATTAACCCCAACTGTCACCTCAATTCTTTCATCTATAAAGACTGTCAACTTTATTCCAGCTTTTCAAAACGAAGAAATGACTGGCACAAAGGAAATTAACATTGTCAGTAGTCTGAGTAGAGAATTTTCCGTGGTGGTGGTGGTGGTGGGGGGGTGTTGCTCCTTCCCATAGCGCATGCCCTAAAGGGTTAACTTGCCAGCTTTCTCAGTTTCCCTCCACTTTTACCTGTCTTCCCAGACCCACAGCCCTTCTCCTTGGCCTCAACTCCCCACCCCCAGCGCCCTTTCTTCTTTGGGCTCCGGGTTTACGGGGGCTGCAGCTGGTAGATTTGGCAAGCTCGCCTCATTAAGAGCGCTCTTTGAAAACGGACTGTGTTTGAGCATTTCCCTAATGAGGACAGGACGGGGTTAAAAAGTGACCATTTCATGGTTGACTTGAACCTGCCTACTTTTCTTGATGTGTCGTTGTGAAATGTTTGATGTGGATAACTCCCACTTGGTGAAGGAAAAAGTCACTGGTTTCTTCAGGTCCTCTGGGGGAGGAGAGTTGGGGAGGGGGGCGGCGACGGCAGGAGCGCAAGGCACACGGAGGAGAAAGTTGGGAGACGTCGAGAGTGTGAAAAGCGGGAAGGGGAATTTGCAAAGCACCTCCCAACCACGGGACAGCAAGGTTGGGAGCTGGGCTAGCCGTGTCCGGGGGTAAGGGTTGTCCAGGCTGCCCCGAGCTAGGTAGACGCCCGCCGGGAGCCCCAGCGCTCACTTTTCTTTTCTCCATTGTCTGGACAGCCTTTGATTTCAGCACCTCCCTGCCCTCGGCAAATAACCAGAATTGGGCTGGGGGTGGGGTAGGGGTGGGGTGTGAGGGGGAGGGATGAGGTGTGTGTATTTGAAAGGGAGCTAGGAAAGTCACTTCCCTCAAAATCCCCAGAATCAAGTTCATTCACTCGGGGCCCGAGGCTCAAGATGGGGTGGGGGCGGGGAAGTAGCACTGGAGGAAGGCGGGCACCCCGTGGCTCCTGGCCCGCCGCCTCCTGAGGACCCGAGTGGCACACGCACCCCGCGCCCGCGACTGCGCGCGCTGTCGATCCGCAGCCCGGGGCGCGCCTCGGCCCCGCCCAGTCTGCCCTCCTGTGGGGAGGGAGCCGCTTTCCTCCAGCGCCCTGTGGGTGGGGATTGGGAACCAGCCAGCAGGGCTGCAGGAGAGTGCTGGAGAAGGAGGAGGGAGCCCGAGGCGGCTGTGGCGCTGCCCGTGCTCCCGCTCAGAGCCAGGCCACGTGCACCGGGCACCCCTAGGGAGGGCGGCAAACCCCAGCGAAGCGCTGTGCGCCGCTTTGGTGTAGGCGCTTTGGGTGCCATTCGGCGCTAGGGAGACTGGAGAAGACCCCGTACCCTTTATACCTGCAAATGTGGGCTCTATACTGGGCCATCAGGGCGGAGCGCCTTGTCCCCCAAGTTTGCACTGGTGCTCCCCAACTACTTAAGCTCAAGTTCACTCAGACTCTTGCCTGTTAGGCCCCCCTCCTCTTTCCCTTCAGCGACGGGGTGGGCAGACCGCGCTGGCCTTGGGTGAGAGGCTTGGCGCCCTAGCCCCGGCCCTGGGGCGGCCTGGGTGTGAGGGAATTTTCCATTCCTTTCTGGAGCCCAGGCCGGTTCAGTGCTTCTCCCACTAGGATGTTCCCACGGCTTAAAGAGTCCGCAGCGGGCACCAAAATACCTCTTGCAGAGAGTGATTTTCGGGGTGGGTGGGGAGGATTGCGAAAAGTAGAGCTTTATTATGTTTTTAAAAGTCGTACTGTTGCATGGTTATGATACCTTTAACAAACGGGGGAAGAGAAGGAGCAGGGAGGGAGGGAGAGGGAGAGAGAGAGAGAGAGAGAGAGAGAGAGGGAGAGAGAGAGAGAGAGAAAGAGAGAGAGAGAGAGAGCGCGAGGCAGAGGCGCGCAGGAGGAGGAGGAAGGTGGGGGTTGGGGGTGTGGAGAAAGGCTGGTGCAAAAGGAATGCGCGTTTGCAGGAGGAGGAGTAAAGCGATGATTGTGTAATTAAATAATAAAACAATTCTTAAGTCTGATTTGGAGAGAGCTCGAGCGGGGTCCAGAGGGTGGAACCGGTGAATTTTTCAACTTCCAAGTTTTGCAACGAAAGAAAGCGAGAGAGGAGGGGGGGGGGGGGAGAGAAAAGAACCTAAAGCAGAGGAGTTTGGAGTCGAGCGGGAAAGCGGGATTTATCGTTTGGGATTTTTTTTTTTCAGGAGATCGTTTCGATCCCCTGGGTTGTGAGCAGCAGCGGGCGGCAGCAGCAGCAGCAGCCGCCGCCTCCACGCTTAGCCAGGTCAGAAGCCAGAAGCCGGGCGAGTCGGGCAGGCGGGCGGTCGGGCGGGCGAGAGAGCGAGCGGGCAGGCGCGGAGGAGCCGGCGCGGGCGGCATTGGCGGCGGCTGCAGCGGCTGCAGCCGGGGACCGCGGGGCTGCAAGCCTCTTCCGCCCGGGAGATCTGCGCTCGCGCCCCCTCCCTCACCCAGGGCCTCTCCCTTCTCCCCCACCCCACCCCGCCCCCACCCGGCTCTCCCTCGCGCGCGCCCCGCCACCCGCGCGCACTCGCTCACGCTCCCCCTTGCGCACACATGGTCGGCTGGCGGCAAAGTTTCACCGGCGAACACCACTCCGGGATCCTGCCGCAGTGTTCGGAGCTGTAACCTTGAACTTTCCTAGTGCGGTGACACATTTCTCCTTGCTTTCCCTGCCGCCCGCCCTCCTGCGCCCCCTTCCCCGCCTTTTTTTTTTTTTTTAAAGCATTTCACCCACAACCATCATCCCAACCTAACCCACACCGAACCTTCGTGCATCCCCAAGCCCCCAACAACAACAACAACAACTGCAAAAACAAAACAAAAAAAGAAAAGAAAACAAATTCCCCGATCCTGGCGAAAAGCAACTAACACCGGCGGTGGCGACGGAGGCGGCGGCAGCTCGGCGAGCACGGCCGGCCAGCGCGCCCGGACTGCAAGAGGGTTAAAAGTGTAGATTGGATTTCACCCCAGGAAATCTAGCACGCCGAGTGAACTTGAATCTTTGGCTATTTAAGGAGGACTGGGTTTGTTGTGAAGTTGCGGTGATCCGGCACAGAGCCCCGTCCTGATTGATCGCATCGCGGGGCTCCGATGATTGTAACATGAATAGATGAAATTCTTGCTTCTGGAAGATTTTCTTGGGCATCTCCGGGAAAGTGCGTTTTAAGGCGAAGTCATGATGTATTCTCCTATCTGTCTCACTCAGGTACATATCTTCGTCGCTTTCTCCGGTTTTCTCTCTGGCCCCATATGCTTTGTTTGGTTTTATTGCTCTGATTCGTGGGGACAATTAAAGGCTTTAGGTTACCTCCACACATCCTTGTCCCATGGAGAAGTGGCCCAGAGTTGCGGCAGGCTTTGAGGGGTGGCGTGGGAGCCCTGCGCCAGGCCTCTTCCCCCCGGCTGCCGGGCGCGCCCGGCCCCCCGAGCCTTGCGCACGGGGAGTTGGGCACCGGGCCTTGGAGGCTGCCGGGGGATGGGCAGAGCCAAGGCCCGCGAGCTTAAGCCCTTTTTGCAGGCCCCTAAATGTGGGCTGTACCGCTGTTTGGCACCCCTGCGCTGGGGTGCCGGCCGCTCCTCGCCTCCACTCTGCGCCTGGCTCACGGAGGCGGACGAAGGCTTTAGAGGAGCTTTAGGGGACTGAGCTCTTAACAGCAATGAACTTGGGCTAGGGGGACACAGGCACCAGGCTGTGTGGGCGCCTCTGGACTTTGCTGCAAGCAGTGGGCGGGCAACGAAGCAAGTCCGAGGTTGTGGTCCCTGGACCCATTCTTTTGCTTTATTTGAGGACCTGAAGTCCTGATCGGTAGTGACGCTGGCACTTTGGGCTTTCCAGTGACCACACCACTGAGGTGGCCTTTACCTTGCCAAGAGTTTAGATGGTTGTGGTGAATGTTAAGGACTTTCCGAACTTGCTCATTTTGGGGGAGACCTATACATTTGACGGCATTTGAGCATACTGAGAAGAAAAGTAATACTGGGAAAGTAAGGTGTTTTTTTTTTTAACTTTGAAAATTGCTCTAATTTGGGGAACAAGGTTATAAAACAAAACCCTGGTTTTGTATTTGAAAGCACCGACACAATTTCTATCACTTTGAACCAGTCAAGTGGGTAAGTGGAGACACGGCACAGACTTACCTGGGCGCAGTTTTCATAGCTGCCCTGCCTGCGAACTAATCTACTGATGAACTAATTAACTAGCTATTATAGAATTGTTATTTGAAACAGTATATTAAGTCTTTAAAGTCATGGGACAATGTGCTTCAGTTTTTAGGTAGGACTATGTGGCATGATTGATCATCTGATAACTATTTTCTTTAACATTGCCGTAAACACTAAGCACTTAAAGAAATGTTGGCTAGGTTTGGCTGTGTTAAAAATTAATAAAATCTAATAGGACGATGCATTTTTATAATGGACAAATAATTAAGATTTCAAATGTATGACAATTAGAAACCATTGTGATTCAAAAGGACTGATGCACTCATAAATTGTGAATGAAGATGAAAACAATGATAAGGCTTATTCAATGATTGGATACAGTCCTGTAGCTTTTTGGCTGACACATTTTTTATTGTTTATATTTTGTTTGGCATGTGAATATGATTAACTTAGATATGGCTATTTTAAGCAAGTAAACGTGAACTTTAATTTAACAAAACTGGAAAAAATGGGCTGCTGAGTTATTTGTACTTTCAAAGCTAGAAATGATAGTATCCAATGATTATGATGAAACTGTTTCAGGTATAGCGAATTGCCTGCAATTGTTAAAGTTACTTTACTGCTACTCATCAGTAGGATTTTTTTCTCTTTCTGGTAAAGTATGGCCATTTATAGTATTTTTAAACTGAGATCAACCATAACTAATTGACATAAGTTTTCAATTTACAAAGTACTGCATCATTCATTCTCACCTGTAAAAGGCCGAAAAATTGTGTTTTCTGGATTTTTATGTATAGTTTCAGCCTTTCTGGAAACACTACTAGTGATAACATTGCATTTTTGTGCTCTAAATATGCATTGAAAAGTCACTAGTTTTATCTTACTTTGTGTATGTTAAAAATTATTGCAGAATCTGGACATATGAATGTTAGGAGCACATACAGCATAATTACTCAGCTATCATATTAGTATTCAAGGATTCATGCAAACTAATTTATGATGACTAAATAGTCTTTGTTATTTTAACAATATAAATTTGGGCTGACATATTAAAACCTTTTTTTTTTGAAGGCCTATAATAGAGAAGGAATTTCAGTTTCTTAAGTCTTCCTTAACTAATAATCTCTGAGTGAAGTTATAGGTAGTAGAAAATATTGCAGAAGCTAGGACACATTTACAGTGCTCTTTTTGTATCAGATCAATAGTTTTAATCTTGTATTAGAAGAGCCTAATAGCTATAGCACAACTCCCTTTACAACATGCACATAGGAAAAAAAACGTAACATTCTTATTTGGTGGGAACTTTATAAAGTATTGCAGTTCTTTCATTGAGATAATCTAGATTTTAGCAAGAATTTTAATTTAAAAGGAGTTACTGTTTAAGTTGATATTTAGCAAAATATACTGTAGTGTCAATATAAACTGACATTTATAGATCAGTATAAATAAGCTGTAAGTGGAAAATTAAGACCCATTAGGTGATTTGAGTTTTCTTGATGTAATATAAACCCTTTAATATAACTTTCAATTGGCAAGATGACATTGAATTTTAAAAATTTTGTTGTCATAGTTGTTCTTTAAGTACATTTTGTCATGGTTTATTATTGTATAGTTGATGCTCCAAGAGCACCTACTTTCCCTCCACTATATTGGTCCAATTTTCCATTCCTTTCATGGAAACCATTGTTTCCAGCAAGGAAAGCAAATATATCTAGTTAAAATTAGAAAGTTTACTTTTATTTTGAAATTTGTAACTTGCTTATTTGTTTCATCAGTTTAAGCTAACTAAAGGCAGTTTTGTAAGAGAAAGGATTATTGAACATCAATGTATTTTAATAAGCATTATGACTTGCATATTGCCTTGGTATAGAGCCTTTACGTCTTAACTCTTGTGTTTTGATTTTAAAGAATAATTTTAGTAAACGTTTAGTGTTGTAATAATTCAATTGTTAGGCTATTTGAATACCTTACTCACTTTTTTTGGAATGAGAAGTTACTTTGCTCCACATCCCCATCACTTGCAATCATTAAGACTGTATTGCTTCTCAGCATTAGAAAACAGTCTCACATGGGAGATGACATTTAGACATGTTAATGCAAAAATGTATGTGACATATTGCAAATCTCCATTACTACCATTTGGGGGGATCTGTCCCCTTATTAAATAAGTGTTTCACTTAAAAGGAATCCACATCATTGTGAGGCCCTGAAAGATATGAACAAGGCAGAGAGAAAGTTTGCTACCTCTCATTATCAATCAGCAGAAATGCGTGTTTTAAAACAAGATTCGGCATCAATAATAGTAAACTCAAGCTAATGTATTTTTATGTGTATTGGCAAGGAGTTTCCAAATTCAACTGTCAAATTTGCATTTTCATTGTTTAAAGTAATTTGTTAAATTTTTGAAATTTGGTACAGGATAGATGATGTTTTTGTTTTACTATTGAAACTTCAATCTAGTTAATTGAAACTGTGTGTGATGTCTTTATAAGAAAACAAAATGTCACTGAACATTGTACTTAAGAATGTTAAGTACTTAAGTGTTATCTAATTGCTTAATATCTATTAAAATAATATTGTACTTTTGAAAGCAGGGCAAGGGTAAAAGGAGTGAGACAAAGCTCCCTCATGTGCTTCCTACATTCTCAAGCTTTTAGTTTATGAGCGCATATACGCATGTTTTTCAGTCATATCAATAAATCATAGTGAAAGTCAGGTCATAGGAAGTGAGTTCCCAAAGCACATTTAAGTCCACATTTCCTCGAGCAGGCTTTCTTTTTGCATATATTTTTGAAGAGGGATAAACAAAGTTTTTATAGTTACAGTGAAAACTAAAAGCATGGCATCTGAAAGTGTATGGAGATAGGGAGGTCTTATCATGGGCTGTGGTTGCTGTGAGCAGGGCTGCCTTCCCACACAAAGAACAGATTGTGGTTTAACTCTTTCCATGGCCTAGTTTAATGTGCTCACATAGTAACTGAATTGTTCAAATCTCTGCTGGAAACTACTGATCGGTTTAATGATTTCCTCTATGGCATTTGGTTATGCCTCATGCTGTGATGTAATCAGCTGCATTCTGTATTGTTATAAAATTTTGATTCATATTTAACTCTGCTGTAGGAATGTTTTACGGCAGTGTTAGAACACTTGATTAACTACATTATTGACTAGAGAGGACCTACACCTATTCTGTGTCTGAACTTCAAACTACTGACGTGTTGCAGTCTTTAGCATTGAAACTTTGAATTTCATCTTAAAAATGTATTCATAGCTACATGGAATTTGGGGGCCACCTTCTTTGTTGGTGTGTCATTCGTTTACTTTCATCACCTTTACCTAGAGTTAGTCACTCTGCGGGTCTGAATAGAAGTTAGTCCACATAGCTCAGGGTGACTAACACGAATGTCTGTAATTCTCACTTGGGATGTAATCAATTAGAGAAAGTTATTTTGTGGTTGGGAAGACAATACAGTCAATGTGATCAGAAAAAATGAAGTGCATGTTTTCATCTGCCTCAGATCTTGGCTTGTTGCATACATACACAGTGTGCATGCACAGTACCTTATGCCTTTTCTTCCAACAACAATCAGCCTCAGCTTATCAGATAGGTTTTTACGAAAGTCAGGAAATAATGAAACACTGACTGCATTTGGAAGTAACTTGAAATATCTGTGAGTAGAGATGATCTACCATTTCTTCCTGTGTCCTCTCTATAAAAAGCTTAGAAGAAGAAACAGGCAGGAACAATGTGGAGCTTAAAGGTAAACCACTGAGATCAGAAGACTGGTTCTAGATAGTCTGTATACCACCGGATTCACAACCAGTATGTGCACCCACAGTCCTGTTCAATAATCTATCTACGCGGCAAATGAATTGTGTAGATTCTACAAAAAGAGTATCTGACCAGCGGAGCACTCCTGGTGTCACTCTGCCACAGCATGCAGAGATACAAAGAATGTAAAGTTGGTGCCAAGTTGCCATTTTTCATTGTTCACCTCAGATGGATTTTTAAGGGGTTTAGAATAATTGCCATACTCATGTGATCAGTTAACAAATTAACTGACTCGGTGGGGCTGCATAGTCTATAGGAAAGCTGCCACAAGAATGCTCATGCAATTTTGTTTTAAACTTGAAAAACTTCTATTTAAAAATGCAAGAGTGTGTCTGTGTGAGAGTGTGAGAGTTTGAGTGTGAGAAGTGTGCCTGTGTGTGTGTTGGGAGCTGGTGTTGGTGGTTTGAGGAGAGAATGCTTAAAGTGTGGAAACCTTCTGCCGGGACACTGGCAAAGGACGCTGATACGACAAGCTGTGTCCTTTGCCCACTTTCCCTCACTGTATACCGGTTTCTCTAGTTACCACTCTTGGAATGGTGCTGTTTCAGTGTTGGAATGTTGGACGTTTGATAAGAAAATGGATCAAGTTTAATGGCGCATGCTCTTTGTGCCACCAGCAGCCTCTTGCTGAGAGCATGCTCCAAAAGCGGGAACTGTGTGGCATTACACTGAGCATCTATATGCTTTGTGTTTCTGTGCCACAGAGAAGAGAAATGAACTGTGGCATCGTTCCTGCCTTCTGAGAAGCTCTGCTCCGGTTCTAAAAAAAAAAATCTCACTGTGTTCTTTGTAAAATGGTACTGCATAGTGTTTAGTTGGTCTGTCAAATATTTAAATATTAACTTAGGTGCCAGGCACCTTGGCCACATATGTTTTAAAGAATGAACAGTGCATAATTTTGGGGCAGGCATGAGGGAGGATGGGGCCAGAGGGAAAATACAAAATAAGATCTTATTTTCTTCATAGGAAAGAGACTCAACTTGTAAATTTTGGTTGGAGAGGGGGCAGCTTGGCATACTTTCTTTTTTTCCCCTCTTCTTGTCCTCCTATTTTGATCATTGTAAATGAGTGAAAAATGTTATTTTCATGCATAACTTTTTAATACTGATTTGAGGATGAGATGTTGCTTTATCTTTTGAGCATTTAAAATTAAACTGACTCTGTACCTTTTCTTTTCCCTCTCATCTTCCACAGGATGAATTTCACCCATTCATCGAGGCTCTTCTTCCACATGTCCGTGCAATCGCCTACACCTGGTTCAACCTGCAGGCTCGAAAACGCAAGTACTTTAAAAAGCACGAGAAGCGAATGTCAAAGGATGAAGAAAGAGCAGTCAAAGATGAGCTTCTCAGTGAAAAGCCTGAAATCAAACAGAAGTGGGCATCCAGGCTCCTGGCCAAACTGCGCAAAGATATCCGCCAGGAGTACCGAGAGGACTTTGTGCTCACCGTGACTGGCAAGAAGCACCCGTGCTGTGTCTTATCCAATCCTGACCAGAAGGGTAAGATTAGGAGAATCGACTGCCTGCGACAGGCAGACAAAGTCTGGCGTCTGGATCTAGTCATGGTGATCCTGTTCAAAGGCATCCCTTTGGAAAGTACCGATGGAGAGCGGCTCATGAAATCCCCACATTGCACAAACCCAGCACTTTGTGTCCAGCCACATCATATCACAGTATCAGTTAAGGAGCTTGATTTGTTTTTGGCATACTACGTGCAGGAGCAAGGTAGGAGCAGATTGTTCTTTCTTCTAGCAGGGCAAACATGATCCACAAACCTCCGTAGATGGAATATCTGGCTTGGGTTAGATGGTCCTTGGGGGCTCTAGATCACCTCTGTCTCTCTGGGTACAGTGGTGTACCCATCTCCATTCACATTCACTGCCATGTGCGGACCATGTAAATAGACATGGAGCTGTCTTATCTGGAAAGGTATTTAAAGAAAGAGCCAAAGATAGGAGTTTTTTGTTTTTAACATACGAACCGACATAGAGTACTCTAAAAAACAGTTTATTGAAACTTAGATTTCTGTGCTAGAAATCTCTGTCATATTTAGCTGTCTTTTCCCCATTTGAAAAGGTGACTTTATTTATGAATAGTCAAACTATTCTTTACAATCTTTGTGTTAGTCTCTTAACTAATGAGGTAGATGAACTTCATTCAGGAATTTAGGATTCTAGGATTGAGAACAGCACTTATTATTACAAAATGCTTAGGAGAGCTACTATCTGCTTGTGTAGACCTAGATTTATGTAGTTTTAATATTTTTAACAACACCTAATTTTGATTGTGCAATATTTGCTGCACATTTAGTACACTCTAGCTCTTGTTTAAATGATATGTGTTATTTTCCCAGAATGACTTGGGAACACTTTATATTGTTAGTCTACTTGAACATGAATTCTTGAAACTTACCAAAGAGGAAAGTCAAGGCTTTCCTTACAGAACAAAAACAGAAAGTAGACTGGTTACACTGGTTTAAAATAAATCCCAAAAAGAATGCAGAAACCGCATACCATACTAGTGTTTTAAAGTACTCCATAAAGAGTGTTATAAATGTTGCCTGAGCAATTCAAAATAGGCGATGTTGTTGCTGACTATTTGGTGAGTTCATGAAATATGTTTTCTGATGTTTTGATTTTTCTTAATGTATTTCCCTTAAGTAGATGAGAATTTCTTTTCTTCAAACCAGTGTGACAAGATGTAGATACCTTTGTATTAGCAACAGTCTTTAATACAATATCACTTAAAAAAGCAGCTTACCAAAAGTGGCGTGAAGTTTGAGCTGCCACAGATGAGTCATTTTGGAACTTGGCCTGGCCGGAGGAAAAATGGCCTTCAGATAGATAGTCAGGTGGCAGACAGTTACCTGATGTTCATTATAAAAATGGAGGATTTAATAAATTTCCAGGCACTTTAATGTCATCCCAAAACGTATAACAATGACTCTTTGGATCTAGAAATTTAGGTACTAACGATGAGCTGCTTTTTGACCTGGTATTTCCTTGGTTCAGGTTTAGAGATAGGCTTAAATGTCATTTAAAAATTTTCAGTATGATTTTAAATGATGGTGCTGGACATTATACATTTGAAATACACATATATGTATGTATATATGTATATATATATACATATGTATGTATATATATTTCAAATGAAATACTATATTTGCTATTTTCATGTATTTAAGAACTCAAGTTCAAATAATTATGGTTGGGAGAAAATATATTTTCATCCTGTGTATCCTAAAGTACAAGCTCATTAACACATGACAGTTAATTTGACTGACAGCTGTCTAGGAGGTGGCATGTGAAGGTGGGCTGTATGTATATGTTGGACTGACTACAAATGGTTTGTAACTGTATTGTAAAAAGTCAAGACTGGAAATCAAGTTTTAAAAGTGGGTCATGTAACTTTTTAGGGTAGAAAAGGAGGGTTTGAGATTACCCCACGGCTGCTCTCATTTTTAACTTGCTTGAAGGCTAGTCCTTGAGGTGTGCATGCACACATATTTACTCTCAGGGCAAGCAGCCAATTCTTTTAGTTTTGATGAACTGACAATAAAGTACATATCTTTTGGATTTGTGAGGATAGACTGAAAAAAGAAACCGTAAATATCTTCCACTTCACACCATTGGTCATGATGATCATAAAGTTTTTTTTAGCAACTCTTGAAGACCATATTTCAGACAAAACATTGATTTTGTTGTTGTCTTAGAAACTTCTTCTGTAAGAACTTTTCGTCATTTTATGCTGTGCCTTTAATAACATATCTTTTCTACTACCTGCCCCATGAATCATCTCCTCTTAACATCTGGTTGCTCTATTTTTGAAAAAGTCACATCAGAGTGCTTTTGTGTTTTCTTTTTTTCAAAATTTATTTCTTTTTATTTGTCAACCATAGGTTAACTATGTCATTTTTTTTGCAGTACAGTTGATTAAAGAAGGCAGGCAGATTTTAAAAGATGTCTGTAGTCTATCAGAGAGCTGCATATCTCACATCTCTAAGGACATGAAACCTACTTAAGTCTGTTTTCTAAATTAAGTAAAGAAGTATTAAAAAATGAAAGAAAAATTAGGAAGGAAAAACATAATGTTTGCAGCAGAATGAGCAACAAAATTACTTTTCCCAACCTCCTCCTTCCTCCTCCCCACTTCTAAAAGACTGGGAGAAAAAAAAAAACCATGAAAAAGAACAGAGAGAATGCCAAAGATGGTTGCCACTGGCACCAGGATTGGCATCGGACCCTCTTTGTTTAGCTCAGGATGCTTGTGATTTGTTAGTTGGCATCCGCATTGCAGTGTGGAGTGATGTTACAATATATTGACAATTTCCAGATCTAGAAATGTCAATAGTCCTCTTGGTTATTTATACAAGATCACATATTGCATCACTTTTGGAGGATGAAATAAAGACCAACATATAATAAAGTTCTATTGTTGACCAACTTCCCATGCTTTTCTTTCTCCCTCTTTCTCTTTTGGTTCAACCCGCACTTTTTTTTCCCCTTCTTCATGCACAGCAACCTCATCTTTTCTGAAATGTGGAAAGAGTTACTAGAGCTTTGACATCCATACTATACTGCTACATCTGTATCTGATAAGGGTTTTGGGAAAAATTATACATTCTGAAATCATTTTTGATTCATAGTTTATTAGGCTTTTGCATCACAGGGCAGTGTTTTCTTTAAAGCTCAATGCCTTTGTTATTCAGCTTCTTCTATGCTTATAGTCTGGTTGACCGCAATTCAATCCATTTTATTATTTCTTTAGACTAGCAAAAGATTGTGTTTATGTAGTTGTTTATAAACTACTCTACCTAAAATGCACACATCATTTAGGAGTAACTGTGTTTAAATCCATAAAATCATTTGACGTTATTGATTCAGAGGGCTGCGCTTCTGCTGTTCCGTTGCTACAAGAACCGCCATTTTGTTTGTGAAGTGCCAGGCGAGGGGGAAAAAAAAGGCAGACACTGTGTTTGATGCCAATAATGGTTGCCAGTGGCACCGAGGTTGGCATCAGACCCTCTTTGTCTAGTTGCTGAATGCCTTTGATTCGTTGGTTGGCATCCGCATTGCAGTGGGCACACTGGAAAGTTTTTGACAATCCCTGAATGAAAGCTGCTTGCTTGTTTGCTGCAGCAAACCTTAGCTAATATAAAATCCTTACCCCCCTTTTTTTGCTTTTTTTTAAAATAAAAGATTGTGACAGATTAAAAGAAAATAATAGCTCTGAAGTAGTCTTGAGTTTTCTAAAGATACTAAAGATGTCCAATGATTCTTGGTCAGGTAGTACCTATTCCCCATATTGTCTTTGTTATTACATTCAAAAAAGCAAAGCAAAGCAAAACAAGCTCTGTAGAGCACACCTTCCTGTGACACACATGTCCTATGCTATGACAAGCGTGTGAAGAACATGCCCCATGTAGTGATATGTACTGTATTCATTATGACTGACTTTTGGCTTTCAGTCACATCACTGCTTATTTCTGAAACAATTTCTAGTTTTCTCAATTTGCACCCTTCCCAGTTTTATAGTATCATGTTGAGGGGAACTTTCTCCTCCAGCCAGTGATGTGTAAGCATGTAAATGTGGAGCTATCAAAAGGAAACCTTACAGAAATGTACATGTTGAGATCTAATATAAATTAGTCACTCCCGAATTTTCAATTCTACATCAAAATGTTGCCAGATTCTTTTAGTGCATAATTCTGCATACTGGGAAAAGCAACCAAAAGGCTAAAATAATTTTGGTTGAAATTTCCTTGATAGTTAGAATTAATATTGCTTCGGTTAACCACCATTATCTCGTTAATTAATAAGAAGGATTAGCACTTCTACCCAAAGGGCTGCACCGAAGGAAGTCTGGCCTATGGGAGGCCTTGACTTGCCAGACTGTGTCCTGTCTGTAGAGAGGAGGGGCTGGCAGTGGTTATGGTGAGGGGACTGAGCTTTCTCTGAGTCAGAGAAGTGTTTAAAGAAAAAGAGAAAGGTCACAATACACCAAGAAGCTTAAAGATCTCAGGAGATAGGAACTGTTGGCATGAACATAACAGATTAGGGTTCAAACCAAGTCAGCCTAAGTGGTTTTTGAACTGTACTTTATACTCTTATTAAGCATGTTTTGGACTGTGACAGTTTAGCAAGCTTATTGCTATCATGAACAAGTACTTTAGCCCTTAAACTTGCAATCCATTTTTGGATGGCAACTTTTGTTGTTTTACTATTGAATGTTCTAATAATTGAAGGCTATTTTGAACTGGTGAAAAATGTGACTTGTTTACAGGGGAAGTTGTAATCATTATTGTTTTAGAAATAAAACCCTTCCTGGTTGTCACATGTTATTAGTGAGGAAGTAAATGCGAAGAGTTATTTTCCTCCTTCAGTTACCGAATCTCAGAATCCTTTTGGGTAACAGTTATTTCTTTATGAAAAGCCTAAGTAGATAATTGTGCGCAAGTTGACAGTGCATTTTAACATTTTAATAAATTTCACTTCATTTGCAGGTATTTGCCATTATGGAAGAAAATAAGCTCTCATAACTTGTTAACATGAGGCTGCTCTGCAGGATGATGATTTGATGTGCTTGCATTGTGAAGTGCTCAGAGAGCATGAAGTTTGTGTGTAGGAGAAATACTTTGTATGCATATTTGATTTAGGGAGCCCTGTTAAGTTTTCCCATCCAGCACCTTGTCCTTGACTGAACTCGTGAACTCTAGTACACATTTGTTTGCATTCTTGGTTATACATAATTCACAAGATAAAGAAGGGCTCTTATTGGCATGTCTTGTTCCTAGGCTTAATGAGGTTTTGGTGGGAACATATATTGAAAGATAAGATACTTAGCAATTTTCTACTGATAAGAAGAAAACAGAGTCTAGGGGGCCAGAAGTTCACTCTGTCTGCTGTGAGGTCCCTGCCACAACAAAGCTTTGCCAGACAACTCAAGAGTTAAACTCCAAGGCCCCGGTTGCCAGCTGGGAAAGCTTGGCATCTGTGTTCTGATATGGCATAGTAAGCCTTTGCATTGCTGTTAATATGATCTCATTTTCCAAAGGATAAAGGGAGAGAGAGAGAAGAGATAGAGAGATCGAAAGACATGTTGACAGAGATAGATATTGAAAGAGATCCATATTGAAAAAAAGAGAGAGAAAAAGCAAGAGATTAGCTCATTAGTTCCAACAATAATGATATTTAAGGATTTAAAACAAAATAACACATAGTATACTTTCTGTGGGCAATGTAGGTTGGAAATACATTTTACCAACAACATTAAGCATCCTTTCTACTTTGTAATATTTTCCTGCATATACACAGCAGGATATATTTTGAAATAAAAATATTTATCTACATTTTGTGTGTTTGGATTCATACACTTAGTCCATTGTATCTCTTGTGTGGGAGAATAAATCCAAGTAACTCCATTTTATGTAAGAATCAAAATTGTATTGACTGTTGAAGAACAACATTTTAGGGGCAGGAAGTATGGTTGGGTCTGCTGACAGGTGACACCTGGCTAGACACAAAAGTATGTATGCTTGAAGACATGCTACCATGCACCTATTACTACTGCTTTGGTTCTATGGTGCTATGTAAGATACACATCTAAAGTAGAGATTTGTAAGAGATTTAGTAGGATTTTAAATTTTACTTAGTTATGTTTTCCTAAATTTGCGATTTAGGAAGAAGCTGCCAAATGGAAATCAGAATTTTAATCTTCCATTAACTTTTTGGCACTGGGATTTGAAACAACGATGTGAGATATTTAACTTCGCAGGGTCTTTCTTCTCACAAGCTCTTATTCTGCTAGGTTAAATAACAACAACAATAAACTCATAGAACTGAAAAAAATTGTTTTATGATGCTCCTCCTCTTGCTACTTCTGCTGGCCATTTACAATTTAGCAACTGAGGAGGGAGGGACCCACCGGGAGGTGGAGGCAGAAGTCTATAATTTTAAAAAAAGAATCAAAGTAAGTTAGTTGTCGTTTTTATCATCACAATAGCTTAAATATAACTGAGCTTATCATCGAATAAATAATTTGTTTGAAGCTTATGGTTTATAAAGAGTCCAAAGAGAAATATAACGCACTTATTCAAATAGACAATTATTAGATAGTTTCATGTGATAAGGCAAGAGTGATTCCTTGCCCTGTAACTAGCTTTTGGAGAAACTTTTTTTATTTTTTTAAAGTTTGAGAAAGAATAGCACGTTCCGAGGTGAAGTTGATGAGAGTAGATCTTGGGACACTTGTGGAATTTTACAGTGTGTATGCTGTGGCAGAGCAGATGATTAGCCGGCGTAGTGTTCAAAGCAAGTCTTCCAAGTTGTTTCTCTCCATCCTTGTGGAGGAGGAATAATTTTAGAAATCTCAAGGACTAGCGGTTATGTGATCGGAAACTCGAGTTATTATAGCAGCATGCCTCACGCCAAACATAGCAAGAAGAGACGCTTCCTCTTGATTATGCTCACTTTCCTGTGGCAGTGTGGTATTTTGTCCCATTTTAAAGTAAATTCCTAGGTCCTTGAACTCTAATTATGTGATGTGGTTAATTTAACTGAATTCAGTTGTTAGGGTTTGGCATAGAGAATAAATCATCAAGTTGCGGGAACTTGTGAAAACTTAGTGCCTGTAGTAAGAAGTGAGTCTGTGGGATTAGCTGGTATTAGACAGAACGTTGCAAGATGTGAAACTAATAGGAGTTAAATGGTTGGGCCTTTTGGTTGTTACGTTATTCAGAAAATTAGAAGAAATGGCTACCAATTAACCAGTGAGGTAGAAAGACCTTGAGGCAGAATTGAAGGCCACACATATATATAAAAGAAAAATTCCTCAAGATTTAAATGAAGGAATATTTTAAGAAAAGTCCTCACAATTTACATGAAGCAGTGTTTTAAGGAAAACAAGCCATCCATGTGCATAAATACATTGTTTATAATGCAACACTTACATACACATATTCTCTGTTTATGTATAAGTGCATTATTTATAATAAAATACTTAGATACACATATTCTCTCTGTTTATGATCATAGTTTAAACAGGACAGCATTGATGAATCACACACAAATTAAACAATTCTGAATAAAGACTATCTAATTGAAAATGTGTTTGATGGATGAAGTAATTTTACTAGCTGAAAGTTGCCTGGAGGTTGTATATTTTCAGAATCTCATTTTAAGGCAGTCCAGAGTATGTAGTAAGTTATTGATGAAGCAGAAATCAGTTTAAAATGGAATTTGTTAACAAGTACAAAATAAGAATTGCCTTTGAGAAAAAAAAATCTTCAGTGCTAAATATATGCAGTTTAAAACTTCTAGTTAGCTTCAACTATTTCACAAAACAGGAAATTGAATAAATAGTATTCGTTGATTTTTAAAATATATGTTTCCCATAAAAGGACATAAAAGCATTTAAACAAGCACCAATTACTATTAAGTGACACTAATATTCTGATACAGAAAGAAATATCAGTAACCTGATTTTTTACACTCATGTTAAAAGATGCATTTAGAAATGTATTAGTGTTAACAGGGACTACAGAACACAAGAAAAATCTAAACACAAGCACAGATGTTTAAAAATGTTTTTTGAAATAGGGTGGATTCCGTAATTCATGTAAGCGAGGGATTACATTTATGTCTACGTTAATAACATGAGTATGTCAATATGAAGTCTATACCCCTCTATTAGTGAATTCTAAAGTGTGAAAAACGTTCTTGCTTAGGCCAACTTGTATTTTATTATTCTGACATCTGCAGTTTCTGGATGGATTACCTTAAATTTGCTATGCTATGTTAAAAGCCTTGTTTTATGAGGTCGGTCTCAGCTTCTGGCCTTGGTGTCAGGAACCCTGCTACGTGATGCAACTTGCCTTGTTAGGTTTAATTGACCAAAGCTGATGTGTTAAAACAATTCATTTGTGCTGTAACTTATGCCCTGGCTAAGTTGCTACCTGAATCCCTTGACCTTGACTTGTCTGGGTCATGAAATGGCTGCAAGCTGTTTGACCTTTCTATTGTGTAGTAATGTCACTGTTTCCTCTTATTCTTTTATGGTAATAGCTGACAAGAAGGCCCCAGCCTATACTTTACACACCAGTGGATTCAAGGCGTCCCTCTGCAGAAGCTGTGTCTTCTGTTTGACATGGTCTGGCTGTAGAAGTGACATTCTTTTGTTTGCTGACAGTGATGGGGACAGATTTTCAGCCCTCTTTGCAACAGGATGAGGGGGATCGTATTCTAGAATTTGGAGGGATTTGGACTGATTCTGCATAGATTTTGAGTTTCTACATGTTATGATGATACATATCACAATTTCCTTTCCCCACTCCTCTGAGGTGGACTTTTCAGCCTTTTATATTTATGGTTTCCTTAATAGTTACTTTTCAACATTCACAGTTGTTACAATAAAAGTATTTTATTGTCATTATATAGGGTTGAAGCGATAAATTTAGTTACACGGTTGTTAATGTGTAAGTCCTAAAACAACTGACTTTAAACTTCACACTATAAATTGTTGTCCTATATTAGAAAAATTAGAAGTCAGACAAAAAGACAAGTTTTTAAAAATGAGGGTAATAAGGTAACATTATGTATTTCATTTTATAATTTATATTTTAAGGGAAGACTATTCTTGTTGAGTTGCTAGAACAGTTCTTGACAAAATAATGAACCACACTAGTAAATATGAGAGTTTTTATTTCTGTGGAGGCTCTGGCTAGTATGTAAAATTAACCATTTATTTTATTGAATATAATATTGTTTTTCTACTCTTCATGAAAACCCCATGTGTACAAAAGAAAATTTTACCTTGGTTCTCTTCTGAAGCAGAGAAATAATTTTATTTTAAAAATACTGGAAATGTCTTCAAAAATGTTAAAACACAGATATTTTTATCCTACTAAACTTTGCTTTGCCAAATATGACATTATAGTTCATGATTTTTTCCTATATTTGCCAGATTAAATATTTAAAATCCAAGCTGTTACATTTTATTTTTAAATTATTAGAGGGAAAAAAAGGGAGTTTAAGTTAAAACGTGCATTTCCTTACTTGTGTGTTGCATACTGTTTATGCATGTGTGTGGACACACTGACAGATGCGAGACAATGTGGTAGCAGAACCCTGGAAAAAAAAGCAGTAGAGTTTTGTATTTCTATTAGAAAAACATCAGCAAATAACAGGTAAGATGTTTTCATTTCTTTTTTCTTTCACTTCTTTTTCCTTTGGTCTATTGTAGCTTTAAACTATTTTTCCCCTAGGAATGTTCACAAGATCAAGGAATTTAAATGCTTTCATAATTAACCATGTTGATAATGCAGCGTCCTAGGGGGGAGGGAGGAAGGGTGAATGAAATATACTGAATCTCATTCTAGTCAGTAAGCCCTCTCCTATTAAAACCAGTCTAGACTAGGAAACATCCCTCTGCCTTTCTGCTCATTCATTGCCTTCACAGCAGTAGCACCAACCTGGAGTTGGCTTTGGATGTGGTTTGTGGGCTAATATGTCACATGGCAGTGGGACTGTGGTGTGAGAACAGCAACCAAGCCCTAAGGATTTACAATTGTCTATGATTTTCTCCAGACGTCTGCCTCAGTTCTTCCCTTGAAAGACTTTTAAAGTGATTTCAGCTGTTGAGTTATAAAGAAGTTAAGTTCCTGGACCATGGATAATTCGTGGGTGCTGGAGTGTGAGTGTGTTTGTATACATGTATGTTTTTGGGAGTTGAAGAAGAGAAGTTAGAAAAGAAGAAAAGGGTCTTAGATCTTGCAAGAATTATTTTAGAAAGATGGCTTATTCATAGATTGAAGAGTGAATAACATGTAGTTTAAAAGTGTTCTTATAGAAGTTGAATGAGAACTTCCTCCTTCATGCCTTCATTGATTCAGCCAAATCTATGACACTGAGTGTCTTAGTTTGGGTTTCTGTAACAAAATAACAACCTAGGAAGCTTATAAACATCAAAATTATTTCTCACAAATTTGGAGGCTGGCAATGTAAGATCATGATGCTGGTCTAGTGGAGTTCTGGAGTGGGCTGTCTTCTGGGGTGTGGACCAGTGACTTCTTTTGTATTCTGTCACTGGAGAAGTGTGAGATCTCTCCTTGGGGTCTCTTTGAAGGGCACCAATCTCAGTTATGAGGGCTGCAACCTCCTGACCTAATTGCCTCCCAAATGCCATCTACAAGCATTTTGAGAGTTAGGATTCAACATAGGAATGAGGCTGATTAGCAAACGTTTGTCCCCTCTTAGAAAGTATGTACCTACAATATGACATTTTGGGGTCTAGTCTTGTCCTTTATTCAACTTTGTGACTTTGGTCTTGATTATCTGTTTTATAAAATGAAGATTAAATTCCTACTTCATAGGGCTATTTTTGTATTAAATGCAATAACTCCTGTCAGTAAAAACCAATACAGTTAATAACAATAAGCATTATTGTTATATATAAAAGAATATTTCATAATCTAGATGTCTAGAAAAAGAAGCAAATAGTGAAGAGAAGGAATGACTGAATGGTAAAATCATATGTATCTCAGTTGATAAATATTCCAAAGAGAAAATAAATGGCCTAGCCACAGTGATGCACCTATCAATTAGTGAAAGTTCTGAAAGCTCATGAAATAAATTAGTCTTGTGGAGTAGTCTTATTTATAGTAGAATTGCTACAGAAATTTAGAAATGCTTCATCTACAATTTACCAAAGAATTAAATTCCTGATCAATTAAGAATATTTGAAAAGAACAAAATCATTTTATAACTGACTAAATAACTCAACTTTGATGTTAAATGAAGGATGTATTTGTAATTTCTTGCATTTCAGTAAACTTTCATGTACAAAAAAAGAAATTGCCAACACTTGGGTAAACTTCATTCATGTTTTAGATTTGGCTGGACAGAAGTGATGATGATTTGGCTAGGTTAAATTACTCTTTAAAAGGAGCAAGCTGGTGGGATTTAGTCTCTTTAAGTCTGAAATGATCCTGGGTTGAGTTGAAACCACAAATTGTCTGGGGTCATTGACTGTAGTGGCTCTGGTTGGTTGGGTCTGTGTGATCTAGAAGCTAACATTGTGTGCCAAATTCTTGCCAAACTAGTGCCAGCAGATTACATATACCTCTCACTCAGTGCCTTTGGAAAGTGGAGAGATCAGCCCATCTCCACAATCCCTACCAGGGAACTCTCTTAAGTCTCATATCCCTGAGTGTGTAAGAGTATCATGTTCCTATAAGGAACACTTAACATTTGTCATATAACTAGAGGTTCTAGTCAGGAATTAAGAGGAAAGTTACTTCACTGTTTATCTTTTAGTTAAAGGGTAACTAGAGTGCACAAAACAGAATCAGAACATTGATTAGCTTCTTTAGATTCTCATACATGATTTTTAATAATCTATGGCATGCTTTTTGTTTTTATCTTTATGAAATACCCAGTTGCTACTCTGTGCATAACTACTCAAAACTATTTTAAAAAACATGAAAGTGTTTCCAGAACTTTTTGACCTGTAAGCAGTATTGTTGCTGCTGGCAGAAGGAATTGGTATTATGTTTTTCTAATGCAATTGAAAACCTTTACCACTTTTAGGTTGATTTGACTGTAAAATGAGAGCATATGCATGGATCTTAAATACGGATTGCATTTTGTAGCCTCTCATAGATACTTACATATTTCTTTATTCCTGATGGTAAAGCATCAATATTTTAGGAGATGACTTAACAATTATCATGTTACAATTTCTGTTCTATTTATGTTCTCCAAATAAGGAAAAGCAGCTTACAGTAATATGAGGATCACTGGTCTTACAATAATTAAATAGACTTGTTATACTACATTAATCCTTTTTGGAACATTTGGTATGACTTCTTAGTACTAACCAACACAGAATTAGGGCCTACAATTAATCTGGTTTTTGTATCAACATTTGTAGAGTATAAAACCTGTATAGAGAAACAGATTTCAGTTTTAAGATGAGTTCATAGGAGGACAAAAGAAATTTTATTGGATTCTCAAGTAATGTGAATGCAGTTCCAAGTACTGATAAAATAAGCAATTCATTTAGAATCAGCATAGGTAGACAAATTACTTTTAGTAACATTTTGTTCTTTGGTAAATACTATGTCTGGGCTCTTAGGATTATTTTTGCTGTGAGATCCATGTTTTATGCATGATACACAAGGTGTATGCAATATAAAATATTCAGTCTACTCTCCATCGAAGAGGTTGCATTAATCCCTTGTAAGCTTGTGGTTTCAGGTTATCTCTCATTGATACAGCTTTTTATTAATCCCAGAGAAGACAACTTAGACCCAATTTTTAACTATAGTCTAAGATGGTTTTTTAATTCATAGAACAAGGTTAGGCTAATGAAACGCTCTGCATTCATTGTTCAGAAAGTAGAGAAGACAACTTAGACCTAATTTTTAACTAGTCTAAGCTGGTTTTTTAGTTCATAGAACAAGGTTAGGCTAATGAAAGGCTCTGCATTTTTTGTTCAGAAAGCATCATTATGAGTTTGTTGAAGGGACTTCCGAGTTAGGATTATGGTTCTGTCTCCTGTGGTATAAGCCCCATGAGGCATAATTTCCTCCTCAGTGTGGGCTCTTTTATTGTTGTTGAATTTTTCACATTCAAGATGTGAATTCAACCTTAGTGTTCCAGTTACACAAAAAATATTTCATGGAGGATGAAGTATGATTCCAATGGTAGGACAGATTGCATGCGTATGTGCAGAGTACTATGGAAATGCTGAGATTATAGAGTGTTTGCAACCATTTTAGACCATGTGCCTGGGACCAGCTAACACATTGTCAGGGAAAAACATGATGTAGTAACAATATTAGATCATGCAAATGAGACTACTGAATAGTAATAGTTATGGGCAATATTTTGGAAAACACTGATTAGTGACAGTTTTATTACAGCAAATGTATGTATCAAGTCCCCAGATTTCATTGTAATGCACTGAAAACAGATGTCAAAGTGTCCCAAACAGAATTTCATGGTTAATCTACATATTGCATGGAAAGTACAAACAAACCATTTAGAATTCTGTTATTTAATCCTTTTAGAAGGAATGAAAATACACAATTTAGATTTACTCCATTCTTTCTTTAAATTTCAGTTTTTGTTTTCTAGGGGCTGATGATAAATTATTTTTTTGTTTGGTATATACTTAAGATGCACATGGGAGAAACATGTCTGCATATGGGCATGATTTTATTTAATTTTCTTTAAACTGTAAGTTTCTTAACATAAGGTCTTTGCATTACAAACAAGAAAAATTAGTTTCTAAATTATTTAGTGACTTGGCAATAGTATTACTTTGTCTTATTTCTTTGCTGACATAAAGCTTCACTCTGAGCTACACGGTGATTGAAGCAACTTGCTTAAGTCGAAGAGTAAAAGCTATTGGCTCTACTATTTGCAAGTACCTGGGAGATTTTGGGCCTGTTAGTGACTTGGTTTCCTTATCAGTCAGGTGAGAAAATTGATCTAGAGGACATCTACTGCTCTTAGCTCTGGCATCCTAGGAATTTGGCTTCTGATGATCTTGGCAGAGGGATAGTCTCCTTCATGCTAAGCAGAATTTAATAAGCTTTAGTATATTCTTGTTAAACCTGGGGTTTTAATGTATCCTATTTATTAAAGAGAAATAGAAAATGTTTAACCTGACTATTGAGTAACACTTTGATGTCCCATTCAAAGTCCAATAATCAAATCAGTTAGCTCAATCTAGATAAAAACTGACTTTTAAAGCAAACAGTCTTTAGCTCATAGCATTTTAGAGATGTGAGAATCCCTAGAGATTCTCTCACTTTACAGTTTGGAATACTGAGTTGAAGAGAGACCCAAAGCCACTTTGGTTGTTTGTGTTAGTTTTACTGCCACAGAGGAAAACCATCAGCATAAATAGTGAAAAGTGTTATTTTATGAAAGTGTAGCAGCAATATTTCTTAAAGGAACATAGAAAAAGCCTTTATAAACATGTATTATCATTTGTAATTTATTGAAGTAAATTCTTTCAAGAGTCTTGTTTTCTGTCCAGTGCCTTTTTATAGGAAGTGTTCTGATGAAGTCAGTCTGCAGCCATGGTCTTCCTGAGAATGATTGCCTTACTTCTTATCAGTGGATGGAGAGCACATCCTTGAAGTTACCATGGACTAACATCATGGGTTTGGTACTAATGGGAAAACAGGAAGGACTCATTGTCAGTTTTCCATAACACAAAAGATCATGTTTGAGCCAGATGCCAAGTGTCTCATGCCTATAATTCTAGCTATTCAGGAGGCCAAGCTCTGGGGCATTTTGGTTCAAAACCAACCCAGGCACAAAAAGTCTGTGTGACTATCTCCAAATTAGACCAGCAAAAACTGTGCTGGAATTGTTGCTCATGTGGTCAAACACCAGCTGAGTTAGCAGGCTGAACTAGTGTCAGCTTCTGAGTTCAAACCTCTGTGTTGGCAAAAAGTAAAAAGAAAAGATCATGTTTGAAATTGGACATGAGAAAATTTTTTAAACCAAAAGTCAAATATTTAAAGAAAAAGTTGGAGCTAAGTTAGCATTTGTACACTTACAGTTTTTGAGTATGCTGATAGTTACTATTTCACTTTGCTTTGTGAAGTTTATTTCTAATCTAAGTTAAAAATTATTTTTTTCAAAAAGTTAAAAACAAATCCCACCAGCTTTCTTTTAGTTAAGAAACATTTCTAGTATTTCAGTAAACAAAATGATAAATTCACAAAAGGAATTCAATTTCAAAAAGAACTCTTCAGTGAATATTTTGTTAAGACTTCTTTTATAACATGAAAGATTAATTTGTAGTTTGTGTTTTATGAGTGTTGTTATTTGGATCCCGTTACTCAGAATACAGTAGGGATGAATGGTTTGAAGGAGACATATTAACGATATTAAAAGAAGTTTTTAATCAGCTACTTTGGTAACTAGTTTTTACTTGGATGTTTTATGGGAAAAGTTTGAAGTCATGTTTCTAAGGCATAGTTGTAGATAGAAAAATAGCTGCATAAAAGATGGCGCTTTGGTGGCTCATGCAGGTAATCCTAGCTTCTAAGGAGGCTGTGATCTGAGGATCATAGTTTGAAGCCAGCCTGTGGGAGGAAAATCTAGGAGACTGTTATCTTCAATTAACTACCAGAAAGGTGGCAGTGGAGCTGTGGCTCAAGTGATAGAGCAAAAAGTTCAGGGACAGCATCCAGGCCTGAGTGCAAGCCCCAGGACCAGCACAAAACAAAAACAACAACAAAAGGTACAGATTTTGTTCAGTAATTAAAACCAATATCAGTGGAAATGATATGGGAGCACACTTTAGGCAGATAAGACACATTTGTTGAGTGAATAAATGAATATAAAAGAGTCAAACTGAATGTAGAACAATAGAGAACAAGTATATTACTATTAGAGAGGCTTTATAAGAGAAGATACTCGAACTTGGAAACTGCTTCTTTTTGAGACTTGTTTGCTTTCCTTTGTATCTGTACTCATGTTCTAGTCACTCTTTACTTAAATGTTGTTCCCATTTTGCATATACTTTAAATTTTAAAAATAAGTAAAAAACAAATAAGCAAACAAAAACCCATAGCATGTATAGGTTCCACTTTAGTAATAGAATATATTCTGATCATGCTTAGGGTTTAAGTTTATCTTATATTTTTATAACATTCACTGTGTGGTGGGGTCTGTCAGTTTTATTCTGTAAGATTCAGTGTTCTGGACTCTGGAGTGGGTTTACACTGTAATTGGCAGTTCTGAGGGTGAAACGATAAAGTACTTGTAAAGGATTAACACCACACCTACCTATCACATAAAACCTTTGCAGTTTTTGTTCTGGCTTTTAATCAACAACCAGCACAGTGCCTGTACACAGTAGGCCCTTAATGATGTACTTAATGATGCTATGAATGAAGAATGTTCATTACCTTTCTATGAGCACTCTAGAAGTTGTCCATTTGTGGGACAGAGCATTAAAGTTAAGGACAATGCTTAAGTCAGTAAGAAAAAAAATATTAAAGTTAGCAACTTTTCAAATATTGTAGACGTGGTAAAAACTCAGATATTGTAATTGCTATGAAACATCTCATAATCTTTCCTGCATAAACAGTGTAAGTCACAATGGTCACTTCAGTATTTGTGGGTAATGCAAGGACCCTGGGGGTCCAGTAAACTTTTGTATTGGAATCTTATATCCTTTACTGTAATCCATTTTTTTTGCAGGATTTTCAAATTGGGTTCTAAGAAAATCCCAGACCTACACCTAATTGGAAACAAAAATGAATTCACCCATAACTGTTGTATAGCAGAGAGTTGCTTGAGGCAATGGCATTTATGTTGGGAACCAAGACTTTGGAATCCCCCAACTATATTCCAGGGCTTTTGAGTGGTGACTATATTCCTTTCTTTCTGTCTGGTTAACACCGAATAATGTTGGAAGAAATATCTCAGTATTATGTGTCTGATTATTCTCTGGAGAATAATTCTGGCTGTTTTGTCTTATTAAAAGGTTATATCATTAAGCCAGGCATGGTGCCTCACATGTGTAATTTTAGCTACGTAGGAGGTGGAGATTGAGAGGATCATGATTTGAGATGAGCCCAGGCAAAAAGAGTTTCTGAGACTCTATTTCAACCAGTAAAAGGTGACCGAGTAGTACATACCTGTCATCACAGCTACAAAGAAAGCTTAAATTAGATAGATTGTGGTCCAGGCCAGCTTGAGCAAAAAATGAATGAGTTCTTACTAAAAACTTAACCAAAGCAATAAAAGAGCTGGTGGTATGCATGACTCAAAGTGGTACATTGTCTAGCAAGCACAGGATTTTGAGTTCATAAATTGTTTATATATTTTTTAGCATGTATATCCATGTATATTTACATTCAGTATATGTAATATGTGCAATATATTATAGATACCTATATATCTGTCCTGTGTGTGTGTGTGTGTGTGTGTGTGTGTGTGTGTGTGTGTGTGTGTGTGTGTGTGTTGAGTGTTTGTGTCTAGGTACTGAGGCTTGAACTCATGACTGGGTGCTATCCCTTAATTTTTTCACTCAAGCTGATGCTCTACCACTTGAGTCACAGCTCCACTTCTAGCCTTTTTGATGAGTGATTGGAGGTAAGAGTCTCATGGACTTTTCCTGCCTGGGCTGGCTTTGAACTGCAATCCTCAGATCTCAGATTCCTGAGTAGCTAGGATTACAGGCGTGAGCCACCAGCACCCAGCACAGTGCCCCAAACATTTTGTTATTGGGATGTTTTCTCTAGTCGTCACTGGATGATAATCTCTGTTATTGATTTTATGACATTAGCTTTTCCAAAGCATAGTGTATATGTGTATATGTTTATATAATTAATATTTCCAGCACCTGTTTACTATGATTCTCTATATGTCTTTGAGTTACGAAAATAGGCATTGATGAATTTACTCAAATTTATCTCACAAGAAAAATGCAGAGGGGCTAGGAAGGTGGCTCAGTGGTAGAGTGCTTGCCTTGCATGCATGAGGCCCTGGGTTCGATTCCTCAGCACCACATAAGCAAAAAGTAAAAAGCCAGAAGTGGCACTGTGGTTCAAGTGGTGGAGCACTAGCCTTGAGCTGAAGAGCTGAGGGACAGCGCCCAGGCCCAGAGTTCAGGCTCCACGACTGGACCCTCCCCCCCCCCCCCCAAAATGCAGAGCATCTGCTGTAAAGCTGCAAAAATAGTTGGGATATGTGTTTATGAAATAGCACTGCACTATTGTTTTCAACATTTTAAGGATTAGGGAAAAAATAGTGAAAATATTTATGGCCTCACCCAAGAAATTTGCAAGTAGAAAAGAAAAGATAATGGTCACTTACAGTGTTGTTGAACAACAAAAATGCCAAAATTAGTGGAACAAGTTTCCAACTATGTGATGGTCTCCCCCTTTACTAAATATAGCCAGCTTTGCTGAGCTTGCTGGGAGGAGACCCTGTGGGACTGCAATGGAAAGGTCACAGAGAGGAGGTGAGTCTTCAGCAGTTTTCTCAGGCGTTATGTAACAAAAACAAAACAAAATGAAGTAGACAACCAGGAATTTACTTCTTGCATATGTGCAATTGTATTTGTCAATGATATATATATATATATATATATATATATATATATATATATATATACATATATGTGTGTGTGTGTGTCTATAACATGCTCAGAATGTTTTTGTGATAAATTTGATGTTTTGTTAAAAATTATTAATCAAACTATCTACCAGTGATAAACTACTTATTATTAAATAGTAATCATTTTGTTGTTAATATTACTATTAACATTACTATTCCAATTTTTCTTACACATTTTAGGTTACATCCTAGATTTCAGTGTATATCTTATAATGTGTTGCTTGAAAATATTTAATAAAATATCTTTTTAATTAATTATAATATTTTAATTGTTTATAATCTTGATTGAAAAATGCCAGAATATGTTTGCTATGTCAGCGATTTGTTTCAAAACATGTCATAATTAAGAGAATAATTCTGTAAGCAATTAAAAAATCTAGAAAGCAGCATATCTTGCAAAAATGACTTTTAAAACTATTCTGACGTTTGCCAAATTGAGTTTTGGATCTAGCCTATGTCACTTTTATTATTATTTTAAAAATCAAGTGTTGTTCCTCACTCAGTAGAAAAAAATTAATTGTTTCTGCTTATTGTCAGAGCAAAGCATGATCTGAAACAAATTGATATTTTTTTCCCCCTGAAAACAGTGGGCTGTTACAAGGACATAACCCAAAATAAAGTAACCATCACATTTCTACATTGACTTTTCCATATATGTTTTATTTATATACATGATAACTTTTCACAATGTAGTATTCCCTCATAGGTAATTGCACAAAAAATATAAAGCAAAACGGTGGCTTTTCAATCTTTAAAGTTTATAAAACATAACAGTTAAAGATAGAATTGAAGCTAGTTTGTGAAATTTTCATTTCCTCTGATTCTTTTGCCCCTTTTGTCAAATAAAAAAGTAAATGTAAGCTCTTAAAGGGCAGTAGTTAGCTTTTCTCATATCCATACTCTGCTCTCCACAGGAAAATGTATTTGTCATGGTTGTGTGGAGTGTATAGTCAATTATGATGTGAACATATAGCAAGATTATGATCACCATTTTTTTTAAAGATATGGACGTTTGAATTTAGGGTCTTTTGTTACTTGGGGTCACTCTACCACTTGAGCCATGCCTCCATTCTGTCATTTTGTTGGTTAATTGGAGATATAGTCTTTTGGAATTTTCTGCCCAGGCTGGCTTTCAGCCTGAATCCTCAGCCCCTGCAGTAGCTGGGATTATAAGCGTGAGCCATCAACACTGGGTTGATCAATGAAATTTGAAAAAAGTCTATCTCAGTTTGTCACTGTTATGGCATTTTAGAGCTGTTTTTCTGTCCTAAAAGCAAGTGGCTTAGTCATTCAACAAATACTTATTGAGCACAGATTATATATCAAGGATCATGTGAGGTGGTAGGATCAACAATATAGAAAAAGCAAACTTTTATCTTCATGGTGATGAGAGTAGTGCTTGTGATTATAAAAACATCTTTTGAAGGAAATACCTTAATGAAGATTCCTGATAACTTCCAAGAAAACAGTGAGATCATGAGAATGGGGTGGTTTTTTTAAAAATCTTCATGACAAAACTATTTGTAGGATATAAATATAAAATAGTAACAAGCATGGTATTTGACAAGTTGCAGCATGGAGCTTTTCTTTCAGGGAGACTGGAAATTTGTTGTTAGGATGCTTTCTGGACTCTGCCTTTTCTCCAGACTGTAGCAATTCTAACTGGGCTCTGATGACTATTAACATTGTCCCATTCAGAGTGAGAAAGTGAAGGGTGGTTGAGCTTGTAAGAAGAGGACATACTAGGCTTCATAATGCTAATCATACCTCATGGACACATAGTGTGGCTTTAAGACATGCTTCCTCATTTTTGGTGGTTAACCATCACAGGTAGGGGCCAGGAGGGGAGGATGTGTAGATAAAAGTGTCTGAAGTTGGACCTTGTTGGAAGGAGCCCTGGAAACTGTCAAAAAGTTGGGAATCAGGTATATTGGACTGGATTCCTTTTCTTATCAGTTAGCTAGCTGTAGGACCTTCAGCAAGTTTTTTTTTTTTTTTTTTTTTTTTTAGTTCTCAAGGTTCCATTTCTTCTTGTGCAAAATGGAAAAGATACTAGTCTTAGAAGTTTTTTGGTTTTTGAAAGTGAAATGAGTTTATGACCAGTCAGTAGGATTTTTCTAGGCTGTAGTGCTTTTCAGCATATGGCTCTTACTATGTAGAGGGTAGTTGTCCAGGTAGTGCTTTGTGACTGTTAAGTAAGTACGAGGTAGATGCTCTGTTGTCCTTCCACCAGTGAGAACTCCACTGTTGAACTGGTCAATTGACCAAGGGTAAATTTAAACCCACTCAGTTTGTCTCTGGAGTTCTTTTATAACCCTCATCCTAGATGGCTGAGGTTATCCACAGAAGAGTAAAAGGAACATACAAAAATGTTTATATAGTAAGGAATGAACTTTACATATTAAAAAAAAAGCCAGGCACATTTTACTTATTCAGACATTTCAAAAAAGATTGAAATGATTATTTGATTTATGTTTCTAATTTAATTTATTCTGATATATAAAGTTAAGTTATAGCAATTTTCCAGCTAATCTTTTCTCTAAACTAATCAGTATTTCTTGTTTGTTGTTTCCTCCTACTCTATTAGGCTTTTTCTATAAGACTCTGGAATCAGATGTGTTTATTGTGCGGGCACAAAGAATACACTGGGAAAATAAAACAGTCTTAAAGAGAGGATTAGCCAAGTCAAGAGCCATACATAGTAATGTAAATCTCCAAGAATAGGCATAAGGGGTTTTTATGCTTTATTATAACCTTCTCCTATCCCACCATTATTGATTTTCCTTCAGTCTTAGAATAACTTTTCTAGTATTCTTATTTGTTTGAGAAGTTAGGATATTTTCTTGAGTGTCCATGTAAATATCTGAATTTCTGAAAGGAATGGATACAAAAACAAAGTCATTTAGTTTATTTTCAACACTAATTTCTTTGTTGGAGTATTTAACTATAAACTACTTTTGGGTGCTTGATTCATAGGTTTTTAGATCAGAAATTATGAGATTTGTATACCATTCTAGAGTGTATATGATAGAAACTCTCCCAACCCTCATTTCTAGTCTTTAAACTCTCTTTTTGGTTAAGTTATTGTCCCTGCCCCCCCCACCCAAGGTTACACAGAGAATCTCAGTGAGATGTTAATAGAAGAATCTGAAGTGACTGCCCTCTTTTTTTTTTATCAGAAAGAGAAATCTCTCTTACTATTACTGTCTTAGTATTATGCTAATAGTGAGTAAGAATAGTGATAACAGAAGGAACTAGGTTTTGCTGAATGTTCTCTGTGCCCCTTGAGTTGGTTGATGTAAGCATTATAGTTCTTCAGACACTTGTACTATCTGTCATTAGACAGAGGAGGACAGTAAGGCTGAACGTGTTCAGTACACAGCTAGTAAGTGACAGAGCCAGGACTTGAATCCATGGCCGCTCACATGTCAGTGACACTGCCTTTACAAAAGAAGCAGCTTGTTTTCTACTGAAGAGGAAACTCAGTGGTAGAACTTAGCATAAAAAAGCTCTAGATTTGATCTGTAACACCAAAACAAACAAACAGCTTGTTCTTCAACCCTTACCAATAAAACAATCTTTAAAAGTGTATTTTCTGTATTATCAAGGGATAGAAGTTGTATTTTGTAATCATGTGTATCTGTGAAATGAAAAATTCTCACAAAATGTTAGTGTAGCCTACAGGAAAAAAAGTTATGGTTTTCTTTTCTCAAGGCAAAGTTTCTTCTTTTTACCTGTATGGATGTGCTTTAGTTCCTACTGAGACAATCCTGCTCTGTCTCTCAGTGACCAGCAAAGGACAGAGCCTGCCTTCATGTTACTGGATGCCAGCACAGGACATTCAACTATATTGACTTTATATATTTGTCTCCAAACATGAATATAGATTTTTTTCTCTTCCTGCTTCGTTTCCTTTCAGAGATGTTTATATAAAGAATAGTAAAGGCTCAGGCTGAATTGACTTGAGTTCATGCAGCTCTGAACATTATCAGGGTTGCTCTTACCCCTGAATGAGGAGTCCATTGTCCTCAAAGACATTATGTTAAAGCCCTTAACTGTGAACTCTCAGTCAGGATGCTGGACTAGCCAGCTAGTTACACAGAAACTATTCTGTCTAAGCTGGAATGCGGCAGTTAAAACTGGGGAACTTTGATCCCCCAGATAAAGTAAGTAGAGACTCTAGTATACAGTTTTAATTTATATAGCTTTCTTTTCCCCCAATATAATCTAAATTCCTTGAGCCCGTATCCAGTGAGTGTTGTGCTAATACAAATATATGAGCATTTTGTCAGAAAATATTTAAGGACAGCTGATACCACTCATTCTCCAGTACCCTCAGTCAAAAACGACACTGCTATCCAGTTTTGTCAGTTAGTTTTCTTTTATTTGTTTATTTATTTATTTATTTTTGGGTCCGGTCATGGGGCCTGAACTCTGGGCCTGGGCTCTGTCCTTCAGCTCTTCAGCTCAAGGCTAACGCTCTACCACTTGAACCACAGTGCCACTTCCGGCTATTTTCTTTTTGCTTATGTGGTGCTGAGGAATCGAACCCAGGGCCTCAGGCATGCAACTGAGCCACCTTCCCAGCCCCAGTTAGTTTTCTTTTAGAATGTGGGCCAAACTCAGTATGGATTTAATATTTATGTGGTTATTTATTTAATCTTTTAATCGTGACAGAATATCTTGGCCTGAATAGCTCTACAATAACAGTAACTGTTAACAGTAGCTACAGCATCTAGATGCTGTGTACCAAGCTTAACATACATAATATATGTTAAGCACTTTTCATAGTGTGTCCCATTTAATCTTCAAAACAAACAATATGTAGAGGCCATCATTATTATCATGATAATTATCATGATAATCTTCTCCTTAGAAGGAATAGTACTCAGGCAAAGGGGAGGAGCAGGAATTTGAACTCAGACATCAGGCTTTGCATGAAGCTCCATGGCTGGCTGGCTGACTGGCTGGCTGGAGGAGGCTCCTCTGGAATCGACTGGTTTGAGACAGGTTGGTCCACTTTGGGAAGTTATGCCCTGATCTCTGAAAGGGATGAAAGGGAGCATACTCTTGTTATCCTAGTCTGGTTATTAGGAAGCAAAAATAAGAAAGTCACACAAAAGGAAGTGGCGCTGTGGCTCACTCAAGCAGTAGAGTGCTTGCCTTGAACTAAAGAGCACAGGGACAGTGCCCAAGCCCAGAGTTCAAGCCCCATGACTGACCAAAAAAAAAAAAAAAGAAAGTCACACAAAAACCCTATATATACTTTTAAGAAATTTGCAAATGGATGAGATTATTATTGTAATGACACTAGCATAAGTAAAAGTCATATGGCTTGTGAGTTCTTCAAAGGGTGTCACCACATATAGTATAGTATTATGATCTTTCACATTTACATTGTTGCTGATTGCACACACAATACTATGTTTGATTCCAGAGTATCATGCTTAAATAGTATTTATTGAATATTGATTGTCCTCTTAATGTCTGTAGGTATTACTTTAGTGGGGAGGGGAAGAGAGATTATTATAAAAAAGAAATGCATATAATATTTCTGTCTATACCAAATAAAAGAAAATATAATTGAATGATTAAACTAGAAAAGTTACCAGTGAAAGGAGATGATTTAAACCTTTTTTTAAAAAGATAATCCTTCAGATAATGCAACTTCAACCAACTTTATATAGTAGCTCAAGTTTTTGTACTGAATACAAATTCTTCAGCCTTCTTTTCTCCTGAGTAAATCCAGCTGCAGAATAAAATATTTTTAACACTTATAGAGGTTTTTACCTAAAATTTACATTTGTTGGTTAAAACTGTATTAAATTGTTTCTTTTTTAAAGGACAGACATTTGCCCCATACAAAATGCATTATATATTCCTTTGGGTATATGTAAGTCCATCATTTAGTAATTGGGTGCTTCTTATATTCACTATGAAGAAGACAGGTGTGTGCATGCATATGTGTGCATCTGAATGTGTGAAAATGAAGCTGAGGGATTAACTGTTTAGTCAAGGTCATAAGTGACCCGACATGCCCTCCAGCAAGCTGTTTATAATTGCTGTGGTTAGTTTTCCTTCTCACTGTTTTTACCTATAATGTCAAAACACAATTATATGGAGTTGGTATGTTCACTAATAGCAGTTTATCTCTGCATGGTTTATAGACAGAGTCAAAAGCCAACAACTATAATTACATCCATGTTTCTAACTTAGCAGTAAGCTAGGAAAGTGTGGTTGAAGTATGCTGTGGATGTAGCGCAGCCAGTAAGAATTAGAGGGTAAAGTCATTGCTCTGCATTCTTTTGGTTTTACAATAATTGTTACTTGAATTTTGTTTTCTGGATTTTACCACTGTCTGTTGTGTTTATATGACCACATAAAGAGTGGTTGAGTTACGTGTCTCTCCACTCTATTTTTTCTTCTCCTTGCCTTCCTCTATAAATGGACTAGCTCCTTTCACTTTCCTCTGACTCAGCAGACACTACATTACAGTTAATAGTTTTCTCAAGCAGCCTGATATTCATGCTCTATGGAACCCATAAGACTTCTACTATTTGTATTATATGTTTAATTGGATAATTATGGAAACCATGTTGAACTGTTAACAACTGTCAAGCCTTTGATTAATCTTTTGAATGTTCATCGGCCTGGTTCAAGTTAGCAACCACAATACAGATTTTTCAGGGTTTTTGTCTTTATTGTTGCTGTTCCTGTGATTATTCAAGAGGACAAAAATTATTTTTCTAGAAAAAACCCTATTATTTCCCATTTTGGCTCACCTTACATACTGTGGTGCAAAGAGGCTATAAACTCGTGGATCATCATAATTTGTTTTGCTTAATGGTTCTAGGAAAAAGAAAGTAAGCCTTCGTATTTTTTTTTCTTAATGGTAACAATGATATAAACATGTAAAAGAAGAACCTAGTTCTCCAAAGGACTAAGCAGCTCAACTATCATTTGGGTCTATACTCTGAACATCTCAAGACATTTTCCCCCCTATTTTGTTGTTCATTGGGAAGAATGTTCCTTGTTCACAAAAGAAATACATCCTTTGAGGAAGTATAGGTATCTCTTGTGCACTCACCTGAGCTGTCTTCTGGGAACCTTTCCTAACATTGCCCATCATAATGGTTGGAATTTCTTGTGAGCTGGTTGGTGTAGGAAGATACTAGTCAATGAGTTGCTTTGTTCTTTTAAATAATTTTATAAATTTGGTACTGAACACAAAAGCACCAATCTTAGAAGAAATCCTATCTTACATCTAGTTTAAAAGAAAGGAAATGTGAGTATAGTAAAGTTGAAGTAACCAGAGTGGCTAGAGTTAATTTTACTGATATGGCAAGCAATATTTGAATAAAGACTTGAAGGAGATGGTTAATGAATATCGTACTATTTTAAACCCTAATATGTACAAATGAATACTTATACATACTATTCTATTCCTTATATGACTCTTATGAAACATTCTGTATTATCATCTCCCTTTTACATGTGAGGACATTAAATGGCAGAAAGGTTATGCCCAAGGTCACCTAACTAGTAACTGGTGAAATCAGAGTTTGGACATAGGCATTTTGTTAAGTTGTTGTTTCAGAGCAGCCCCTAAGCTGATTTAATGAGACTAATACAGGACAGGGATAACCTCTTTAGCAAACTTTATACTGAACTAGGTGAACATGACTCAGATGAATTTCTTGGCGAAATAAAACATTAGATGCTACTTGCCATTTCCAAAGTGTGTTGTTTTGAAGTTCCATCTTGGATCAGTTTACTAGGATTGGATTGAGCACTTTACTGCCAGCAAAACAGTCCTGCTTCTTACCTGGAAAGTATGTTTTGGTGCTTTAATCAAATGCACGAAAGATTTGGGATAAGAGTAATTGTTCCAGGTAAGATATTCTTACCTTTGAGTTTGTATTATTGTTATCAGACTGTTATTTATTGATGGGAGGTTTATATTAATTGTATCTTCCACTGAGATTCAAGATGGCTTCTTCATCCAGCTCATAGCCAATTGGAGAGGAAGGGTATGAAGAAAGTATAGGAGATGAGCAAATCCTGACTAGGAGCCTTGCATGTTGTGGATGTAACTAGTCGTCTCTTAGTACTTCGAGCTGTAGATGAGCAATTGACTTAAAACTAGATTTTTTTTTCCTGAAGTTCTTTTCCCTCCCTCCCTCCCTCCTTCCCTCCCTCCCTCCTTCCCTCTCTCCCTCCCTCCCTCCCTGCCTCCCTCCCTCCCTCCCTCCCTCCTTTTTGTTGGCTTTTGAACTCTGGGCCAGGACACTGTCCCTCAGCTCTTTCAGCTCAAGGCTAGCGCTCTAACACTTGAACCACAGCACCACCTCTGGCCTTTTCTGCTATGTGGTGCTGAGGAATCGAACCCAGGGCCTCATGCATGCAAGGCAAGAACTCTACCACTGAGCCACCTTTATTTTCATTCATGCTGCCTCAAAACTCTTTTCTTGAAATTTTGCCTTTGGACCTGCTTTTTCTGTGAAAACTGATCACCCTGTCTTCACTTCCCTTTTCTGAGGAGAGTTTGAACCAGCTTTCAATCTTAAGCAGTTGAATGATAAGGCGTTTGTGTGAAAGGTAATAGGAAAGCAATATAAAAATATATTAGCTCAGTGGTAGAGTGCTTGCCTTGCATGCATGAGGCCCTGGGTTCGATTCCTCAGCACCACATAAGCAGAAAAAGCTGGAAGTAGCACCATGTCTCAAGTGGTAGAGTGCTAGCCTTGAGCTGAAGAGCTGAGGGACAGCGCCCAGGCCCAAAGTTCAGGCCCCACAACCGACAACAACAAAAACAATACATACATACATAAATGTATACTTAAGAATGTATTTATTATTATTGAGTATAGAGGTCATAGTTTTCAATCTGATACACTTTTAAAGAAAACCACGTGATTAGCAGATCTTAAAAATCTCTTATTTTCATGGAAGAGAGAAGGGCTATGATGGGAAGACCTGGCTTCCTTTATTAGTTACTAAGATGAGCTTCAGTTTCACCATCTATAAAATGGTGATAGTGCTAACAATTTCTCTCGAGAATAAATTTCATTCTCTGTCTCTTTTTCCCTCTTTCCTCTTCTTCCTTCTACATATATGTATGTATATACATCTAAGTATGCATATGTACATATATATGCACACAGATGTTTCTCTACATTCCCACCATGCACACAGATGTTTCTCTACATTCCCACCTAAGGATAAGACACACACTTACTTTTAATACCCTATTTAATATACACTACTGGTAATGTATTGTTTTATTTTGAGCTTCCTTTGGACTTGTAGATTATCTGAGATGTTTTAATTAGTTAACACATTAACTAACACCTTTTCCCCCTATAGTTTATAAGAAGAGTACTGTTGAGAAATCCAATGAACAGGTACTGAAATCCCAGTTTTTCTCACTTTTTTTCAAAGTTGCCATTTAAGAACCATGCTGGGTTACATTTTTTCACCAACGGCAAAAACCATGATATTTAGTGTACACTATGGGGATAATGAACTATGTAACTTGTGTGTGGGGATGGGAGAGGAAAAGGAGGAAAGCAAAGGGGTGAGATCCAAAAAAGAAATGTGCTTTTTACCTGACCTATGAAATGGTAACCCCTCTATACAATACCTTAATAATAACAATAACATTATATATATAAATTTATACATATATATGTATATATATGAAACATTTTGTATATATACATATATATGTATATATAAAACCAAGCTGGGATAAAGGTCTAAATTACCTACGTAAGAGTCAATAAGATCACATTAGTAATGCTCTTTGCAAGTTTCTGTTCACATCTCCAGCTCACTTTTGTTTTTCAATATTTATTCACTAACCCTAAATCAAGTGTTCTAGGTTATACTCAATCTGTCCTTGACTGTTTTTCCTTCACCATTGAGACAATTTGAGGGAATACTCCCATCCTTCTATAGACTAATGCTTATTGATTTCCACATGTGTCAAGCCATTGAACTGGCCAGTTTTGGAGGTCCCAAATTAGGCTTCGATTGAACATATGTATCTTGTTAGCAATGTTATGACAAATAGCAGCAGCTGTATAAACTAATCTTTGTGTAGCTTCACACAGGGGACTCAATTAACAATGGACCACTGTCAGCATTTAATCCTTTTTCCCTCCTGGTTCCTGTGCATTTTTCTGTTGGGTATCAGGATCATTCTTATTCACAATAGAAGAAAATGTCAAATACTACAAGTCAATTGAACTTCTCTTGTTTTTTTTTTTTTTTTCTGTTGGACCTGGAGAGGGACTGACAGTTATAATGATCAGTGTATTGATTCTGATTAGAAAGACATACTGGTCATCAGGACAGTTGTGACAGATTTTGGATTAACTTTGCTTTAGAATTGTTTCTGAACTTAACCACCAAAGTTCATGCCCTTTAGAAGCTGCCCTCTAAAGTTTAGAGCAACTATGATATGAAACAGGAAGAAAGGTGTAGCTTCTCCTAGAAACAGTTACAGGAGACAGAAACTTCTTTGTGAGGAAAAGTGTACTTTTGTGCTTGACAACATGAAGACAGGAGGAATAGAAATCTCAAGTGACCTTTTACCTCTCTCAGATAATTTTTTAAAATTGGCATACATTAGTTATATAGGGGGTGGACAGACATTTCATTATGACATTTTCTTAAATGTTTACAATGTATTCAGTTGATCTCAGCTGCTCTATGACTGTCTTTTCTGCTTCCCTCCTTCCTGGAACCATTTCAACAGGTTTCATTGTTCTATTTTCATACATGCAAAAGATCTACTTTTACCTCTATAGATAATTTCTGTCTTTGTTTCTTCAACAGAAAAAGGAGGCACACTAGATTTCAAGTACAAAGGGGGAAGTCAGAAAAACAGAGTTACAGACTTGGAATAACAGTGAACAAAAGTTCAGGTTCTAGTTGAAGTGTACTTGACATTTGAACCTCTTGTTTGAAGCCTTGCTTTCCGTCTATCTGCAGAGGACATCTGAAATTCCTCAAACTTCTAATCTATGTCAAGTGAACAAGAATGGATGACAAAGGGATATAAAGATAGAGCTCAAACAAGTTGTTGTTAATACTTTCTTTCACCTAAGAGGACTAATGAAAAGCTTAAATTACTAAATGCAGACTAGACCATTGTCGCTACTTGCCAAACGGTACATGCTTGTGCATCTTTCTAATTCATATTGGAAAGCCACAAACAGAAGCACATAATTTGGCCAAATACCAAAAACATGCCTTGGCACACTTCTGGAAAGTCTTCCAAATGACTTAATGATTCAAAAATGTGTGTATATTTTGTGTACACACATGTATGCATATACATATTGCTTGGAGAAGCTTGTAATACTGCTAGTAAACCATGTGTAATATATTTGCTTTGGAGGTTTGAGGACTATCCTTTAAAATTATAGAAAGAAAAAGAAAAAGCTGTTTAGTTGGACAGTAAGCACACAAGTGGAAAATTTTCATAGTAAATGCAACTTTTTTTTGCTAATAACTCTTGAAAATACAACATGTAAACCATTTAAAATGAGTTATTAGTTTCTTTTTTGACAGATATATCATCAATAGTAATTTAGTGCAAGGAAAACTGCATAGCACCATGAAAAACATTACTAAATTGAGAAATTATTCCTTCCTGAACTTTTTTTGTACAAAAACATTATAATTTGCCTAGTTTCTGCTAGATATAGACAAGATGTTTTTGAAAAAGCATATAACTTGAATTTACCCTTGGTGATACACGAATCAGAATTAATAAGACAGATGTGGAAGGCAAAATAGTCCACAAGTCTACTTTGTTTTGCCTAAGTATTATTTATTTAATGCTATACAGGGCTTAAACTCTGGGATTCTCTTGCTCTAGCTTTTTTGTTTGTAGTCTCTACCAGTTGAGCCAGCCTTCAGGCTGATATTTTGCTGGTTAATTGGAGATAGAATCTCAAGGAATCTTCTGCTTGGGCTGGTTTAGAATTACACTCTTCAGATCTCAGCCTCCTGAGTTGCTATGGTTATGAGCATGAGCTGGTTCAGGAGTATTATTTTTAGAATCTAGATGCTTTTATGTGTTGTATTTTATTTAAATATTACATCAACTTTTACAAGATAGGTGCTGTTTTTCCTTACAGATGAGGAAACCATAAGCCCAAAAGTTTAAGTAAATTCCCTAAGATCATTCAGCTAGGAAAGGTCAAAGGTTGGATTAATTCTGAGTCTGTCTTAGTTCAGGGAAAATGTCCTTTACACTGTACCTTTCAGCCTTCCGGCCCCGGGTAAATATTGCCCCTTTCAAACATTCCGTTGATTTGTAAGCCATACTCTATACTATCCTTTTGTTGTTGTTGTTGTTGGTTGTGAGGGTTAAACTCAGGGCCTGGGCTCTGTCCCTGAGTTTTTGTACTCAAAGCTAACACTCTTAATCACTTTTTTTTTTTTGCCTTTAAAATTTTTTTTAAAAATTATTTTATTGTAAAGATGCTTTACAGAGGAGCTACAGTTACATGAGTAAGGCTATGAGTACATTTCTTGTTGAACATGATTTCCCCCTCCCTTGTGGTTCTCCCACCATCCCTTCCTTCCTTCACTTCTCTCACTCCCCAACCCCCTCCAAGTTGTAAAGTTCATTTCCAATATACTGTCTTGTGGGTATCATTGTTGCAATACTCCACTTCTGCCTTTCTGGTGGTTAATTGGAAATAAGAGTGTCAGGGCCTTTCCTGCCCTGGCTAGCTTCCAACCATCATCCTCAGATCTCAGCCTCCTGTGTAACTAGGATTACAGGTGTGAGCTACTAACACCTGGCAAGCTATACTGTCTTAGAAACACTTAGGAACAGAGTATGTTATACATCTCCTCATTAATTTTTTTCAATTATACTTTATAATTTGAAGTTAAAAGTATTTTCTTAGGTGGCTCAGTGGTAGAGCAATTGCCTTGCATGCATGAGGTCCTGGGTTCGATTCTTCAGCACCACATAAGCAAAAAGAAAAAAGCCAGAAGTGGCACTGTGGCTCAAGTGGTAGAGTGCTAGCCTTGAGCTGAATAGCTGAGGGACAGCGCCCAGGCTCAGAGTTCAGACCCCACCTCTGATAAAAAGAAAAAAAATGTAAAAGAAAAAGTTGAGTAAGGGAAGGAGAAAGTTCTCACTGGCTTATTTATTTTTTTTAAATACCATTTGAAAATTGTCTTAGGAATGGAGCATCTTTCCTCTTTTATTATAGGATTAGTTATAAACATCAGTCCATGAGTATGCAGGGAGAGAAGGATAACATTACATTTCTGACCCTTTAGGTATATATGCATAACCAGGAAGTTAAGATTATGAGGACTTAAACCACTGCCCCACTTCGTAATAGTAGGACAGTTTCCACTTAGGTACGCAGATATTCTTCAAGGGAAAGCTGGAGAATGGGATGAAGCAGGAAGTGGTATTGAGAGTGCTGGCCTAGCGGGGGTTTCCTGAATGGCACCATGTGCTTCATTCCCACTGTTTACTGCAACAACACTTACATCCTTTAATTATTCTTCTGAGGATGACTTTGAGATTGACAGTTACCAAAACCCCAGAACCATTTTGAATTCAAGTGTGTTCAGTGAGTAAAGTAGATGAATGTTGGTTAATAAAGAAGCTGACATTAGATAAACAGACAAGTAGTGAATTCTGTATTACTCATTTAAGTATGTGACATGTCAGAGAATGTATGCAGTCACCTGTCTATGCCCAGAGACCATGGCCTTGGCTGAATCTACATATAATTCTCATCAGAAGGATCAACAATAAAGCCATTGCCATTGTAACTGAAGTCCACGAATAGACTGTGGCAAATTGGTAAATTAAGAGCTTTATGATACTTAATTCACTGGATTTTTATTAGAGATCCTATCAGATTTATGGTGTGGGATAGTTGACTTTCTCGTGAAATACTTAGCTTGGAAACACAACTTTACTCTTTTTTGTTGTTGTTGTTGATAGTGGGGTTTGAACTCTGGGCCTGGGTGCTGTCCCTCAGCTATTCAGCTCAAGACTAGCGCTTTACCACTTGAGATGCAGTGCTACTTCTGGCTTTTTCTGCTTATGTGGTGCTGAGGAATCGAACCCAGGGCCTCATGCTTGCAAGGCAAGCACTCTACCATTGAACTACCTTCCCAGCCCCACAATTTTACTCTTACGTGTTGCCTAACAATATTTTCAAAATGTTGACTACATTGGCATCCAGTTTATTTGATTTTTTTCATGAAATCAGTTAATTTAGTTAGGAAATAAACATCGTCCACTGCCTCTCCTCCATGTGTTTTTAAACAGTGTTTATGAAAGAGTATTATCCTTCAGCATGCTGTCAGAATGGAATAGACCCCTTAAAAAAAAGATAATGCTTCCTCCTTATTTGTGAATTTAGACTTAATCCTGTGGCTCATATTGGATACTTGCTCCAGAGAAATACAATCCCAGGAATGCTGGTGATCTGCTGTTTTAAAATGGTGCTGTGCCTTAGGTTTCTGTTCAAATCTAAGATTTCAGAAGAGCCAGTAACTGCAAATAATCTAAAAGGGGAAGAGTGAAGAATGCTTCTAACTTCCCTTTGAAATGAATAGCTCTGCCAGAGCAGCAGCTATTAGAAAAACAAAAACGACAAAGAAAAGCTGCTCAGCCCAGCACACAGAGGTAAATTTACTTACATCAGACTGAAAAATGAGGGCTGGGCTTTGAAAAGACATCTCTTCTGACTAAAGGAAAGCTTGTAATTTTGGCACGGCTGCAGCCCTCCTAAGCCCCTGAGAAATTCTAAAAAACATTACAGAAGACTGTTCTTAATATTAATGGATGTCTTCCTGTGCCTGTGTGTGCCTGTGTGTGTGTGTGTGTGTGTGTGTGTGTGTGTGTCTGAGAGAGAGAGAGAGAGAGAGAGAGAGAGAGAGAGTGTTGAGAGGAAAGAAGAGAGAGAGGACAGTGAAGGAAAAATGAATAATTATTTAGGATGAAGAAATACCAGTGAAAATGTTAATTTTTGAAAAATAATTTGCCCCTGTGAATTTCTTCTCTTTAACAATAGCACATTGGTCAACATGTGGTAGAGAGGATCAGGAGACATTTGGACACTTGCAGTTAGCTTTGCAGAATTTGGGCCCTCCTAACAAAACTCCTCCTAAATTGCTTTGCATTAGATAACATTGCTCACTGATGTGATGTCAAACCAGGGTCTTATCTGCTCTGGGACATCAGAGGTGAAAACAAAGACTGTTTCCCTGTGGTTAATTGTGGTGTGTGTCACATTATGTTGTACTCCAGTGAACAATTTCAGGGACAAGGAGAGTCTGCAGCCCTGCCTCTTGGGAGGGGACTTTTCCTTTGCAGCTTAGCTTCAGGAAATGTGAACATTTGTGTTTTCAAGACCACATACCATTGGGAAGGAAGCAGGGGTGGAGATGCGTGCTGAGATTGAGTGGGTATGGGAATCTCTGGACTGTGTATGATTTGGGAACTGCTGGGTTTTATGTCGCTCTTTTTCTGGCATGCCTTAAGAATTCACAGAGTCAGACTGACATTAAGTCAGACTGATACTTATTAAGGATTTTTTTTTTCACAAAAATAATTTTGTTTACTTTTCAGCCTTGGACAGACCTCTGTGCAGCGGGCTTGCCAGGAGGGCTAGAATCTGTGAGAGTGTGTCTGAGGAAACAGACAGGAATCTACTGCTAAATAGTCCTGCAGTTGTGTTTCTTAGGGATACATAGAGCTTACCTATCAAGTCGAGGAATTTAATAATTGTGGGAACCTGCTGTTAAAAAGCAACTTGAAAGTTATTTTCAGAAGGGAGTTATTAACTTCCTCATGGTCCTAGCCTACAACATCATATTGGCTACTGGCTCTGTCACCTTACAGGATTCCAGGTCCATCCTAGTTTAGTATTCAGAGTTACAGAGCATCATAAACAAAGAAGAGTTTCTTTAGGGATTGATGTGGGAGAAAGGACAGTCAAGTGCCTTTTGGAAACAAATATCTAGATTTGTTGTGGGGTTTAAAGCTATGTTTTCTCAGATGGGCCAAAGCTCTGAAGCATTGTTGGCTGGTTAATGAGTGCTCTTCTCCCTGGCTAGCTCTGGCAGTGCCTGTTTTCTTGATTTAGGACTGACACTCACAGTATAATCTTAATTCACTTTGAGTCTAGGCTGACTGAATCTTCTGAGCTGGCAAAGTAGAGTGTCAGGATTGCCACTGTTATGTTTACTCTGGATTTATATCTTAAGTTGAGGTTAAGTAACATATTTACATAAATCAACTCGGTGCTAGACTCTAGTACAAAATTGTTTTACTGAGAGGGGAAAAAAAATACCCTAATTGTTTTGTTTCCTGAGATTTGCTTTCACTTTATATTAAACCTCAAAAGAGTTAAATGTAGTATGTGTTGCTCTATGTTAAAATTAACTTTTTAGTTTTTAGTGTGTTTGTTTTTAAGAATTGGGGGAGTAAGTGCTGGGGTGGATACCTTTCCTGGAGCAGAGAAAGACGTACAGGACCCATGTGACTTAGGGTGCTGATGTGCTTTTCTAGGATTCATGTTTTCTGAAAAAGAATTCATGTTTTCTATAAAGGAATAAAAAAATGTCCAAGTTTAACTGGTCAGTTGCAAACATTTTCAATGTGAGTGCTTTAAAAATAAAACTATTGGTCACGACTTATGCAAATATCTTTTAACCAAGTTAGTTCCTTTAAAATTATGGCTAGGAAAAATGTCAGCTGCTATTGTGGATGCCATGGGTCATCTTATTCATTCATATTCTATATAAATTACTTCATTAAAATAGTGTAGATTCACTTCAAAATCATGACATAAGATAGATGTTAACTTTGGGAATATTAAAAAAAAAATGTGTTTAGCTACAATGCCAGAATGTATGGGAAAGAACAAACCTATTTTAATATGTTTGTTCAGAATGGATAATGAAAACTTGCTACTTTCAATAGTATGGAATATTAGCCAGCTACTATCGATCATAAGCCATATTATGAAATATCTAACTTTTTACATGTAATATATTTTTTATAGGCACTGAATGGAATAGGCCTTTTAACAATGCTAGTTTAAAACATTCATGACTAGGAAATGCAATAACTTCATGACAAGTTTTGGTTTTTACAAGTAAGGTATTTTCATACTAAATTTATTGGTACCATTAAAACATTCTTTTATACCTAAGAGGGAAAGTACTCCATATTGGTTTCTTACAAACGTAGCTCCAAATGACTCAGGGTCATATTCATTGTGAACAGTGATTTTTTTTTTTAAATGTGTGTGTATGTTGTCCTGAGGCTTGAATTCAGGGCCTGAGCACTGTCCCTGAACTTTTATCCTCAAGGCTAGTGCTCTGCTACTTGAGCCACAGCTCTACTACTTGCTTTTTGCTAATTAATTGCACATATGACTCTCATGGACTTTTCTCCCTGGGCTGACTTTGAACCGTGATCCTCGGATCTCAAGCCTCTTGAGTAGCTAGAGTTACAGGCATGAGCCACTGGTGCTTAGCTTTGAACTGCAGATTTTTCTGTGCAGAACATTTTTTTTTTTTTAAGAAATAGTTATTGGTTTTTAAGGTGTATTCCCCAAGGTTCCTCATTCCTGACTTATAATTTATCCAGTGGACAAGCATTGAGGCTGTCTTACCTACCTACTACTTATCCTTGTTCATCAGTTTCCTTTGGAGAGATAGTGCCCACATTTCCAGCCCCTGAAAGGTGGAAGCATGTGGTTTGTCCAGCTGAGTTTCTTGCTCTGATTTTTTTTTTCCTGGTCCTAATACATGTTTATTCCTACATGTGACAAATCTGCAGTCGTGTTTTCTTTCTGAGTTATAATGACTCAGATGTCATAATTAATTTGATGAGCAGGTGGGGGTTATTAGCCTTGTGCTTCACTTGCTAATAGCTGCACAGTTTTTCTAAAGTACTCTTTCAACTAAGGAGGCATTTCTTCACATAGAATAAACAGTACAGCACAAAAGCCTCAGTTAGATAACTATCCGTGGGCTTGAAAAGCTGCCAAGCAGATGTTGTTATTGGAGCTGGCCCAGGCGAGATTGGGCCAGGCAGATGCTCATGGGGAGGGGAGTGGGGAAAGAAGGGGGAGGAGAAATAAGAGGGTAGAGGTTGGGGGTGGGGCATCTACAAGACTGTGATGGTATCCTGGCAGGGGCTGGGCTAGATTTTGTTAGGGATGGGAGCTGTCTTCTCATGAGCCACTTCCATGGTTATGGCCTCTTGAAATATACATAAATGAAATTGGGGGTGGGGATAGAGAGGACCCTCTCTAAGCATCTACATGGGAGTGAATCTGAGTGTTCATCCAGCAACTGAGACTTCTGGTTTGCATTAGGGCGGCTGTGTGCAATTTTTGTAGGGCCTACAGAGACTTTGCTCATACCTATCCATGTATGTAATGGATATGACATTTACCAGAACTCAGAGGTTCTGCTTTATTGCTCTAAATTAGGTTGTGCAAATTTAAGACAAAATGCTGTTTTGTTTCCTGTCACCTCACTATATAATTTTTCTTTGAGCATCCCCCATATCTTATTAAAATGTGGTAAAGTAACAGCTTACTTTTAAAAATTAAAATCAATCTTGGAACACATTTGTATGAGGTAAAGTTTTTATCTAAGCGGATCTTGTTTCTGTCCTCTGTCTTTTTTCTTTCTTTTTTTTTTTTTTGGGTCTGTGTGATCTAAAGCTTTTTAAAACTCTTCTCTCACTCCCCTTCACTAGATTAAATTCTGTAATCTCATTTTTCTTTGAGCTGATCTGAACCCAATGGTCTGGGGATTTTATAGCCAAGGGATAATTTTTAATAATGGGCTATTAAAACACTTGCAGCACCTACCCTGTCTTTCAAATTAGTGTGTGCACAGATTGTCTTTCTGGGGGAAAAAGTCCTTTACTTGGCAATAAACAACTGATTATGTGCCATAGCAGCATAAAAGCTTCCTGGAAGGCTTTAAAAAAATTAAAACACAGGTACCTAAAAAATGGTGAAAAACAATGGACGCAGAACAGTGTGAGGACCAACCCTGCCCAGGATTTTTATTCTCCTCTTTGGAGAAAAAGTCTTGTTTTCTCTTATTTAGACAGATTTAGTGTGCTCTGACAACAGGGTCAGCTAACAGTTTCCTTCACCATGGAAGTACAGTGGCTGGAGACAGCTGTGTAAGGTCACGTAACTTTCATTGTTGTTTATAGTGTGCTTATTAATAGGTTAAAATGAATAACTCACTGGACAGAGGTCAGGTAGCACCTGTATAAATAATGAATTTGCCCTTCCAAAATATGTAATGTAAACTTAATCAGTATATGTGACTTGCTACTCTTTTTAAAATTCAGTTCAACTTCCTTTTCATTCTGTAGTTTTTTTTTTTTTTTGAGGAGTGGTTGAACTAAAGTTCTGAATTTTGAAAGGACAAAAAACATTTACTCTCTACCCTCTGTTTCAATGTAAATGGAATTTTGTTAGTGGAAGATTAAAGCAAGTATCCAATGGTTAAAGAATGTCTGTATGGCTAGACACTGGTGGTTCATGCCTATAATCCTAGCTAATAGCTTAGGATTGTAGTTTGAAGCCAGCCTAGGCAGAGTAATCTGAGAGAATATTATCTCCAGGTAACCAGCAAAAAGCCAGAAGTGGAGGTGTGGCTCAAGTGGTAGAGTGCCTGCTTTAAATGAAAAAGTTAAGTGAGAGCTCAAGGCCGTGGGTTCAAGGCTGAGTACCAGCACCCCATCAAGATTGGTATCTGTATATAGATTATACACACATATTTAGATATATGAGTCTATATCATTTTTTACAAGAAAAAATGGAAAAAGTAATAAAGCCACCAGTCATGAAGCTAATGTGATATAGATCATGTTAAGGATTGGCATGAATAATTTTCTTTTTCACGTATAAAATCAGGCCTCAGACATGTCATATGTACCCTCTGCATTGCTGTAACATGTACAGATGGTAAGAACACATATGTCTCAACACCATTTTCTTAGTCTGTGTGCTTTATTGCTCAATAGCCTGATAGATGCATGTGGATGAATTTATTCATTGCCCTTTGTTTATTAGTGGTACTTTCAGCTAGGCTGTTGTAATTTGGCAAGCTAAATCTTGGTAGGGAGCAGCACTAAAAGTAATGAAGCAATTCATAATTATAGTTCTGAACCTTGTACTTTGGTGACATCTTCAAATACAAAGTTTTAGGTATACAGTATTCCCCCCCCCCCCCCCCCCCCCCCCAGTCCTGAGGCTTAAAGTCTGTGTGTTCCTGAACTTTTGTGCTCAAGGCTAGCTGTCTACCACTTGAGTCATAGCTTCAGTTCGGGCTTTATGTGGTTAATTGGAAATAAGAGTCTCAGGACTGGCTTCAAACTGCAATCCTCAGGTCTCAGCCTCCTGAGTAGCTAGGAATTCATAGGTGTGAGCCATTGGTGCCTGGTTTGTATACTGTATTTTTTAAAAGACAGGAAAAAAAGCCAATTCCATATATGAAGAAGAATTTGGCAAATCATGCCTATTTATTGTTTGTCAGCTATCTATTAAAAGGTATTGAAATCATTAAAAGCTATCAAACTCAGATGTACAGATTTAATGGTAAAATCTATAACTATTTTTAATATAGTAGAGTACCTCATGAGTCATTATTAAGAAAGCACACATAATATAATACACACATATGGTGAATCTAAGTTATTTCCTTAAAGTAAGAATTATATAGATCAGTTACTAATTCAACAAGATAGAGAGTAATAACTGTCTTAGTGTAGTAAATGGTTGAAACTATGCCTGAAACTATGGACTTTCAATTAAAACCCAATGTAAACCACCCTCAGTGCTTCTTTGTTACTTATAACTTTGTAGATGTTTAATTCAACGATCATTTGTTTAGTTCCCACTGTATGCTTATGAGTGTGCCAAAGGTTGGGGATATACCAAGCCCAATAAAGTGTGGATCCCTGTTCTCAAGGAGTTTATAGTCTAATCCAGCAATGGAAACAGAAATGTAAAATTAACCACCTAACTCCTATAAAACAGATGGTAGACAATGCCAGGCAAATAGATTTAAAAAAAAGTATTGCTGGGACATGAAGGAAGCAATTTAGTAGTTCAGAAGAATCCAGAGAAGGCCCTTGTGACTCAAGGAATTAACCTTGATGAGTAGCTTTTTCAGAGAAGGTTGTGGGGCTCCTGAGTCTGGGAATAGTACCAGAAAAGGGAAGTCACTGGGAATGGGAATAATATACTGGTAGATGTGGTCATTAATGTTTCTAGGGAGGGTGAATGTATTTTAGCCTGCGTGTAGGAGGAGTGGAGTAGAGTTATAGAGGTTAGGTTGAAAGGTTAGGGCTGCTGAGGCCTTCAGATCCCCATTCAAGTGTTTCCAGGGAGTTGCTTTTCAAGTTTTCCAGCAGTTATAATTAGGTGATCTTTAATAAGACAAATCTGACAGCAAAATATAGGATGCGCATGGGAGACAGAAGGGAGAAAATGAAGTCAGGGAAAGTAATTTTAAGTCAGGCTCTTTAGATTTTCATACAGAATTTGTACAGTCTTTCTATGGGGGATGATGTACAAAGATTTCGATGGTAGGGTAGAGGATGCATGTGTATTCATTTGTTGGAGTTAGAAATGCCCCTGGGCATTTCTAAGGGATTAGATGAGTAGCGCAGAAGACTGACATGCTGTGTGTTCTCAGGGAGCTTCTCTTCTCCTGAGGGAAGAAAGGAACCAAATCAAATGTAGAAACAAGTGCTTTCCCCTTGCTGCAGTTGCTCTGAGGAGACATAACAAGGTGAATGACACAGATGGACTTGGAGCTGAGGTATGGGCATCTTTTTGAGTTGGAGTTCCTGGAAAACCTTTCTGAGCACATGGATTTTGAGCACACGAGAAGTAGCTTAGTATCCTAGTACTTTTGGTGCTCATTTCCAATCTCAGTATAAACATAGCTTTGGTTAAAAGTCCCTTGGAGGCTTTTGCACTAACTGAGGTAGCCTTGGGGACAGCTTGACTTTTCATAATTATCTGAACACTGTCTATAAGAAGCACTTCACTGTATTTCTTTATAGACTGCCTTTGTGGGATTATAACTTAACCTTAGGCAGTCTTCACTGTAAATGAAATACTTAAGAGACATTTTACTTAGAAAAGATCTTTGTAAAGAAGAGGTTTTTTTTTTTTTTCAATAAAACCTACCTTTTTCTATTACATTGTTTCAGCATCCCCATTCAACTCCTCTTCAATCTACTCTGCAAAATACCTCCCAGGAAACAGATTTGCCACTTGTAATAAATTGGCAGGGCTCTCTTCTGAATATAATTCTTAGAATGAGAACTGTGTGATCATCTAGTTTTCTTCTTTCTCCCATGAACTAGGAAACTTAGTGCTGACAATTTGGTTTCACGTGCCTGTTTTCCTTGGTTTGGGTTCCATGATAGAATTTTCTCCTTCTTTTTACCTTTATCACTTGGATTTTATTTTATATGAATGGGCTATTGCACTTTTTGATTATAAAGTTATTATTTGTAGTAACAAATGAAAAATCAAAACCCTCCAATTTGATGCTTAGGGTCAGTTTGAGAACAGAAGAAGCAGGGATGAACAGATTCTGCAGATACTTATGAGGGGGAGTGTGGAGATGGACAAGGAAGGAGAGGCTGCTCACAAAAAGGGGGAATACTAGAGGAACTAGCTGATTTGAGGGAAGAATAGATTTGGATTTTAGATAAATATTGATCACATGCCCTGCTGCAATAGCTAGCAGTCACTTACAAAAATAGAGGATGAAAGAAAGATTATTATCAGGAATACAAATCTCAATGTTATTGAAGACTTGGAAGTGGGTGTGTCAGGAAAGAGACTGCTTCTAGAGCTCTGAGGGTACAGATGGAGCCCTGATGAAAGCCTACAGTGAATGACTACAGGAGGGGAGACTCAGCCTTAGGAATCGTTGTACAACACCATCACACCTGGACACTCTTACCCAATCTGTCAGCTGACTAGTTCTGATTTATTCTTCAAGGCCCACCTGAAACCTTTGAATTACCTTGACTTTCTTCCTTAGGTAGGCTGGCTGTTCCTCCTTTGGGCTCTTTATATTTACTTCCCCATTGACATTGCTCATTACTAAGTAAACTACTTCTCTCTACTGCACTGGAAAATGTATCTCTAGAATAGAGCTCATGGCCTGGCACAGAGTTGGTACCTGTTGTACATTTGTGAAAGCAAACAGCTAAAGGAAGAGTTACACTACACGTGAGAGGAACACTGTCCTAGAGATGTCAGGGAAAGATGGTTAATAATCTAGAAAGAGGGACATAGTAGACAGTCTGCTGGTGTTCATGGTAGTCAGCTTGACCTGCACATAAAAATATCATAAACTGTACTTAATAGTTTGCTGTTGTTGTTGATCTTGAGGCTGTTAAGTTCATGATTAAGGTGTTGGCAAGGTAGACATCTCTCTATGTTCTCTTCCTGGTCTCTCTCTGTGTTTTCTTTGGGGGAAGGGAAGGAGAAAGAGAAAGAGGGAGAGGGGAAAAAGGAGAGGTGAAAGGGTGAGAAGAAAGGAGAGAGAGGAGAGGGAGGAGGAGAGAGGAGACAGGAGATAGTGTAGAGAGAGTTCTTTGGTGTTTCTTATTGGAATACAAAGCAGAGCAAAACCAGGCCCCACTTTGGTAACCTCATTGAACCTGAATTACTTCCATAAACACAAAGGCTCTGTTCTGCCCACACTGAGATTGACCTTCAACATACAAATTTTGGAGAGAAACAAATACCTTTAGTGTCAAACTTTCTTCATAGCTGATACTGTTTGCAGTTTGTAGATGAGAAGATTGACGTTCGCAGTTGTGAATGTGACACAATATTCAGTCTACAATGGGAAGCATCTATCTTTACTCTGATCCAGAGGCTGTGGCCCAGATCTGGATATACCTCAAATCAATAAGTTTGGACCCAGGCAAAACTCCAGATTTGTTCTCTTGACTGATACTATGTGTAGTGCTGTTCATGTTGTTCCCCTCCATCTTTCTACTTACATGACACCATTGATAATAGCCACTGTGCTTAGGTGACAGCGTAAGGACTTTCATGAATAGAAGGGTGTCAGGCCCAGGTATGTGTTAGGGAGGGAAGTCAAGGAATCCGATTCATTTTAAAATTAGATTAGATGGTTATCTGCTTGGGCTGCTGCTATAGATATGTCTTTGCCTGGGTAGGGGCAAAGGCACAGGTTTCCTTTCAGAGTAGCTCTTTTACCTGAACACTCTCTGGTTGGCCTGTAAAAAGGTATACTTCTAGACTGCAGTGCTTCTCATCCTAAGATGATAGTATGTTGAAAGTGAGAACAGACTTGGCTATGCAAATGTTTGCAAATATTTGTTATCTTATAACTTAGAAAGTTCTCAGGTACATACAAACACATCACTGATTATATTCTGTCTCCGGAGGAAACCACAGTGATACGTTATTTTTTTTCTTAGTTAACTACTCTCAGCTACCCAATAAGGGGGTTCTTTGGTCTCTATTTTTTATGTACTATGCTCCTTGAGTTACTTTATTCCTAGGACAATGTTTATTGTCTATATAGTTGATTTAAAATACTAATGACTTCAATAGAGAAATAATAGCCTTCCTCGAATCTCAGAAGAGTTGTGGGTTGTGTGCTGGGCCTATATAGTTAAGCCCCCTCTCCTAGGGACAGCGAGGAAGGAAAAACAGCTTTTGACTTTTGAAATATAATATATATTTGGTATTGGAATATCTATTTGCTTTTCTTTTTTTGGTTAATTTTAACTGGTCATTTCTATATTTCTAGAATATGCACTGGAAAATTGGTTCCCCTAAGGCCGGAAGTCTGGGCTAGAGGCAAAGCCTTTGAAGTTTGTCTCCTTTCTTCCTTTGTACATCAGAATAAATCAAAACAAAACTCTAATCCCTTTATTATATTTGACAACCATGGACGATTTCTACCATGTCAGTGAAAGCACTCGTTCTCACTAGAGTGGAGAATTTTCTAAGGTTGCCTTTTACCTCCTGCTTCTTCTAGAATGCATGAACAGGCCAGAGGAGCATAGTGGTTTGTATAGGGGTGGGTAAGTAGTGCCAGATTTGGAGGAGAAATTCTCACTTCACCAAGACGATACGTACTTGCATTTTAATGGAAGGGGCTACCTCATTTTGGGCTCAGTTTTCCTTTTGGTGACTCTAAACTCACCAGTTATGAACATGATACAGCATGTCCATAATTTTTCATTATAATGGGTGCATATACAAATTCTTGGTGGTTTTTCTACCAGGAAATGTGAGAAATCTGGCTAGAAACCTGCATACAGCCTTCACCCTCCAGGTCTCTTTGAGGCTACCGGTGCTTAGATCCATGTACATATGAGATTTGAGCAAAACCTTTAGAAAGCCACACTCAGTACCTTTAAAAATATTTATTTTTCATTATCTTTAAATAGTTGTACAAAAGAGTTTCAATTCAACATGTCAGTGTGTGAGTCCAATGCATTTTGACAATCTCACATTCCTTTCTTTATTCTCCCCAAACTCTCCCAACCCTACCTAGCCCTCAGTTTACCGAGTTCCATTTTCACATCTGCACATTAAAGATTATGACTACATTCACTTACCGTAACGTCCTCATTTTCTTGGATCAAGTTTATGTTTGAATATTTTAAGCATACCCTTTAAAAATAATTTCATAGACAAATACAGGTAGAGTAACAGACTTAAAGAACATAGACACATGCCTTTGTTGTTGTTTGCTAAAAAATTGTAAGAAGAAAATGTAGAGATGGAAATTCTAGAAGCATTTCTCTTTCTAGGGAAGAACTTTGGTTCAGCTGTTTCTTCATGACCAGCCTTGGGTTTGAAACAAAACCCCTTATGCCATGCCACCCCTTGGTAATACATTAAAAACAAACCCTAGTTTAACTATAATTTGTTTTAGAGACTGTACAAATAACAAAATCATGTTATAGGTTAAGACAAAAAGCCACAGCAGCCCTCCCTATCAGCCCTTTCCTTTTGGGGGGAAGTGAGCCAGATGTTTAAACAATATGGCAGGATATGTGCATGCTGTAGTACTTGTGAGACTTTGGGAAAGAAATCATGTCTGCACCCCTAGTGTTTCACAGTTTCAGACCCCTGACCTAGAAACAATTTAAACAGATGTTTAGTTCAAGGGATTTATGTCGACATTAAAAAAAAAATGCCCCTTCTACTAGGGAAAGGACCAGAGAAAAACAACTCTATCTCAAAACTTTCTAGTTACATGATAGAACTGCTCACTTGTGACAGGACCAGAAAATGTCTTTCTCCACTCTTTGTTCTGTGTATGGTAAACCCAGACTTTCAGCAGTCCCAGTTTCTAAAGGAAAAGACATCTGAAGACCTACTGAGACGATGAGCCAATGTATACTGTGGCCTTACCTCCTTTCCTATCTTAATCTCTCTTGCCCACCCCCCTGCCACACTTATCCTGCTGAAGTGAATCCTCCCTCCCCCAACTTGCATCCTGGTGTGAGCAGTTCAGTCCATAATTTGGATCAGTCAGAAATGATGCATGGTCCCGTACCTGCAGTGCACTTTTATGAAAGTGTTTATTTCATATCTGAAATGTTTTCATGTGCATTTGCTCTGCTTTGACTTGCAGAAGGAGAAAGAAAGTAGTTTTACTGGAGGCAAAACAGCCACCTGTGAAAACTAATTGCGTAGGTAGAGTTTTGATGGTATCTCTGGGAAGGATCCAGCAGGAAGAAAGTAAATGTTCTTAATCTACAAGGAAATCACCTGTATGCCAAACTGACCCTCTTCATCAAAGCCAGGATTGAAATATCCTTTCAAAAAGGTGGCCTGTGTTTAGGTGGCCAGGATGGGGGGAGGGCAGCAAGAGGGAGGAGTCATGAAGAAAGCAGGTGCGGGTCATCTTAGTGAACTGTTTAGATCACTCCACAAAACTGTCTCATTATAAGCTGAAATTTGATATGAATGGTGTATGTTACTTTCAGACAAAAGTGTGGGATGAGACTGTTTTTGAGTTTCTTCTTCCTTCCTGCTCATTATTTTTTTTTAAAAACTTAATTTTATTGTAAAGGTGCTGTAAAGGAGTTATAGTTACAAAAGTAATATATTGAGTATATTTGGTTCCCCTCTCTTTCCTGGATTCCCCCCAAACTACTAGACCCATGAGCTCTCTACCATTACAAGGCCAGGGCCAACTTGAAAGAAAGCAGCAACCAGCGATACAGGCTACCTGGTAATGCCTTCTGCAGAGCTTCTGACTGTCACAAGGTTAGAAAGAGCAGGTCCACTGGGGACAGATCTGTTACTGGTCATCTGCTTGGTAGCATCTCCTCTATCTTAGAAGATGGTTATTTTGTTTGTCACTCTAGGTGTGCTCTAGGTGTATTGTGGGCTGAGTACGAGTTGTGCTGGACTCACACATCCTCAGGTTGCCTTGGTGCTGTGCTACAGGTAGAGAGTGTTGATTGACAGCTGTGTATCTCCATGCAAGTGTCTTCTATGTTCAATTAAAATTGTAGGACAGCTGGGCATCAGTGGCCCATGCCTGTAATCCTAGCTACTCAGGAGGCTGAGATATGAGGATCACAGTTCAAAGCCAGGTCGGGCAGGAAAGTCCATGAGCCTCTTATTTCCAATAAGCCACAGAAAACCAGAAGTGACGCTGTGGCTCAAGTGGCAGAGTGCTAGCTTTGAGCTGAAGAGCTGAGGGATAACACTCAGGCCCAGAGTTCAAGCCCCATGACCAACAACCAAACAAAACATCTGTAGGACAGAAAAAAAAAATCTCATAGCACGTGAGGCATATGAGATTCAGGGGTGATTTGGAGAATAGTTGATCCTTCCAGAAGTCCCATAAAAATAAATCTTTAGAAGCTGACAAAGGAGTTGAGATACACTAAATAAGAACATGACACTTGATTAAGGTTCCTCCCTCCCTGATCTCCCCCAACTCTCCACCCCCCCTGCTCCCTGGCCCTAGGGTTTGAGCTTAGTGCCTTACTCTTGCTTGCTTGGCTAGTGCTCTTAACAATTGAGCCATTACTCCAGTCCTATCTAATGGTTAGTTTGGAGATGGAGTACTTTTGACTTTTCTCATTGGCCTTCAATCTTAAGTCTCCAAATCTCAGCCTCCTAAATAACTAGGATTACAGGTATAAGCCACTGGTACCTGCCCCCCCCCCCCCCAAAAAAAAAAAAAGTTGTATTTGTTTGAAAGACATTGGATACATTTAATTTTTATGGTATGATGCTGGGGTTTGAACTTTGGGGTTTAAACTTATATAGGCTGGCACTCTACCACTTGAGCCACACCCTTAGCCCTTTTTGCTTTTAGTTAATTTTTAGATAGGGTGCTACTTTTTTTTTTTCCAGGGCAGGTCTTAAACTACAACCCTCCTTTCTGTAACCAAGTTCAGATGAAAGAATATACTACTATGCTTAGCTTGTTGATTGAGATGGAATCTCGACTAACTATTGTAACATTTGCTTGGATTAGCCTTTAACATAAATACTCCTCCCTACCTCCCAAGTAGCTGTAATTACATGTGTGTACCATCATACTTGGCCTTGGACACATTTCTTACTGTCTTCTGTGAGGCACAGTCGGTAGTTAGATCAGCCGTCAGTGCATTTATGCAGATGTTATGCCATCCCAGAAAGCTGACATGAGGAGTGCAGAAGGCTTTCTGAAGCTTCCTGGCCTTTAGTGTTTACTAATTGGAAAGCAGCTAGATCTCCATCTCTGAAGTCCAGGGGCCTTTCTTATCTCACTGCCTTTGGGTTCCTTTCTACTTGTTCTCCTCTAAGGTCTTGTTGTTTCGCTTGGGTTCCAGAATTTTCCTCTTGTACCTGTTAAGGAGAGAGCCACCTACTTTAAAATACCACTTGAACTTTTCCCAGAAGCATAGCATTGCAAATGTCTCTGCAGGCTCTGTTAGAGGCCTGCTTCTTAAACTAAACCCCAGCCAACTAGAATATCTGGTTTTCACCAATGCTCTTCAATAGAAAGTTCTGCCAGCTTTAATGTCACATGTATCCAGGTCCTCCATCCCTCTGTCTTTCCAGAGCCCAAGCTCCTTGGGCCCATACTACTAGGAGAAATACTCTTCCATCATACAAAAGACTGTTACAAGAACTTACTCAACCGTAAGCCACACAATGTTTATTTTCACAGTTCCATCTTTGAGAGATTTGTTCAGGGATAATCACGAAGTTCTAAACAGCCATGTACTCTCTGGAATATGATTTCTTTCCCAGGCCTCAATGTTTGTTCACAAGCCATCACTTCCTGAAGCCTCTCTACCTTCCCTTCTCTACCACCATCACGAGCACTTAACATTTCTTTCAGCACCCTATTATTTTTTTTTAAAGTGCTACTATTTCAGAAGAGTTGTATGTGACAATAGAGAAAAAGCAATAAATCTAGTTTGAGATGTAAAGGTTGAGTAGCTGTCACAGTTCACACAATACCTAAGAAATTCTCTACATGGGCTGGGAAGGTGGCTCAGTGTTAGAGCGCTTGCCTCGCATGCATGAGGCCCTGGCTTCAATTCCTCAGCACCACATAAGCAGAAAAAGCTGGAAGTGGCACTGTGGCTAAGTGGTAGCGTGCTAGCCTTGGGCTGAAGAGCTGAGGGACAGCACCCAGACCCAGAGTTCAGGCAGATCATATACTTGGTTAGAAAACTCATTCCCCTTGATAATAGTCCATGGACTTCAGAATATGGTTAGGGGAGAAAGAAACCATGGACTCTTGTCAATGTTAGTTCTAGAATTAATTTCACATTGAGCCTCTGTAGGTTTGTGTGTACGTGTGTATATATACATATATACACCTATGTTACTGTGTCTGTGTGTGTATATATATGTATATATATACGTATATACACCTGGGTGCTTGTGTCTGTGTGTGCATGTATGTATATATGTATATAATGCATATACACTTGTGTGCCTGTGTCTATGTGTGTGTATATGTCTACATATGTATATATACATATATAAGCCCATGTGCCTGCAATATGCCTTCAAATGAAGTGATAGCCCTTTTAACCATTCCTGTGTAAAAAAAAATAAGTGTTTTAAAGTAGCTTAGGAATGTAAATGCAGTATAATAGAAAAGTGGTGAAATAATGGTACTATTTCACAAAATTGTTTCCTAGTTCATACTAAACTTTTAGTAAAGTTTTGTTTGCAATGAGTGGTTTCTACTGCAAGATATCCAGGAAAAAATGAAACCTGAAAATTACAGTGTAGAAAGGACATTTAATAGGAAGACCTCATCTGTCTTTGTCCAAGAAGTTTAGGGGCTCATGGGATACCACCTTCTTGCTCTGTGGCAGAAGAAATCTGGCCATGAAATCAGATCTCCAGATGTGTGGAAGGGTTCTCCCACACTTGTTCTTCGCATCCACCAGCAAAGCTCTTTGACTAGAAGGGCTAAATTTATGCAGCAGAGTCCTGAAAGCATTGTTCCTTCACTAATAAGCATCCAAGGTTAAACAGCCTGTTGGGTAAATTGCATGTTGAATAAATTGCCCTGGTCCATGAGAGCAGTTATAAAACGGTAGTAGATCTGAATGAATGTTCTCTGTGATGATAAGCGGTACCTCCATTGAATTCATGTTCGAAAATGAGTCATCAAAGAGGTTCTTCTACACTTACCGTGTCCATAAAAGAACCTTCAAGGTACTTGACAACAACAATAGCCACAGCTACTAAAAACATAAAGGGGAGGAAAATGCCTACACTGTTCAGTTTAGCAAATTATATTATTTAAACACAATGCTGATTCAGAATTCTGTAAGAAAGCAATATAACTTTAAAGAAATGTCGTCTCTCTTAATACTGTAACAAACAGTTCTGCCTATTTGTATTAATAAATTCAAAGAATAAACCATAACAGGTGCATTAACCTTATCCCTGGAATTATCTATTGCTTAAAGATTTTTGATATTTTCTTCCTTGTTTATTCAGCACCAAGCTAGGCACTGGAATGCTGGGTTCTTTCAATGCTGGGAATTCACAGTTGAATACCCAGCAGGTAGAAGCTCATCTACAATTGCTCATATCCCTTTGCAGCTGCGCAGTAGCTGGAACTGGGTACAGATGTACCATGTTCTAGGACTGTACTTAGTTTCCTGTGTGCATCATCTCAGTAATATTCACAGTAAACTTATGTTTGTTCCCACTTTACAGGTAAGGAATTTGAAGTTCCATATTACCTCAGTTGCCAAGGGCTGAACAATTAGTGGCTGTCAAAGTCTGATTTAGAACCACTACTGTTTGGTCTTACAACGAATGCTGCCAAACCATTAGGCAATAATATATAATATATAAAAGTGAGGGAGTCTTGATTACTTGGGCCTTTCCTCTAGGTGCCTCTACTGCTAGGCCACATCAAGCCAGCTTGACTCTCAACTATGTTCATTTCCAGGGTGGCACAATCTCATCAGAATTGGGGTAGTGCCAAGTGCAAACTAAGCAATGGGAATGTAGTTACTGAGGCAGGAATCAGGTCATGTTCAGCCCGATGAGGCTTCAGGTTTTGCAGACAGCCTCTGGAAGTTGGGTTTGTTGGAGTGGATTACTCCCTACTCAGGTCCCTCTTGCTCTTCTCACCCAATTGGTGTTGTCACCTTAAGTCCAGTTTTATGAGCTCATAGTGATTAAGTAACCATGATTCTCATGGTTCTAGGACTGTGGCTGCCAAACAAGCTCGTGTTTCTGAAACATTTAATGGTCTGGCATATTCACTTTCCTCATGGAAGTTAGTGGTTTGGAGGCAGAAATAGGAGTGTTATATTGCATTCCTCTTCCTTCCTTCCTCTCTGTATCTTTCGAATAGTCTTTCTTTCTTCATTTTTTTCCTATCATGTTTCCCTTAAATGTTTTCTTCATGCATAAGGAAATGTGAAATTGTTAGCATACAATTAGCAAGATGATCTTACGTTTTGCCTTGCTCATGTAACTGTAACCCTTCTGTATAGTATTTTTATAATAAAAAATACAAAAAATAAAAAAGAACTTGTCTAGTTAAAATGAACTAGGCAATGTGTTTATTTTTAAATGTGCCAAGTGAGTATATGGTTAATATTTTTTTCTTGTCCACCCTTTTCTCACTTGTAATTGAATTTTGGGATGGGATGAAAGATGAAAATTAAGATTATTAAGGCACAAAAATGAAGTGAGACCTCCCTCAACTTTTAACTACAACCATTCTGGAATCTGATGGGTGCTTTTGTTGGTTTTTACATGTGCATCTTGTTAGGGAGAGTGGCCTCTGGAAAAAATAGGTTAAAGTGAATATTTTTGGTACAATATTCTTGCACAAAATGTTTGGTTTTATCCTCACAATAGTTTTATGGGGCACCTACCCTGTTAGTTTCATTTTACACATGAGGGAGAAGTAAAGGAGCTTTAGCAGATAGCTAACACATGATAGATTTAAGATGGGACTTCAGTCTGTGTACTTCACAAATCTTTCCCCTTTCACTACTACTATATTAGTATGAGCAGAGAGGGTAAAATGGAGAACCCCTGGAACGAGTAGCTAACCTTGATGGTTAGACTGAGTTAAGTGCTTTGGAAAGTCACACGCCCATTATTTTTTATATATAAGGCCATCATAGTTGATTGAGGGTTCAACAAAGATTACCTAGATTATTAACCAATGAGCTGGATTGTTTGCAAGTAATTTTTAATGGCTATGTGAAAGTCTTTAACACTCTCCATGTTCCCACTATTCCATTGAGAAAAGTGAATTGTCATTTTAAGAAAATCCAATTTTTTTTTTTGGGGGGGGGGGTCCGGTCGTGGGGCCTGAACTCTGGGCCTGGGCGCTGTCCCTCAGCTCTTCAGCTCAAGGCTAGCGCTCTACCACTTGAGCCACAGCGCCACTTCGGACTTTTTTCTTTTTGCTTATGTGGTGCTGGGGAATCGAACCCAGGGCCTCACGCATGCAAGGCAAGTGCTCTACCACTGAGCCACCTTCCCAGTCCCCCAAATATTTTTTATTCTGGACCTCTTTCAGATCTGACTCAAATCACAGTGTTAAAGCAATATAATGCAAAGAGACACTGGAACAACAACAACAACAACAACAACAAAATATGCCTAGAAAGGATAAAAGGGTCATTGGGGACAAATCATTGTGATATGGAGCCAAATACACTGTAAGTGTAATTAAGATGGAATCATAATTTCTTGTTACTTTCTAAAGGGGTAATCTGTCACTACCTGCAAAACATTACATATAAACTGAAGCATGTACATGTTTATATTAGTGATGTTGGGTCTGATTCTTATAGCTGATATTGGGCCATCAGTAGGCCTTAGATCTTTATATCTTCCTGGGTTTGTATGAAGTTTATCATTCCCTGAGTCACTGACCACAAACACATTTAATGAGACTTGTAAAACAAGGTATGGTCAGGAGCTCAGTATCACTGACATGTATGGCAGTTGAGATTTGAGATTGGTCTTACGTTAAAGAAAGGCTGTTAAACAGCCCTCCAGACCCCATTTTAACCAATAAGAAACTTAGTGCAGTGGTACTCATGTTCATCCCAGCCAAATTTATTCTAGTTTGAAATTTGGAAGCATTGTTGGTATTTTTATTAACTAATGTCTTGAGGTTTGTGGCATAGATGTTTTTGCCTGAAGTTTGCTGAAAAGGAGTTAAGACATCATTGATATTGTTTATCTCTTTAGCTCCTGTTTGTAGACACACACATTTTCACATATACACATTGACAGATGCACATAAAGAATCCAGACCAAATAGCATTAAAAACTTTATTCAGATGACATAAATTCTTCTACTCTTTATGAGACACCAATAAGCATGTGATAATTAAATTATTTGTCTAGGAACCCATGTTATTATAAGCACTAATATTATAGCAGATGACGTTGTGGATCAGTGGTCGGCCTTTGAGGCGGCTGTTACAGAACCAATACACTGGAGTACTGTAAAATAAATTAGCCTCATCAGTTCACTTCAAATCAGCAAATGATTATTGAGTGCAAGTCCCCAAAGATACACGTCGCCATGCTGATGTGCTCATGTCTGCTGGAGGGGATAAGATAAGTAAGTAATGGAAGGCCCTATCAAGCTGGTCTTAAGAGGAGTATAATTGTGGGCTTCTGAGGTCCTGGGGAAGGCTCACATCTGGTTCTGGGGGAGGAGCAAGCATCTGATAGAGAAGTGGGATATTTTAAACTGACATCAGGAGATGGGTTTTGTCAAGTGTGAGGCAGACATTTAGACTAAGGGACAGCATGAGCAAAACTCAGAGGGCAGGAAAATGATTAAGTGTGTCTAGAATGTAGAACCCTCAGATGGGAGATGGGCATGGTCAGTGGGAAGCCATATGAAAACAACAGGTTAAGATTGCCTTACAGAGAGCCTTGAGGGATTTGTGTTCTATATGTGATTCCTCCAAGAAATCTAATGACAGCTTCCAGGATATTGCTGATTCTTAAAAGTAGATGGAAAAAAAGAGAGGATGTCAGACAACTTGGTTTGTAATATTTGATTTGTGCATTAATGTCTTCACTATCAGAGGCTCATAATCTCCCTTACATTTTCCCTTCTGGAATGGCTTATGCTGTCTTATCCTACCTTAGAAAAAATTGTATACCTATGAGCCGTTTTCCCTCTGCACATTTTCCAGCCTTCCTTGAAACAGTCACCTCAAACTGTCAAATTATCCAACTATTATCTAGTTGGTGATGATGCTTCGTCCCTTTGCATCTAAGATCTTGTATCTAGCATGCCTCTTTCTTTCAAACATTGGTTAGTTCATTACAGATGTTTTGCTAGAGGTAAGATATGGTACATTTGAAAAGGAAATGAAAGGCCAAGACAAAAGACAAGTTGAATAGTCAAAGATGAGCTATCACCATCAGAAAAAGCAAACTATAGTACCTGATTTGATTGAATAACTGGTGATAACATTGGCTTTGAAGTTTTTGCAAATCTGCCTAAACTTTTTTCATAGAAGGAATGAATTAAAATTATGAAGCATTGATATAAAAATTCTGTTCATTTTTCTTTCTTCCTGGAAATCATCATATCTTCCCTGTCTTCCTTTCTCCCTTAGCTCTTTGGTTAGTTTTTTCCTTCCTTCTACTCTCCATCCATGCATCATCAGTCTTACTGCACAAATTCCTTGACAGATTGACTTCTAACAGAAGTTCACCAGAATTTAATACACATGATTTTTACAGGTGCAGTCTTTTTTGCAAATAAAAAATGAAATGACAGTTTTTTAACTCACCACTGTGCTGTAGTAGAGAGGGCTGGATAAAGCTACAGCAGTCAATCTTAAGACACATCATTCTCACTATGACACTTTGCTTATTGACTTTCCCCAGGTAGTAATGTAGTAGGGCTCTGTCCAGTTATAAATAATATAGAATCTACTCACTCTCTTATTTATCAGAACTGTATTGTCTTGAATGGTGATAGTACAGTTCCAGGAATTATTAAACCTTTATATTTTTCTTTTGTGCATTATAAATGAAGTAGTTTCTGTTTTCTTTTAAAAATGTAAATGTTTGAAAATTATGAGTCTTACATTGCTGCATTTGCCTTTATTGCACGTATGAGTTTATTACTTTCCTGACAGAAAAGAAGGATAAAAAAACTAAATATAATGACAAAGTAGGAAAATCTGTCATATTTTCAAATGTTATAATGGTTAAGATTTAATCTTTTCAAAAGTGACTTAAAACGAATTTACTTAACTAGATATTAATTAGTCCTAAGACACTAATAGAAAAATTAGAAATATCACATGCAATATTTGAAGTATTTTGTGTATTGGAAGAAGGTTGAGGCACTTGACAGTGGCTTTCCTTGGTTACACCAGCCTGTATGCTGTTCCTAAATGCTTATATTTTTTCCTAGAGGGAGAAAGGTTAGGCCTTGTTTTTAATGTTTTACACTGTGTTTTGGGAGTGAAATAGTTTATCTCACTAAGAAAGAAAGGTAACACAGTTTTTAAAAATAAGCTATTTCCTGAATGCTTGTACCCTTGTAAAACTCTGTAGCAATGAAAACATCTCCTGATAGATATAAAATTGAATTAATGTCTTCACTAACATGCAAAGAATGTGGGCATATGCTGATAAGATAAATTATGTTGGACATAATTCTGGTGACCAACTCCTAGAATTTCTGTGGCTTACCTTTTCAACCTGCAGAGATGCAGCAAAAATAAAAGCCCAGGCCTACTTTCTGTTGTGCTCCTATGCACCTGGGTATTTATAAAAGTTCAGCCTGTTTGTTTTGTTCTCTAAGTGTTCCCTGCCCAGTGAGCCTGTGTAATTCCTGAGCATTGGAGCAGACTTTGGTGTGCAGGATACCTGGGTAGGATTTGGGTGGCTGGAACTGACACACTGGGATTAGCTAACCTCCTGCAGGAGGCCCTAGGCCCCTGGGCTATGGCAGAAGGGGTAGCACCTCGCGTGTGTGTGTGTGTGTGTGTGTGTGTGTGTGTGTGTGTGTGGTGTGTGTGTGTGTGTGTGTGTGTATGTGGGTGACCTCTACCAATGAAGTGCCTGCCTGGCCTGGCTCACTGATACCTCTGCAGTAACCTGAATGACTGGTTATTCTGGTCAGGAGAAAATAGCACTGACATCATGTGATTCTGGCAAAGTAAACCACATTGGAACTTGGCCTTTGAATACCCAAGGGGCTGGCAGCAATCTCAGAGGTTGGCCAGGAGCCCCATTGAGTTCACTAGTAATCAGTTGACTGCTGAGCTGGACAAGCTGCCCTAGTTTTTCTGACAAGCTCTGTCTAAAAGAATGATGGGCAGTCTGCCATTAGGATTTTTTAGCAGAGTTGGTAAAGATTAACTCTTTAGCTACCGTACATATATCATGTCCTTTGTTATGTGTTGGTATGCAATTAGATAAAACCTTGAAGAAAAGGTGCTAATTCCTCATTCAATTGCTGCACCCGGAATTCCTCTCTTGCACAATACACACCCAAAGGCAAGGAAAAATACTGTAAACCCTTTATATGCATGTTTCAAAGGAATGCCAGTGGACTGGTTTTTCCTTGAAGTTTTCAGTTTGTTATTTTAAACAAGATGCTATAATCTTTAATTATATAAAATGTCACCCCAGACTCTACCTTGAGAATAGATATCGCCTACAGAAGAAGCTTTGGAAAAAAATTATTGGGACCCGTACCTATGGATATTCCCTCCAAAAACTTTGGATACGTTAGATACTTCAGAAAAATATTTGCAGTCAATTGTTATGCCAGTTCTTTTGGATAAACTTGACTTCTAAATGAACTTACCTAGTTGTCTTTTCTTAGAAACCAACATACCTTAGTAACATTTATGCCTTTCCCCATATAGTTAAAACAATGCACAGTTGATGAGGTTATAACAGGTTGATCTAAACGTGCAGTATGCTGTACTCCCAGTGGTGAATGTGGCGTGTTCATGCTTGCTTTATACTGGAAGGCATACTTTGTTTTCAACAGGTAGCTACGATGGTGACAATTGGACACAAAGTCCTGTGGTCATGCTCCAGCTTTCTTTATGCAGCCGAAGTCTGGCAGTGATGAAGCCACTGTGGAAGGAGCATTGGTGGTGTGCTGTTTATCTTGGCACACAACTGAGAGTTGTTGGGTTTTTTGTTTTTCTTCCAGGACTAGGGCTTGAACTCAGGACCTTGAGCTCTCTGTCAACTTTTTTTCACTCCACATAGGTGTTCTACTACTTGAGCTATATGTCTACATTCTGGCTATTTGATGGTCAGTTGGCAATAAGAATCTCCTGGGTTTGTCTGCTTGGGCTGTCACTAAGTTGAGATTCTCAGATCCCAGCCTCCTGAGTAGCTACAATTAAAACCTTGAGCCCCCAGTGCCCAGTGTCACTAGAGAGTTTTCACAGATGCAGCTAAGGTTCCAAGCATCTTTCTATGGAGCAGCTGAAGCTTGAATTCTGCCTTGTGTTTGATCTTTCTTCCAAAAAGCTATATGAAAAAATGGTACACTTCTTTTCTGATGTTTAAGAAGTTTGTGATAAGGGGGCCCATTAGAGTACTTATTGGGAGGAAGAGAAAGACAGCACTTGTGCAGACATTTTCTAATGGATTCTCCCTCTGCCTCTTCTTTTTACTCTTCCTTCAGCACAATAACCTGACAGTGTACAGCCTCAAAAAGACCTACCTCCATGGCAGATCAAATTATCCAGTGGGACAGCCTTTTAGACAAACAGTTACTAAGAAGGTTTAAAATTTGTATAGTTATGAAGAAAAGATGAAAGACTCTCAGGAGGTTGGATAGGGTCTATAAAACAGGTGTAACTTTTTAACATGCATGTGCCTACTTGGTGTGGTTTTGGGACTGGAGTCAGTAAGATAGCACAAAACTCTGGCATTCCTGGTATTCTTGCATTATGGGAAATCTATCTCCTTGTCCCACTGTATGAAGACAGTATCCCCAGTAGCTAGTGCGGATGCTTGACTCTCATTTGTCCCAAGGCAGGGCTTCTTCTTCTGCCATCCTTGCTCATTCCTTGCCCTCTGCTCTTCTTCCTCCCGTATTCTTTCTCTCCTCATTCCTTCTGTCCTTCCTTCTACCCATCACTCCTTTCTGTAGTCACAGAGCATTACTCTGCACAGTGAGGTACAAAATTGATAGACATCCATTCCAGGAGCACATAGATGGGTATAATAAAAATATATCAAGTTAGAATTATACAAAAATACATGCAGAGTCAACATTTGTGACAAATGGTTTTATTAAAGCTACATGATGCTGTAAGAACAGAAAATAAGAGGATTTTTAAGAGTAAAGTTTTTAGGTAATGCCATTTCCCCCCTATTATTAAGGAAATTGAGAAGTTAGAACTGAGATTTCCTCTCAGCTCTACAAAGTACTATTTTAACTTAGAAAAACAACTTAATATCTTCATCCATAAAACAGATAATATTGTCTGCCCTCTAAAGTTTGTATGTGATTAGGAACATTAAACTCGAAATATTTTACTGACATTGTAGAATTTAATAAAAGCTACCTTAAAGTTACAATTTACAGAAATGTGCAAGATATCCTAGAATCATATTCAGATGTCTCTGAAAACCTAGTGTTTGGCTCTAACTTCCCTAACTTTTGTTTTGCTTGTTTCAGAGGTCAATTTGGCCGCCAGTGAAAAGTATCCAGTTTGTGCTGACATTTATATTAATTGCTGTTATCTAAGACTGACTGACATTATATAGACCGCACTGTGAAAGGAAAGTTATTAGTTGTAACTAAAAGGTCTAGTTTTTGGTTTGACATAAGAATACACATTTGTAATTCCAGCTTCTTGGGAGGCACAGACAGGATGATCTCTCTTTAAGGCCAGCCTGGACAAAAGTCAGTGAGACCCTATCTCAAAAATGATTTGGGCATGGTGGTGCATACTTGTCACAGCTACTTAGGAAATAGGTGCAGACGAATTTTGGTCTAAGGCTGGACAGGGTCAGAGTATAAGACCTTATTTGAAAAACAAACAAATAAGGAAGGACTGGAGATAGGACTCACATCAAGGCCTTGCATTCATTCCCAATGCTGCTCTCCTCTACCCCCACAAAAGGAGTCAGATACAGCTTGACTCAAACATGGAAAGATATAACTGGGAAATCTTTCTGGGTCTCATTCTATGCTGTCCTCTTTGTTGCCTTACTTGTAGGTAGATGGTCTCTGTTGTCACAGAATTGAGCTCCAGTTACATTCTATGAGCTGAACTTCCAAAGGGGAAGAAATGTTCCTTATTTTAGTGGTTTTCTCCAAACTTCCTGGGCTTTCTTAGTCATCCTTGAATCAATCATGAAATGATGCATTTTTCTCATTGGTAGATTTCAGTCTCTAGTCTGCAGCAGGATGAGAACAAGACACCAAACTTGGTGTTCATGGAGAGTAGGGAATAGTGGCTCCCCAGAGGAAGAAATTCATGCTTTATTATCACAGAAAGTAAAATAGTATAGATAACACCCAAACAGACAAACAAGCAAACCAACTAGACAGATATTTACTATAGATAAAACACTTATATCCTGCTTTTTAGTTTAGGTAAGAGTGACATTGTTAATGAGGTGTCATCCAGGCATGCTGAATACCTACTAATTACAAAGTCTTGTCTGTGTGCCAGGCAATGGGCCACATACCCCTGTGTTTATTTCTGATCTTCAAAATAATCCTACAAGGTAAGCACTAAAATCATCCTTCTACAGATTAGGAAGCTGACATTGCGTCAATTATCTAGTTTGTTCAGTCATCCAAGAGTTGGTAGTGGGGACAGCCACTGGCTGCGTGTTGCCTTGTTGCCCTGCAGCCATGCCCCTTTGTCAAATGGCCCTCTGGGTATGAATCAGGACAAATGCCTGCCCCTCAGGCTTAGATGCCTTGCACATTTCCCTGTGGGAAGCAGAATAGCCATCTCTTTAGCACAGGGTTTTGAAAACTGGGACTTCAGAATCCTATGCTATGCTTGGACTTGCCCTGGCTTATTCGATGGCTAATAGAAGGCTCTCAAATCTTAGTGGATCTTTCTGTAAAACTAATAGGATTGTTAGTTGAACAATTAAAATTAGTCTGTTTGTGAAGTTGTATGTACTTAATGTCACACTAGGAATAAAAAATATTTACTCTTATTACTTCCTCATGGACTACATTAAATTCTTTGGACTACCTTAGGCTGGGTGGCTTGAACAGTAGAAGAGTATTTTCTAACTCTACTGGGGCTGGAAATCTGCAGCAGGTACCAGCATGACTGGGCTTCTGGCCTGCATTTGCTACCTTTCTACTCTGTGCTCTTAAAGGGAAAAGAAAGAGAAAGTAATGTGGGGTAGCGGGAGAGAAAGAGAGAGCATGAGCTGGTACCTCTTCTCATAAGAACACTAAATCTGTGGTATCAGGGTCCAACACTTAGGAACTCACTTAATCTTCACTGGTTCCATAAAGAGTCTCTTCAGATGCAGTCACATTGGGCATTAGTGCTGTACAATGTGAACAGTTCTGCCCATAGCAGTTAGGTTTTAGTGGTTTCATAGGAACCACTTATATATCTATTTCCCTCTAGCCCACACCAAATAGATTCATTTATGTATCTTCTGATATTTATTAACATAAGGTGGAATGATTTTAATTTACTAGTTGAAGTTCCAAGTTAGAGCAGAAGTTTTTTTGCAGGTGGCAGGCCAAATACGGACATTCACTCTAGAATCCAGGTCTGACATATGGGCAAATAGAGGTATCAAGGTATCACAAAGGTACTGAAAGCTTAGAGGAGGAAATAATCCTATTTTCATTAGGAAGGCTCAGCAGAGTTAATTAGGTGCGGTATCATAGGATAGATGAAATCTCACAGGGGAAAGGCAGAGCAGCTTCCTGGTGATTAGGATGCTGTTCCATATGTACATACAGGTGTGGTGGTCTGCTCAACCTGAGGCTGGAGGATGTGGAGAGCAGGTGCTCCCCGCTCAGTGAGTCAGAATTCAGATTCTAAGTGCCTGTCCAATACCAACCAGTTGGATTTTATCCTAGCAATATCAGAAAGCCTTGGAAGATCTTAAAGAAAGGGGGAACTGTCATAATCAGATCTAGATTTTGTAAAACAAATTTTACCGTATATGGGTTGATTAGTCTAGCTTGGAAATGTGTCCATACTGTTTAGGATGTTTTACTTTCTCTCGAATACTTCCAAATTCCTTTTTAGCCTTCAATACTTTTCTGGAATTATAGCCACAGTAGAGTCATACCTGACTTGCTCAAATTGGATAATACTCCCTCTTTGTCTGCTTCTGTGATTTATGTGGAGCTGTTTTTCCTAGCAGAACATCATAGGATAATGATGTGTTTACATATTGTTTCCACTGCCTGATTTAAAGGCTCTTGTAAGCAAGGAGTGTATCTCTCTGTGTGGGGATCCATATGTGTGTGAGTTTCTGGTTTCTTTCTGTGTTCGGTTTTGCACACACAGTGTAAGAAGCCCATAGTAGTGTAAGAAGCCCATAGTAGGGCTTCTTATTTGTTAACTGTCACTAAACTGAGCTAAGGCTACTGTGAGAGTCAAGAGGGACATGGAAAAAGTTGTATTGGTAGGAACAGAAATTAGAGACTGTTATATGGGTATAAGGGGGAGGGGCTGAGGATGATCTGAGGTTTCTATCTTGATGATCTGGGAAAATGTTAATTCCCTTAACAGATAGTAAAAGAAAATACCACTGGGATCAAAGGTGAGTTGTTCAGTTTGGATTTAGTTTTTGGTTGGGCAGACAGTCCAGACTGAGATATAATAGTCGAATGATAATCATATCCAAATTTAACTTTGTTGGTCTCCGAAACCTTTCAAATTAAAGTTTGATTGAGATTGTAGGGACAAAGATAGCTTTGGACCTTTCTTGATGCTGGTCCTGGGGCTTGAATTCAGAGCCTGGGAGTTGTTCCTGAGTTCATTTTTGTTCAAGGCTAGTGCTTTGCCACTTGAGCAACAGCTCCATTTCTGGCATTTTAAAAAATAGTTTATTGCAGATTAGAATCTCATAGATTATCCTGTCTGGGCTGGCTTTGAGCCATGATCCTCAATCTCAGCCTCCTTAGTAGCTAGGATTACAGGTGTGAACCACCAGTGCTGGCAAGAAAGATGACTTTTAAAAGTGTTAGAAGAAATGGAGCTTAAGGAGAATGAAAATGAAAAAAAAAACCATAGTAGAAACAGAATCAGGACAACTTAATGTCAGAAGATGATAGAGAATCAAAGTTAGGCACATGCTAGGTTAGTCAAGTCATTACAAAAATTCTTGTTAATAATAAGAATAGCAACAACAAGAACAATTAATAGTGTTTGCACTTCTCTTAGTATTTATTATGTGTCAGGCATTTTGCTAATTTCTTCTTCACCATATCTAAACTGTTTCAAAATTTTATCCTTGTTTAAACAGATTCAAACTCATAGAAGTCAAGTAATGTGTTCCAATACAAACAGTTAATAAGTTTTGGAAGTAGGCATGCTTTGTCAACATTGGTATGTTGCAAAAAATACTAAGCAATTATAATTTTGTGATAGGGCTGTCTGAGGAAACTGGGATTAAAATTACCTGGAAAACTACTGTATTCAGATTAACTCAGAAGAAACGTAATTCTCTTTACATAGATATCAAAATATGAGAAAACATTCCTTTGAACTTTTCTCATTTAAATCAGTTGGTTCAAAATATATTAGTGGCTATAATATATCTGATTATATATTTTAAATTTGTTTTCTATTATAAGGTCATTTAAGGACTATTTTGACCTACCATTTCCTCTATAAAACTTTGTATACTTGTGCAACCTGAATTTTTATATAATAAAGAGAATTATTTAAATTAAAAGGCAAATCCTGAGTAGTTTTCAGCAATTTGGTTTAGTGCTTCCATGTGGAGTTGCCTGCTTAAGAGACATACACAAAAGCAATTTCTGAAAATATTGGCTCATAATTGCTGCACTCTCATGGATGCACTTTCATTTATAATTCAGGAAAGAAAAATTATTGCATGCGATAGATGAGTATTACCGCATAAAAGTACTGATTTGTGTATCTTATTTTACTGCATTGCTAACTCTCAAGAGATAACTATAAAGTGATTTCCAAGAAACCAGACAGTTTAATTTTGCTACCAATGTCATTTTAAAGCGTTGGCATGCATTTGTAGCGGTTGGTAGCTGTGGCTCTATCCAGCCTTGTGGCCAGAGCATTCTAGCAGCAGGATTATGACCAGGACTCATCCCTTCACAGTACTCCTACCCCAAACATCCCTGTTTGTGAGTCTTCATCCTTGAATGGATCAACATCTCTGTCTTTTAACCTAGCCCTGATGAGGTTGGTATTTCTCAGAAAGAACTTCAGTACAAAGAGAAACACCAAGGGAAATGTGAGACAACAAAATACCTTTGTGAAAGAATAGATGAGTACAATTTATGATTTATAAACCTAATTAGGTAAATTTAATCATAGGTTGATTTTTTTTTAATGTGTAGAGGGGTGGATTTACAGATTTAGTTAGCTCCAGTTTGTGTATCATGGTGAAACAACCAGATCAAAACCAAACAACCCTTATTCCCTAAATATTTCCAGATTTTTTTCCTTATTCTAGATTCTAGAACCTGGAGGGTATAGGAATGCTCAAGACAGTGATTGCAGCATTCTTCCCAACTGGTTTCCATTATTGATTCCTATTTGTTCTGGAGTCACATGCCAGATTATTAACTTTCAGGAACTTTATAATGCAAAATACTTCTTTTTCCCAAAAAGGAAATGGAAACAGTTTTTGCTCAGCCTGGAATTATTGGTTATCATTTCTTCAGTTTATATGCTAAAAGGAAAAAAAAGAGCCTGGGGGAATTTCCCTCAAGCTATTGGTTTTCATATATTCTATATCTCTAAGGAGGGAAAGAACAAGATTTAAAATTTTAAACTATAGTCTAGATGACTAAAATATCTACAGACTTGGCTAAATCAGTTCTCTCTTTACATAACAGTTGGATTTCTTTCAAGGTACTGTCTCTTAACCAACATACTGTACAAAAACCTGCAGTTTAATATAGATATATCTTGATGTGTTTAGATTTGGTAAACCCTTTTATCTTTCAAACATGCATCATTTATTTAAAATGCAAAGGCATATGTTCAGAACAAAGTTATTTTCAGTGCATTTATATTCATTAGCTTATGTGTGAAAGTACATTTCAAATAACAACCATTTCAATATTTGTTTTTCTTTCAAAACTTTCTTTTTTTCTCCTCCATCTTGGTTTAATTGAACCCTAGGCCTAAACTCTTTAAAGCATTCCCATGGAGCCAGAGTGCATTTGAACATCTTTGACTGATATAAAATAATTGCTTTGTTGATCATATACCCATGCATGATAAGATATGCATAAGAGGAATTCTGGTACAGAAGTATAAATAATACTTATCTTTAAGCCAGCATCTGTCATCTGCTTCAGCAGACAGTGCTTGCTTTCTTCCTAGCACAAAAAGAGCTGAAAGATTTATGGAGCAGCTTTGTTTGTGCTCTGTGATACTTAATCAATTTTTATTAAATTCTAAATTAAAACTTGGCTTTCACTACTGTGACATCTCTGATGTTTACAATAAGGGAAGAGCTCATGGTGCCCTGAAAAGGTTAGGCATAGGTGATGCAAAACTTGGGTCTATTTCTTCTTCTTGGACTTCTCTAATAACTTTTGTAGGTCTGACCAAATTCTTAGCAAAGCATTGGGAAAAGTAAATGCAACTGAAACTTTGGACTCTTTAAACCTCTAAAGGTTGGATTATTTGAAGTTTGTTTTTAATACTCTCATGCATGTCCACCTATATGAGAAAGGAATGCATAAATTATTTCAATATGTAGATAATGTGCTCCTTTTGCATTTATAATGTTTTGATAAATTAGGACTCACTAGTAATGATTATAGGGATTTTTTTCAGTGTTTGATTAATAGAGGTTTAACGTATTAGAAGTTGGTTATAGGCATGGGCTTTGTAGCCTTTTTCTGACTGGTTTGCCTGATAAGAATGTTCTGTTCTTTTTATACAAATTATTCTGGTTAAATACCAGCATATAGTAGGAGATGTACTCAGAGAGGTCAGTTTATAAGTGACCATTCTATCTTTGTGATCTTATTATGTACAGAAAGAACTTAGAGTCATGAGTTAGAGATCTGTTTTTCTCACCAAGAGTATAAAGATGACAATGGCTATTGTTTTTTCTTTCTTTCAAATTTTGTATCTATAGAGAGAAGAGAAAAAATGGAATTTAATTAAACATGTCTCCACTAAATTCTGATACTTTTTGTTTTAGAATTTGATTTTCTTACATCTGGTACATACCAGACTAACCTGTACATATTATTCCTTTGGAAACATATGTTTGTGGGCTGGGATCCAAAAGAAGCTTATGTACCTACATTTGAAGTGTAAAATTTCTAGAAGAGTAGAGAGGGGGAAAACAACCATGAGATTTGTTGTTAATTATTGTTTATTTTCTAGGAAATATGGCAAGCTGTAAACTTAAGATCAGAGGATCTGTGTTTTTGAATTATATAATATGCTGCGTAGGAGACAAAAGTTGGACGCTAACTCTTACATGCATGTCCAAAGAAAATTAATAATTCATGCAACTTGTTTGTTCTCATCAGTCATCTCTTCATTGCCACAGTTATACTTTTATACTACACAGTGTTGTGTTTTAGTTATAAGTGCCATGTGAGCATAGGAATACAAATATTGTTATATCCTGTTGATCTACTTATTCTATGAGGCTTGATACATTGTCTAATGTTTACTTGGCCTTGAAAAAGATTTGGCACTCTATACATGTGTAACCTAAAGATACAAAATCTTTGTTGCCAGGTGCCAGTGGCTCATCCATCTAATCCTAGCCACTCAGGAGGTTGAGATCCAAGGATTTTTTTGAAGCCAGTTTGGGCAGGAAAGTTCATGAGACTCATATCTCTGATTAACCACCAAAAACATGAGACATGGAGTTGAGGCTCAAGTGATAGAGCTCTGGCCTTGAGGAAAAAAGCTGAGGAACAGTACCCAGGCCCTGAGGTCAAGCCCTAGTACTGACACACACATGCATAAACATGTGTGCTTCCTCCCACCCCCCAGTTTCCCTACCCAAATGATGCAGTTTTTGAGGTTCTGGACATAACCAAAAGCCCAGTTCAGTAACAATTAAGTGGCAAGTAATTGCCCAATCCATCTGCCACTTATTTACCTAAGATGGATTTGGTCTCTGGGTTCATTCTCTCCATGTGCCTCCTTTTTGAGCTGCTGCTGATTCAGAAAGAGAGTAAAGAAGAAACCTTGGATTGCTGATTAGAAGACAGCCCAGCTCAACTTGATTTACAAAATAAGCTTCCAGGATGGAGTGTAGTTGGTCCTGGCCTTCTAACCTTGGAAATGCACCTTATACTGTTGCTTGGCCAGTGCTTCTTTATTGTGATACTTGCAACCTACCAAGCTAGAGAGTTTGTCTGTGTTTCTATGGTGTAATTTTGAGTAGATGAACTGAGGCTTGGGAGAGATTGCCAAATGAGGTGGTGATGATGGCTAAAGAGACTTGGACTTCGAGAGTGCTTTCTGGCAGAAGTACAACGCAGACGGTATCATGTTTTTGACCATGGTACTTTGGACATGCTGCCAAGTGTTTGTAACGAGATAGGGCTGTTACTATACTTTGCTTTTAACTTTACTTTTGCATACAGTATATCGTTCTTGTTTTATAAACTGTGTCACATACTTTTTGTACCTCTATAAACAAGTGAAGCTGTTGAGTTTTTGGACAAAGTTTGAAGCAGTCTTGTGTTGCTTCTTTGCTTTATACTCCAAGTTGAGAGCTGAATAGTAAGATCTTTTTTTCACACCATTTTATAATGCAATGCACATTTTGAAAGCAATTTAAATTCTTTTGGCTCCCCAGCCATATGCTTTTAAATGGAAGCATTATACATGTCTGAACAGAGAAATAGGTAGGAAATTGGAGCATAAAGATATATGAGTCAGTGAGATAATATTATCCTTATCAAAAGTAGAGGCAGGGGAGACATACACACAGAGGGAGAGAGAGAGGGAGGAAGAGAAAGAGAGAGAGGGAGGGAGAGAGAGGGAGGAAGAGAGAGAGAGAGAGATAGAGAGAGAGAGAGAGAGAGTTTTATTTCACTCTAGGAATTTTTCCAAACTTTAACCCTAATTTTGTTGAAGGAAATTTATAATATTTCCACAGGTTACACAAGAACATTTATGTATGCAATTTATATGTGAAATGAGAGTTTGGAACTTGACCAATGTATTATTTGAGAAATTGGCAATATAGTTGACAGTAATGAACTTTAGAAAATAATTTTTAATGGGAGGACAAAAACTAATAATAGTGAGAAGTATATTCCTGTTTTATTGTTGCACTTTTACTCATGCCCTTTTTATGATCTTATTCTTCTTTATCCTTGCCATCCCCTCTCAGTTCTTCTCAGTTTGTTTCTATATTAGAAAAATGAAATGTAATATTCCCCTGAACACATAAACTCTTTCATTCTGTGTCTCTACAGGATATTTTTCAGTTTTCCCACTTCATTCTGCCTTGGTAGAAACCACCAGATTTCTCTAATATTCTGAAAAGAATTTGTACTTTTCTTAGACAGAAATTTCCTGTTTCTAAACTTTTCTTATAATCAGGCTGGCTGCTTGTGCTTACGCCATACTGATCACATGGATACCAAATCTGACTGATGTTTGGATGGGTTTTGTTTGTATCTTCATTTAGAATAGGACTCCTTATTCTCAGGAAAGCTTTCTTTGTTACCTTTTCTGTTGTCCTTTTCCATCCTGGATAACAATTGGCTTGTGATATTAACTCAGATATCAAAGCAATTCTGTCTGTAATTTTCATCAGAAATGGGAGTATGGTGTCCATCAAGGAGTTGTTGTACCATTTTCTTGGAGGAAATAGTTGGTGGGTTAAAATGCCTTTGAACCTATTCATTTACAAAAAATACTTCAGTAAGCGTAAGCATGACATTTTCTCCTTTTTCTCTGTACATGGTGATACAGAAACGATGGGAACTTTTTACAAAAGGATGTAATTGAATTTATTTATTATTGTCTTTGTGGCCATTTTGTAAAAAAATAGGGTTCAAAGTAAGTTGCTTTTCTTTAGTGTAAGTCTGAAAACAAAATACTACAAGCCTTTTTTGAGTAAATGATGACGAATCAATTTGCTCTTCAGGACACAGGCCTTCCCTTCAGTTTCTTCTGATCTCTATCCAATGGATACATTACTGGATGCTCTTGCAGAATCAAGTGTAGCTCCCTTTCCTATCACAAACTACCTTGTATAACATAACACCTTTTGAATAATTACCCTATGATATACTTTCACCACTAGTTTATGTTACTTGGGAGACACAAAGGCAAGCTGAGAATTAGGAAACCAGAGAAGGAAAGAAATGAAAGCAAGAAACAAATTTCCTTTATTCATTCATTTATATTTGAGGAGAAAGGGGGGAAGGAGAAACTCTCCAATTTATATCTCAGTGGGGTGAAATCATGCTTATCTGTACCTTGTTCCCCCTGTGGCTAGAAGACGTGGGGAATAGACACTCAGTCCCAAAGATACCAAGTTCCAAAGCACTGACTCATGAGTCCACTATGAAATACTAGGATGCAGCCATTTCCTACCTTTGTTTGGAAATGAACTGATTGGACCAGGCGGATGTGAGCCCTCAGCTGCAGGGCTTTGCAGAAGGAAATGCTTTGGGTGGTTGTGTCCTACGAGATGCTGTTTAGCAACTTCTTTGTATTCAACTGGATCAGCCAATGTGAAGATATTTCCTAGAGTATAAATTCAGATCCTGTACATTTACATCTGTTTACAAAGTAAAGTCTTTCTGTGATAATAGAGCAGAGCATCTACTGTTTCTAGTGCTGTGGATTCTTAATGGTTTTTCTGCTATGTACTTACTAGACAAGTCCCTCTCTCAAGGATAATCTCATATATGTTTGGAACCTCCATCTATACATGCTTTGTGTATCCTGGCCCCTGCCTCCCTTCTTCATTTGGATTCTGATACTTTTTATTCTTGTAACATAGCTGAGCTTCTGTCACTTTGCTGCTAGAAACCCTTTTTTTTTTTTTTTTTGGTTAGGTGGTTAGAGATAGAGCTTACTCTTTTACTTTATTCCCTGGTCTACTTTAGTTACATGTTCCCACCCTACTATTACCATACCTTTCCCAGCCTTCTTACTGCTCCACTGATATTGTTTGCTCTCAAGATCCCTGTTATATTTGATATTAGTGTTCCTTGGTTTGTAGACTGTGAGCCTCTTGTGCCCATACAGGACTTGATTATCTTGTGTTTTTTATTTTTTCTTGTTTGTTTTTAAATTCAGGACTCAGATGTGCCAATCATGAGGAATCTGGTATATATAACAAAACAATATTAATTGAATAAATACAGTATACACAATGTAGACAAACAAGAGATGGTGTTAACTTGTTACGTTGAACCATTCAGTGAATTTTTAAACTTCTGATGCTTCAGATTTTCAATTTCACAAATTTTCACATTCCAGAGGCATTCTGGAAGTAAGCTGAGTAGTGAGGGAAAAAAGGTAGGTGGGCACTGGTGGCTCATTCCTGTAATCCTAGCTACTCAGGAGCCTGAGATCTGAGAACCACAGTTCAAAGCTAGCTTGTGCAGAGAAGACTATGAGTCTCTTATCTCTAGAAAAAGCTGAAAGTAGCACTGTGGCTCAAGTGGTAGAGTGCTAGCCTTGAGCAAAAGGAGCTCAGGGACAGCTCCCCAGCCCAGAGTTCAAGCCTCAGAACCTGTGAAGAAGAAAAAGGAGAAGGGCAGTTTCTGAGTGGTAGTTCTTCAGAATCAAATGAGAAGAGGGCTGCATTTGGAAGATAATTTGAGGATCACAGGGCTGGGAAAGTGGCTCAGTGGTAGAGTGCTTGCTTTGCATGCATGAGGCCCTGGGTTGGATTCCTTAGCACCATATAAGCAGAAAAAGCTGGAAGTGGTGCTGTGACTCAAGTGGTAGAGCACTAGCCTTGAGCTGAAGAGCTGAGGGACAGCGCCCAGGCCCAGAGTTCAGGCCCCATGACCGACAAAAAACAAACAAACAAAAAACCAAAACACAAAGAGTAAAAGAGAAATAAAAGAAACTAAAAAGAATATTGGAAATTGTAGGTTATTATCACATTATTGCTGTCAGATTTCAGACCTGATAGATGAGTCAAGTAGCTTACTTTCACAAGTGTAAGTTCTACCTTGAATTTATTAAGACTGGAAACAATTGCGTATGTTTGTGTAGTTCTTAAATTTTCAGTTTGGTTTGTATGGGCTAGTGGCCCTACTGTTCAACTGGTTGGCAAATCTGTGCCCAGAGGATACCATATGCACAAGTATTTTCTTAAATAATGTTGGCGTTTGCCACTGGTGTTAGGAGAAGAAGAAGAAGAAGAAGAAGAAGAAGAAGAAGAAAAAAGTAATTCTGGAAGCCCTCCAGTAAGGGGTTAGGCAAGAACTTAGGGACAAATGCTCCTACTTGGAACACAACACCAAATAGTGTTTTTTTGTTTTTTTCTTTTTTCTAAAGAGAAGCCAAAATTAAACACAGTAGAGTTTACTGTTTGCTAATCAGCATGTGTTTACTTTCTCTTCCAAAATTGTAGTTGCCAACCAATACATTTCCTACCCAGTGCTATGAATCTGTCCAAATAAACATGGGAAGTAGTAAAACAATGACACCACATGAAAAATATATCCTCATTCATTAAATAGAATCCAAAAATTTCTCAGCAATTTAATTGTAGAAATGATGTGAGGACTGCTTGATTTACTAAGGGAGGATAGTGACTTCTTCCTTAAGTGAGTCCAGCATGGATGAGTGTGGTCATACAATTCTATGCATTGTCATAAAGCAAGAGATGAAAATAAATCAGTCCCTATCAACATCACATTCCCAGTGAACTAAGATATTTAGTGTATAGTACAGGTTTATAATAACTATGAGCATAAGAAACTTGTCGAATTCAAATAATTTCAATGTATGCCTTAGACATTAAAGGTGCCTGTCGACAATGTTTTCAGGATGAAATTAAGAAGTACTTCTTTTGGAGGGCAAAGAGAAGTTGTAAAAAGATTTTATTTTGTGGTCACTTTTAGGAAATAAAAGCAGAAGCTCTAATCAACTTTATAGAAAACCTTCAATTTATATAGATGACAGTTTACTTTAGTTTGTTAATAGGCAGTTCCAAGAAAAAAAAGTATAATTTGTCTGCGTGTCTTTGTTTAGAAGTTTTGTTATAGGAATATATTATTATGGTGTAATTATGTGTTCTTGTGGTATTATTATTCTCATTTTTAATGTGTCTTTTAAACAATGTGTCTTTTTGCTCTTTTATTTCTGCTAGTTCTAGAGCTTGAACTCAGAGCTTAATACTCTTACTAGGCTTAATTGCTCACAGCAGTACTCTTAGCACTGAGCCAAGCCTCCAGTCTAGTATTTTGTGGGTTATTGAAGATGAAATATCTCTGACGTTATAGCATCAGACTTTGTCCTCTGTGAAACCCTGCTTTTAGGAAATAAGATATTATCAAGTTATTCCTCATTGTGTGTTTAAATAACTGTATTGAGCTTCTTCTACTTGTAATGATATTTTAAACTGTATTATAGTCCACAGTTAGAACCCAATTCATGGGGATAAGTGGTGGTGTCTAGTAAGGACAGACATTCTTTCTGGCAGACTTCTTGTTGCCCAAGTGACCCTATGTTATCCCTTACCTCCTTCCTTCTTTCCTTTTTATAAACAAATCTAGCCCCTTGACCTTCCATATCAGGTCTCAATGGTGTTTCTGGGATGTATCACAGTAAAAGGTAGTTATTTATTCAAAGATGATTTAATATCTAATTGTTTGTCATCAGCACATTAAGATTAGAGGTATTCCTTCTGTAGCAGTAAAACAGTGATTTACAAAAAAAATCAAGAAATTAATTATCTGAACAAATTTACTTTTTGGATTTGGTTACGTAAGTGGAATGTAATAGGTTTGTGTAAAATCAACATAAAGCCCATGAAAACCCCAAAGAATCTTTTAGGATGAGAATTTGTCAGAGTTGTCATTCAAAAGTGTATTCACTTGGTTGTGGCCTTTGTTATTTAATCTAATTGTTAACAGATAAGGAACAGATCTGGCCTTTAGCACCAAGGTCCCAAATCACTGCTGTACCTGGTAAGAAGGAGTCAGTTTTGTGTTGCTGAGAGTTCAAAGTATGAACACTTTCTCCTGTGCCCAGCTACCCTGCAAACATTAAACAGCATCCTTCTAATAGTGCATCTTTTCATTAAAAACTTTCCCAGCCTGAATGTAAAAGAATAAAATGTAGAAACTTAACGATCATTTCTTAAAAACAATCATCTGCTTTTTACAATATGCTAGTATAAAATATTACAAAGTCTGTATAACTCTTTCGTTCGGTGTAACTCTTTCATCAGACAACTGTATAAATTAATACATGAATATCTAGACATATGCAGCCATGGGCACCTATTTACATTTAAGAATATATATAGTGGAGATGTTCTGTATTCTTTACATGGAAGGAGAAAGTGGAGGGCTTTTAGAATACTCATGGAGTCCAGTCAGGCATTCAGTAGAAGGGATGCACAGATGAAAACTGACACAGTCCTAGGCTTTCTGAATCTGTATATTGCAAACAGTTGTAAGATATTGTCAGAGACAGTCAATGAAGTTTGTTAAAAGCCTGGGAAAACCTGTGATGGAAAAACATATGGATTTATGGAAAGAAAAAAAAAGAAAGGGAGCTATAGGAAACAGAAAAGGCTCCCAGAACGAAAGTGGACCACAGGAAGGGCGGTGGTGTTCCAGGAAGAGGGCGAAGCAAGTGTGAAGGCCCTGGAGAGCTCAGGATCTGGAAGAAGGTCATTAAAGGTGAAACTTCAATGGGCAAATGTACGTAAAAGTTCCAGGAATTCCTCAAAAGAATCAGTTTGATAGCTGGTGTCATATGTTCTCACTGGAAACTCTTAAACTCTAGGTGATTTCTTTTTTTTTTTTCTTTCTGAGCTTTGTGCTTGTTCCTTATATTGCTTTTCAGTCTTGTGTCACTCTCTGTAATATCTAATTTGAGTAAAATCATTATTATCTTTGTAGACATATATTTATTAAGTACCTATAACATGTGAAGTCCTCAAGATTACCACATCCAGACTACGAAAACAGTAAAAGATTTAAAATCTAGAAGATTAAATTGTTCTAGATCTGCTTGTGAAAGTCTAGATATTTCTTTAAGGCTCTTGTCTATTCTATTTTTTTTTGTTCCTCTCCAATTGTTTTGTACAGTAATATTGTTATACGGGAATTCAATCATGAGATAGAGAAGCCACATTTTGAGAGGTGGAATTTGGAATCTATTAGAAAGCTAGTGACTGCAGGCAGACACATGTCCCCAACAAACTTATAGCCTCGAATACACTCAACAGTGTTAGAAAACTGAGCATGAGGATAGTAAAGCAAAAAAAGAGCAGAAAAACAATCCCAACAATCCTGATCATCTCTAATGGAGAGCTGAAGAGGCATGCCATAGTGACCTGAGGAGAGTCGGGAGACATGATGCATGGTGCAAAATAGTGCCTGAGCTGATCTGGGCCTAAATAGCGTCATGGTCAGGGGACAGGGTCCCAGGGAGTTCGAGAGTATCACGAGTTCATGGCACAGGACTGGCAGGTCCAGAAACCTATTGTCCAAGTCCCTTCCCTTGCTTCTAGTAATTCAGGCATGGACATCACTTGGCAATGGGACTTACACCAAGAAGACAAGATGGCACCAGTCAAACCCTATTATCTATCATGTTGCCAAGATGGTGTCAGTTAGACCCAGTATCCTTACTTCAATTTCACCTTATTAGTCTATTCTAATCCATTTGGATGTGTTTTTTTTGGGTCCGGTTGTGGGGCCTGAACTCTGGGCCTGGGCACTGTCCCTCAGCTCTTCAGCTCAAGGCTAGTGCTCTACCACTTGAGCCACAGCGCCACTTCTGGCTTTTTTCTTTTTGTTCATGTGATACTGAGGAATCGAACCCAGGGCCTCATGCATGCAAGGCAAGTGCTCTACCACTGAGCCACCTTCCCAGCCCCATGGATGTGTTTTTTTTAAACATATTTTTTGAAATATTTGAGACATGTTAGATCGTTCCCCAAAGACATGTCATGTATCACTGTACTAAAGTAATAAGATTTTAGTTAAATTTACTTCAGTTATGTAAAAACGAAAGCTTTTAATTAATAACTAAATAACCTTAAAAATATAAAAAGATGAACAGTATTCCCACAAGACCTCTCTTTTCTCACTTCCTTCCTTTTCCTGAGTGTGTCAGCAAGCTCTTCTTAGCAATTTTACTGCACATACTTCTGTTGCTCAGGAGTTTGTTATCTGTTTTTGAGATTGAGAATGCTAATCTCAGCACTGAATCTAGAATCAAGAGAGTAGTCCTCTGACAATTTATCTCAGGATTATTTTTCCTATGTTAGACAGTTCAGTGAGTTAACAGAATTCAGGCTTCAATCCTGGCTTCTCCAAGTCATAAGAAGATTGCTAAACAACCTTTTATGGGCATTAGCCTGACTCTTGTTTTGCTAGTGATTACTGAGAGATACTTTCTTTCTATAAGATGATGCATATATTACAGAAAAGCTTTCTGCTTGAATAAGAAGATGAGCACTGATGATGACCAAAGTGCCTGCGTTATTATTTCAGATCAAAATTGATAGACTGGAAGTAAGCTTTAATAGTTCAATCCATGCTCCTAGTTAATTAATTCTGTTTCAGTACATATGTTCACCTTTCAGTATATGCAATTTGCAAACAGCTGTCGAAGAAAACAGTAAAACAGCTGAATGTTTGATCCCCAACATTACCATACTTTTTATTGTGAATTGTTGGTGTTTTTCCTGAAAATTTTGGGGATCATTTTCTGAAAAAGAAAATACCTCTACATCTGGGAATTTAAGCTTCCAGTTAGTTATGAAGGGCTATAAATGGTTTAATTATTATTTACATTTGGAAGTAGAATATTTAAACTTAGTTTCATGTGGATAATCTGTCCTTAGTACAAGTTCTGTCTTTACATCTGAAATACATGTCAATAAAAGATCTTTGGAAGAGTTGTAATGATAAATTTGCTTAGGAAATGCTACAACTTAAACTCCCCATATTTTGCCTGGGTTTTCTAACAAAGTGATGGACTTTCAGCTCTATTCTATCAAGCACATGCGGCATGTGTTTGCAGAAGGAAGGGGCCAGAGCCAGAACTGCCCTCCCGATCTATCCTGCTGAGCATGCCAGTTTGCCAGACAAGAGCTAGCAGCACTGGACTGTGCTTCAGGAAAACCCACAAATAGGTGTCCAGGCTCTACTGCCTTCTGATTATAGACCACTATTGTTGCAGAAGATACCATGAAGGCAAATGAATTGAAAGAAATATTAAAATAAAACAAGATACATAGCTCAACTCATTGTCCCATTTTTTAGATTCTATAAGTCATAGAAATGCCACAGAAGAACATAAAAATTCTACTTCCTTTAATTTCTCACATAAAAGTTTCCAAGGTGATGTTCATCTTAGAAAAGAATTTAATCTTGAGACTTAATGCTTAGCTCTCTAAAGACTTTTATTTGTTTATTTATTTATTTTGGTGCTGGGGATTTATCCCAGGGTCTTACACATGCTAAGCTATATACACAGCTTTAAATCTTTAAAAGTGGACTTCTAGATTTCAATCTTCACACCTGTCTAGCTTTTTCCTTTCTTATTGCAACTCTTTCTTTTAGGTGAAGTGAATCTGATAGCTTTTATATGTTTTTTTTTTTTTTGTTCCTTTCTTTCTTTCTTTTTTTTTTTTTTTGACTCAGGGCATGGGTAGTGTCCTTTAGCTTTTTCTATCAAGATTTCTATCTCTTGGGTCACACTTCCATTTCTGTTTTTTTGCTGGTTAACTGGAGATAAAGAGTCTCACATACTTTTCTGTGAGGGCTAGATTTGAACCATGATTCTCAGATTTCATCCTCCTGAGCAGTTAGGATTGTAGGTGTGAGCTACCAGTGCCCAACTATTTTTTTGTTTCTTGAGCCTAAGTTGTGGGCCAATAGCTGTGTATCTTTTTTCCTGGTGGCAAATGATGTTGGAATCATCTAGGACCACTGTGCATTCTGCGCATTCTGCAGCTGGAAGACAGGCATGTACAGAGTTAAGCCTAGACTGCTCTGTATTAACCGAACATTCCCAGTGTGACGAGATCGTAATCCCAAAGCAGATGCTTTATGGGGTCTCATTATTGTCCAGAAGTGGCTCTTGTATGAGAAAATGCAGCCATGCAGAAACGGCACAAACACTATTGACTTGCCCACCATGGCTTAAGGCTTTTTCCTTTTTAACATCCTGGAATCTCTTCCCTCCTCACCTCCACATGGACCATTGTTCTTTCCCTTTCTACACATTTAACTCATTAAAAACATAAAAAAATAGTAATTAAAAACAACAACAAAACACTACATTCAAAACCCTATGCTCTCTCCTGATGGGAGACTTGCTTTACCTTGAGATCTCTCAAGTTTGTTGTTGTTGGTGAAGATGTTGTTTCTTTCTCAAGTCTTTTAGCTACATTATGGCCTTTCAAAACCTCTAAGTCTTGTAATACTATATTTTGTGAAGAAAGGGGGAAAAAAATCTCATTTTTCCCCCCTTCTAGCTTTTGTTAACCCATTCTTGTTTTAGACTCCCAACAAAAAGGGTTTTTGTTAACTGGAGCTTAAAATCGACCAGCTTGCAAAGTATTCTCCCTTTTTATGCAAGGAGGATTAGCTTGGCATGTTATGCAGTTCTCTTGTATGAGCTATTCACGTGTCCTGTCATAAGGTGTATAATTACTGCACTTCACCATCAGCAATCATTCTTAAGTTAAAACCTGTTTTAAACCTCTCATTAATATAAATCATACCAGGAAGGTAGAAAATACACCTTCAAAAAGAACGAAGTGTTAGGGAGTTAATCTGTTCTTTTCATAATAGACCCAGAGTAAATAATTTTTACTTAGTGCTTTTCTTTCTATGCAATCAAAATAGTTTGTGATAAAAGATCGGGTACCAGGGATTGCATAAATGTGCAGTGTTTTATTCACACAGGATTGGGCTTCCTGCTTGGTGCCAGCCTTGTTTTCTCTCTGTCACCCTTGAACAGTGAAGTGTGTAATCCTCCATTCTTTCAAGTCAACCCTCTGACAAGACTCCCTCTCTCTCCCTCTTCTTCTCTCCCTGTTTCCCCTCACCCCCCATCACACATTCACTTATACACATAAATTCAGGAGCAAGTTGTTTTTGTTTTCAGGGCTTTCTTTCGATCTTCCCAGCATGCTTAGATACAAATCTAAACATATAAACAAATGTCTCAAAGAATGATTATTCTTCCATGGAAGAGCCATAGGCAAAGGACTCAACTATCCATGGCCTAGCAAGTCATTTATCAGAGATAGAGCAACTCTGCCCAGTAGCTCCAGGATCCATGGTTAGTCTGTGTTATATACAGAGGATACCATCACCCAGATCTTTGAACACAGCCTTAGTACTTTTGTTGGAGCTCAGTCCAAGTGAGATTCCAGGTGGGGGGAGCTTGTCATTGGGGAGGGGGAGTAAAATTCTCAGATTCGTATGTAAGTCAAAAGTCCCAGGCCATTTGATTTGACTTGCTCACCTCTCCAAACTGGCTCCTCCTTTCTCTAAACTTCCAACTCATCATCTTTTGTAGCTTCCTTTTATTCTCCTTTGAATTTGCCAGTAGGCCCTACATTGTACATTGTATTTTACCCAAGTAACTTCACCATTAATACCATTACCTCTAGCTATTTGTTCTTCATCCTTAAACTGATGTTCTTTTTATCTTTCATGAACTTTTTTTTTTCCCCCCTTATTTGGAGATAAGAGACTCATGGACTTTCCTGCTCTGGCTGGCTTTGAACTATGATCCTCAGGTCTCAGCCTCCTGAGTAGTTAGGATTACAGGTATGAGCCACTGGTCCTGGCTTTCCATGTGTTTTTAATTAAATGGCTCTGTATTCTGGAAAATATTCTAGAATATTCTTTTTGTTTTTGGGTCCGGTTGTAGGGCCTGAACTCTGTCCCTCAGCTCTTCAGCTCAAGGCTAGCGCTCTACCACTTGAGCCACAGCACCACTTCCGGCTTTTTTCTTTTTGCTTCTGTGGTGCTAAGGAATCAAACCCAGGGCCTCACGCATGTAAGGCAAGCACTCTACCACTGAGCCACTGAGCCACCTTCCCAGCCCCATTCTAGACTATTTTTGACTCTCTTAAGAGTCATTTATTCACTCTTCTCAACAAATATTTATTGGACTTCTTGGAAATATTTATCAAACTTGGACAAATTCTGTTCCCCTGATGAACTCAAAGCTCTGTGAAGACATGATTATATTTCATCTCTGTCTTGTATCAATCCCAGAATATATCTGGGATGCTGAATGATATTCTCCCCATTTCCCAGTTATATTTTGCCTGAATTTTTTTTTTTTTTGGGTCCAGTCGTGGGCCTGAGCTCTGGGCCTGGGCGTTGTCCCTCACCTCTTCAGCTTAAGGCTAGCGCTCTACCACTTGAGCCACAGCGCCACTTCTGGCATTTTTCTTATGTGGTGCTGAGGAATCGAACCCAGGGCCTCAGGCATGCAAGGCAAGCTCTCTACCACTGAGCCACCTTCCCAGCCCCTGAATTTTTTTTTTGGTGTTCCACAATTTTTTTTTTATTGTCAAGATGATGTATAGAGGGCTTACAGTTACATAAGCAAAGTAATAAGTACATTTCTTGTCAAAATTGTTGCCCCTTCCCAAATTAGAAATTCCCTGGGATCAAAAAACTTTTTATTGTTTTGGGGCCTGAACTCTGGTCCTGGGCGCTGTCCCTCAGCCCTTCAGCTCAAGGCTAGCACTCTACCATTTGAGCCACAGTGCCACTTCTGGCTTTTTCTGCTTATGTGGTGCTGAGGAATCAAACCCACAGCCTCATGCATGCAAGGCAAGCACTCTACCACTGAGCCACCTTCCCAAACCACAGAACCTTTTTCTTTATAAAGATGAGTTAAATTGAGTTACTGAGTTAAATACAAGTTTTTTTAAACTACTGAGATGTTAGTGGCTACAGGAATAGGATAAAAGTTGAGTTGAAAACATTTTTATTTTATGTTTTAAGTAGGTTTTTATTGTAAATATACAGTACAGAGGGGTTACAGTTACATGAGCAAGGTAATGAGTACATTTCCTATCAAGCATTGTTATCTCCTCCTTTGTTTTTCCCCTACCCTCCCTTCCCTCCCACCTCCACAACTACACTCCTCCCTCCCCTTTCCCCTCTCCCCCCAACCCTGCCTAAATTGTAAAGTTTGTTTTCAACATAGTGTCTTATATATCTCATTCTTACAATGGGTCAATCTGTATCCCTATTTAAGCATATAGTTTTTTTTTTCCCCTTCCTCTCCCCAAGCTAGAGAATGTATATACAAGATGCAGGGCACAGACATCAAATACAGTGAAAACAGGGGTTATACCATGGGGGAGGAACATACAAAGAAACAAAAAAAAATCACATGCATTAGGAACAATAGCAAGAAAGAAAAAACCACTTGTGTCCCTATCTTGGGGTTCATTTTGCTTAACATCTTATCTGGTCATATGTACATAGCTTTTGAACTTTTCTGCTTGTCCCAGACATATACTAGTTATTGCAAATAAGGGAATCCATAGGACTTATGTTTCTTTGGGCTTGGCTTACTTCACTTAATGTAATTTTGAAAACATATTTTTAGAGCCTGGGGCTGAAGGTAACTTAAGGTGGTTGGTCCTGTGAGGGTTTTTTACTTTGCTCTGAAGCCTGGAAGTTGTGTTCTCAGGAGATGGGAGGGGAGTGCAGATGAGGAGAGAAAAGAATTAAGTTAGGCCTGTCTAACTTAGGAAATTTGTGTTAGGAAAGCTAAGAACCTTTTTCCTTTCTTCTTTTCCCTCTTAAAAGGGAAGTTAACTCAAATTAGAATTTTCTGTGTGCCAAGGACTGTACATTCATTGTTTCATTGAAAGCATGATTTTATACCCAGTTTATATTTAAGAGCCAGGTCTGTTTAATACCAGAATTGCAACTTACAGCTGAGATTCTGTAACCTTTTGGTGCTTAGTTAATGTCTATTGAGCAAATAAATTTACTGTATAAATATTTGATCTCATTTTTGGAAAAGTGCTTCTTAAAGTCACACTTTTTTGGACTTAGAATTCCTGTTGGTACTATTTATTGGTATGATAGTTGAGATGGAATCAGAGTTCAATTGAACTGCTGTGAGCTGATGTGAACAACCTCACTACTCTGTGTATGATTACTTCAGTAGGAAAATTCAGTGTGTTTGAGAAACTTATCTATGAGCTTTTTGAGCACTATTGGTTAGTATGTTAGGAATTGCTTGTATATAAATGCAGAAATAATATACAATTAATTTTATGCGCTTGATTTTTTTGACACTTATACTACTATTTCTTATACTACTTTTCAATTTAAATGGCTTTTTCTCTGTGTTATATTTTCTGTATTTTCCCCATAAACTTCCCCAAGGTGATTTTGTGAGGCGTGGCACATCCAGTAATGGTTATAATAAAAGTTACTCTCTAAAAAAGATTTGAAAGAAAGAGAAGAGGTAAAATAACTTCTACTATTCCACAAATATTAAATCCTCTATGGCATGAAATTGGTTTTGGTTTAGGTTCATACAAAAGGAGAAGGGAACCATGTTAGTAATGAAATCTAACAAAGCTAAAATAAAATGATAGAGAAAGACTTCAAATGGACTGAGAAAGCCAAACTAGAAGATTTCGTTTGGTTTTTAGTAGAGCCTGGCCAGAAAGGAAGCTTGTTCACTAGGTTATTTTGAAAACCAATTTGAACTTATATGTAATTAATGTATCTCAAAGAAATTAAGTGAACAATTAAATGTTTATTATTTTGTCCACAAACTTAAGTATGGCTTTTGTTTGTGAATTTAAGTGGGATATAGTATGGTTTAGATGTGGGAATGAAGAAGCATAGTGTTCATTTCAAGTCTAAAGTCTTTGATGTGTATGTTTTCTTCCCATGTAATTATTTTTAACGGCAACTTCAACACAATATCTTCAGAGTCACTTCTTCTGTTAGTATATGTAGTAAAAAATATAGAGAAAATAAAGTTCAATGAGTCATCTGATTAAAGGGCATGTAAATAAATTATTCTTAATGATTTAAATGACAAAATTTCAAGTATTTAAAAAGTAGTATATTAAAGGGCATTTGTGAAAAGAAATTATATAAAATTAATTTAAATTAATTCTGTAGTAGGGAATGGATGACTCCAGAAGCTAAGAAACTCAGTGGGTGGTGTTCAGGCTCCTTTCTTCAGCCGGACAGCAGTGCTAACTTGGCAAATTACTTCGCCTCTTGAAGCCTTTCCATCTTCATCTGTACCATGAGCCCTGTGAATTAAAGCCAACCTTTGTGAAGTGTCTTGTAAAATGTTCGCTTATAATTAACATTTACAAATGGTGGTTATTATCATCAACAATTATATAGCATGGAGGAAGTAGATGGTAAGCTCTGGAGGAAGTAAATATTAAAATAATTATTAATAATGATTTTTAGAGAGTTTCTTTGGTGGTAGAGTATGAAGTCAGGGCCTTGTCCCTTACATGGCAGGTATTCCACCACTTGAGCCAAGTTCTTAGCCCTTTTTTAACTTTTTTTGTTTTTGTTTTGTTTGATAAAGTCTGGTATATACCACCCAACTATTGTTAGTTTTCATATTACTTGTGTCCAGAGAAAATCTCCAACTCATGAAAATCCAAAGAAACTCTGATTTTTTCTATAGTACAAACTATGTTTTAAATAGATACAAAGATATTTAAAACACAGTATCTTCTAATTCTTTGTTGATTTTTGAAAACAGTTATTTGTTTACTCAGCGGTTCCTGAGGAGCTGCTAAATTCATGTTATGATAAATACTTACCTCTAGGAACAGAAAGCACATTCAAAGCTACCATACTCTAAAATAGTCTCATTAGTCAGCTGGGAATCCGTTTAGATAATGAAGTTGGCAGAAGTCTATGAACTGACAAATAAGCCTCTAAAATTGATAGTAGTTTCTGAAACTACTAAGAAATCTTTTAGGAAGTTTTTCTCATTCCCCTCCCCTAACTTGATTTATGATAAAACCTATTTGAAATTGGAATGAAAATGTGGGTTTAAAATTTTAATCCATATAAAGTCTGAATCAAAGTCTTTTTTTTTTTTTTGTCAGTTGTGGTGCTTGAACTCAGGGCCTGGGCACTGTCCCTAAGCTTTTTTACTCAAGGCTAGCGCTATACTACTTTGAGCCACAGCATCACTTAATGCTTATTTCTAAATTTCTTTGAACATATTACCCTAGTATTTATTTTTTAAAATACTAGGTTATCAAGGTAATGTTAAATGGTGGTTGAAGTCATGTTAAATATAGTTTTAAATATATATATATTGCTTTTCACAACAATGATTCTGCTTAATACATTTTAGCTGAAACAAGTTCTTCAATATTGTTTATTAGATTACATAAAGGAAGATGATTCAATTTCCAATGAACAAATATTTTTGATTGTTATTACAGAGCCAAATTATCATCAGCAGAAGACTTTAGAAAAAGCAATAGGCTCTGTAAAGTATACAATACATTGCTATCCAATTAATTCTTTTGCTAATGTTATGCTAAACAATAAGTAATTTTAGTTTATAATAATTAGTTTTCTGAATGAGTATTAAAAATATTACCTGATTTGTAATGGAAATCATATATTAATTATTTTGTTGAGCTTTAATTCATTCTAAAGAAATACGAGTTTCATTAGAATAACCAAATACCATGTACAGTCAGCATAAATGAAAAAACTAATTATGAAACAAGAATATTGATTTGAATCTTTAAATACTTCATATTTCTGAATATTTTGGCTCTTCCTTTTTTGTTTTTTGTTTTTTTTTTGTTTTGCTTTGCTTATTTTTTTGGTTGGTCGTGGGGCTTGAACTCTGGGCTTGGGCACTGTCCCTCAGCTCTTCAGCTCAAGGCCAGAGCTCTACTGCTTGAGCCACAGTGCCACTTCCTTTGGCTCTTCTTATACAGAATTCCAGGGAAGTCCACAACAACTTGTGATAATTTGGTTGAATTGGATCTACTCTTAGGTACATGGCTATTTAATATATCTGGAAAACATTATTTTTATGTCAGACTCTAATATTATAACAATGAAGGTCTTTTCATGTTTTTCACAAAATGGAATTTCCTCATAAATCTAAAGCCATTAACCTATAGAAGCTCCAGACCCATAACTTTGTTCCTTCCCAGGTTCAGTCATCATTTTCCAATATATCAAAAAATGCCTTATTTGGTGATAGGTAGGAAGAGTATAGTAAATAGATAAACCTAGGACCAAACAATCACTGCTCTATTATAAATTGCTTTCATATTTACTAATTTACTTCATAACTTTATTTAGATAAAAGAACCTTGGCTATCAAATCAAAAATGAAATTAAGGCTGTAGGTAATCTTTACAGAAATGCTTTTTATTCTCACATGTGGAACTTTAAATTACATGTACACAGAGTAGAACTTGACTTGGAGAAATGGACAGATCTTCAAAGAAAAGACAGGTACAGAATTATAGTTATGTGGGATGAATGAATTCAGAGTTTATTATAGCATGAACACTAACGTTTATAATTTCACAACATATACTAAGAATTTGCTAAAAGTGTAGCAAATGCACTTGTTAACAAGAGTTTTAAAAAGTCATTCAAAACAAAATTAGTAAAATTGGAAAAGCATGTTAATAGACTCCAAGGGAAGATACTATCTATGTATGTGTTAAAGATACTATGAAGCATGGGAAATATGTAAGTATGGAAGAGACTGGACAGTGCCAAGTACTGAACTCTGATCATAGCTACATCTTGAATGGTTTTTGTTTGTGGGGGGAAGGGTCACTTCATTTCAATATGTATTTTTTGGTTCTTAGTTATATGTTTTTTGGAGTAAGATCATAGTGATCTTCTCTTACTATAAAAATCAGGCTTTGCCAGGTGCTGGTGAGACTCTTATCTCCAATAAACCACTAGAAAACTGGAAGTGGTGGTGTGGCTCAAGCGGTAGAGCATTCACCTTGAGCTGAAGAGTGCAGGGACAGTGCCCAGGCCCAGACCAAAAAAAAAAAAAAAAAGTCTGACTTCTACATACAGCTATGATGTGAGGACTAGGAAATACCAGTGATCTCAATGAACTTAGCCTTCAGTAAGGCATGGCATGTTGTCCTGGGTAGACTGTGTTTTCACCTAGCATCTATTTGTATATGGTGTTCTCTATAGACCAGCCATATATTAAAAGCAATTCATTGTTCAGGGAAATACAGTAAGGGGTGAGTGAGATCAGAAAAAAAAAAAGTCGAGGGAGTATTTGTTTTATTTCACTGTGAATTTATCTTTTATTATTGTTTTAGATAGTTTGGAGGTAAGTGGAAATTGAGTAGAAGCCTCTTTGGCCAAGAGGCAAAATCTGAGAAGAGTACCACTTGGTGACTGTCTCCAATAATTAGTGTGCTACTTGTAGTGTGGGGTGGCTCCAGGGATACAGGGTCAGGAAGGAAACCAAAAGTAGAGCCTTGAGGTGAGACAGATTTTCAATATTACACTTTTCCATCAATCAGGTATGTCCCTTTCCTCAGTAAACTGAGATTTAGTAGATTTTAGAGGAATTCAACTAGAGCCGACATGGGTTTTTCTGCATTTACTTCGCTTTGAAATTAGATTGGCCTCTAACCAGCTCATTTAACACATTTCCCCTTTCTTCTTCTTCCTGCTTTTTTAAACATTCAAAGAAAGCATGATTTCTGAAAATGTTACTTTTTGATTGATTTCTGCTATCCAATTTCATAATAGGGAAAATTTAAGGAACAAAAAATAGTTTATGGTTGTTGAATTATTGGTAGTTGTTATTTTAATAAATACTCTAAATTTAAAAAAATCTGGGGGCTGGCTCAGGGGCTCAGTGGTAGAGTGCTTGCCTTGCATGCATGAGGCCCTGGGTTCGATTCCTCAGCACTACATAAGCAGAAAAAGCCGGAAGTGGCGTTGCAGCTCAAGTGGTAGAGTGCTAGCCTACACCCAGGCCCCACACCAGCAAAGAAAAAATCTGTAACAGTAATTTTAAAATATTTTAGGAGAGGAGCACAGAATTGGTGTTACAATGAGTGAATCATTTCAGCAGTGAAACCCTCTAGACACTATGTTGGAAATGAACTATGAACTATACTACTTTGGGGGGAGGGAAATCAGGAGGGGGAAAAGTGGGAGAGAATGAGGGAGGGAGGGTGACACTTCTAAAGGAAATGTACTCAGTACCTGACTCATGTAACTGTAACCATTCTGTACATCACCTTTACAATAAAATTTAGAAAATGATAAAATATTTTAGTTTTTTCTCCTAGTAGGAAATGTGGGTGAGAGTAGGGCTTGCTGAAATTATTACAAATAGGTTGTAATTCAGAAAAATAATACAACCTAGAAGTTAATTAGTATTTTTAAGTATAGTCTAACATAGTCAATATTCAGTAACGTCAGTACTAGGAAGAGAGTTGATCCACCCAGAGATCATCTCTGTCAATCATCTCTTATGCTTGTTTTGCCTCAGAATGCAGCCTGTCTATCTTTCTTCAAGACAGACTAAGAATTTTACCATGAAGTCCCTGCTTTATGGTCTGGATGTAGAACTTCCTTCTCTCAGCTTCTGTTTAGTAGAATACCACACTTAGAGTTACAAGTAACATCTGGGTGAACAGTGGAAAGTAGGAATGGATATTGATTAAAAGAGACAGAAAGAAAGAATGAGCATTTTAGCTGGCCCACGGAAAGTGAAGGTTTCTAAACATAGAAAACATTGTCAGGAGAGGTAGTAGAGACCAATCATGGAATATCAGCCCACCATGCACTGGAGGTACATGAATTGGTACAAAGGGACTGAGCCTGGAATTTGAAGAGCAATTTTTTTGAGAACTCCAAGTGCCATATGACTTCATTCAGTAGTTGTAGAAGTGTCTTACACTGTATAACAAAATACCACAAATTTAGTCCACTATGATCCCATTCCTTTCTTAAGGTCAAAAGCCATATAATCTAACTAGGGGAGTAAAATTTGTTAACATTCACAATCGTGAGAACTATGCCTTTTGTATAGTGGGGGTAGGAAAATGCTGGAATCACCTTAGAATTCTTCCTTCTAAGTAGGTAATAGGGTGAAAGGTCTATTGTGGGTGTCTGAACAAGGGAGTTGTATGTTCCAGATGGTGTTTTAAAAAGTAGAATGCAGAAAGTGTTTTGTTCCTCATTTTGAGGGACAGGGAAATTTGACAAGAGAGGATATCCTTGCTATATATAATATATATTAGATATATTCTGTCATTTAAGTGGAATAAATATATTGATATAATAGTGTAATATATATGCATATATTCTGACATTTAAGTAGCATAAACACTTTCAAGACAAGAGAAAGAAGCCTTTCACTTTGAGATATAAGATAGTAACCAGGATGCAAGGAAGTGGATTCTGAATTTCAAGTGAAATGTAAAAATGTCTACCACAAACTGGGGTCAGGAGGTCAGGTATTCTTGATGTGTCAACATTTGGCTTGACCTGGGACATAGTTTAATAACTCAATTTAGATAGAGAATTTAGAAGAGCTCATGACTTATGAGTGGAGAAGAGATGAGCTGGTGGACTAATATTTGTCCAGAGCAGGAAATTTCTTGGAAAGAGATGAATGGTATAGAGAAGGAAAAGGTGACATTGGTGTGTGTGTGTGTGTGTGTGTGTGTGTGTGTGTGTAGGGATAGATTTCATTGTAAAAAGAGCAGAAGCTCTGAATGATGGAAACTCCTTTGTACTGTACTAATTTGTAGTGATAAAAAGGGCAAGAAGATAAGAAGTTTCACATCAATGAAGAATGTTTTCTAAAGGACAGATGAACATTCCTTAGGGAAGAGAAAGGAGTGGGGAGAGTTCAAGAACAAGAGCAGACATGTAGAGAGCAAGCTAGTTTATGTTGTTGAGGACTTAGGGATTATGGTTACAAGAAAAAGTGAGGGCTGCTGGCCATGTTCCACTGTCAAGGAGACTGAGGGTCTAGCATCCAGAGACAGTGCAAAAATCTTGGGCTCCCAGGCTGGGCTCCTGGTTTCCCCTGACTTCACACTGAGTAGAAAGGGGGCTTCTTGAGCATTACAATTCTTCCTTGTAGATGAGATGCCCTAATTAACAATATTTGGAGAATACCATGGCTTTCACCTATTATAATAGCATTATAAACACTATTTAAAGCATCTCTCTGAGGCTGAGAACCACAAGGGCTTTAAAAACAGCTTCAGACAGGTGCCTTTGCCTTGTTTATAATGCACACACTAATTGGAAAGGGCCATGTTCTCTTTGTGAGCTAAGACTGCAGTGGATCTATATTGTCATTATTCTCAATATAATTAATGAGATAAAAATTTAGATTAGGTATCTGGTAATCCTTGATGAAGAGAATTGATTTTGCCCTTTCTCTGACTGAAAAGAGATAAACTATCAGACCACAACTAGGAGGCAGTGCCTTGGCCTAAATGGAAGAAAGCATGGGATTCCTGTTACTGTTTGCCAGGACCTTGGCCCCACTGTTTAGATAACTGGAGTACAGCTCATCCTCTTATAGAGAAGTTCTTCTGTTTCCTATGTCTGGAACTTCTGCCTTCATTGGCAATGCTGATTCTGATGGAATGAAGATATTGTCTTTCAGAATTACTGATGTACTGCTTTGTGTACTGAAGCATTCATTCTGTCATATAAAGATGAATATGCTATTTTCTTGCCATCTGAAGAACTCCTGCTTTCTTAAATCTTATCAAATAGAATGTTATTCACTCCAGTTTTCTTTCTGAATTCTGCCCTGGAGACTTAGTTGGCAGTTATGTTTATCTCCAGTATCATTCCTTGTTTAGCAGAAGAAAGAAAATCAAACAAATCCCAGCAAAATACCTCCTCCATAAAATACATCTAAAGCAAGAATAGCATGAATGAACAAGAAACCTGGCTTGAGTCAGTCCTCTTGCAACACATGTAGAGTTGTTTGTAATTTTGAGTAAATGAGTCTGTAAACCAAAATAGTTAGTAGGTTTAATTTTAGGTTTACAGTTTTGACATTGTAATCCCAAATTACATCTTATTTGGAATAATCTTTTCAAGTTAGACTTTTTACAAATGTACTGCCATGAGATGACTGTATGTTAAAGATTTTCTCAAGATCGTAAAGCAATATCTGTGTGTCTGAATAATAATGTCATACTTACCATTGAGCTATCATTTTTTAGCTAGATATTAGATTTGCTGTGCTTATTGAAGTGTTGACATTCTTAAGTATACAGAATGTAACAAGTCCTCCAAAATGTTCAGGTTTGACATATAGGGGATAGTTGGGAGTTGTGCCAAATGTCATAGGATGCAAGGACCAAAGCCATGTTTCTACAAAATTGGTTAATCTACATGTGTATCACTAGCTATACTTTAATGAAGAACTAGCTTTTTTTTTTAAAAAAAAAACTTTACTAAGAAATGAGACAGAGAGGAATGGTTCTGGGTCTCCTAGAGGTCAGAAAGCATTTCTTTAGAAACTCTGTATATAAACCTACGTGTGTATATATATATATATATATATATATATATATATATATATACACATACATACGTACATATATGTGTATATTTTTTCTTCAATTTTCTCTTCAGTCAGATTAACTCTCCTTTTTAAAAAAAATCTCAATTATGTCCACATTTTTAAGTGTTCTTAAATCTTTTGGAGAATGAAGTAGTATAAATCAGAAATAAATATTGATATAACAAAACCATAGCTTAAGTAGAATAATTAGTAATATTTTCTTTCAGAGTAGTATAAATGTAGCTTGCTTAGTTTGGTTCTTTTTTCTATCTTCTAGTATTATTAAATAATTAGGTAGTTTTTTAATCTTATCTTTTGGTTGCTTATGCCCACATCAGAGGTAGTTTTGTTAAACAATCTAAGTTAGATTCCATCTGCTCTAACTAGTGAGTTAAATGTAACTAGGTAGAAAATTTATAACCTAGAAGAGAGTTATTGTTTGCTCTCTGGAAATTAATACTCATCTTCCATTGATCATCATCAGATTGATCAGTGTAGTCAAGTTAATACAAAGAACAGGATTTTTAAAATAAATAAGATGCGTATAAATTCAAACATTAGTGACGTCACCCATCTACCACTTTATTTCTTTAATTTCTGCAGAGTAGTTGTCTGCACACTATTCATAATTTATTACTGTTATGGCAATATTTAAGAAGATTGATGGGAATGAATGTTCTAGCTTTCATTGTGAAGCTCCATGTGTTCTGTAGGAAAAGGATTTTAGTTTTGAGTCCAATGTCAATTTAACTGGAAAGTTGTATTTGTTTTCCTTTCTTTTAGCATAATTGTACAAGCATCTTTGTCAAATTCAGGATAGCTATGAGTGTCACATACCCTCTTGGAGGGTAGCATGTAGGCCCAACTGGGCCTGTAACTTGGAGATTTGGCTTTTTTGGGGATACAGCATCTCTTCTGAGAGTCACTCTTCTTGTGGGAACTTTCTCTTTGATGCTTACGGCTTTGATGCTTTCTGTACATATATACATGCATTCAGGAGCACATATACACACACACACACACACACACACACACACACATACACATACATAAAATGTATTGTCCTCACTCTTATCTTTGATAGTGGTTACCGACAAACCTAAGAGTGCTCCCTTGAGTCTTTTTTAGACTTTCTCTGACGTGAGCTTTCATTGCTACCCCATCTTCACAGAGACTTTACGGGGTCAGCAAATAACTTGACAAACTAATATATGCCTGTAGGTTAGATAACTTCCTCAAAATATAAGCCTAGCTTGCTTCTTGAGTTTTATTTTTTAATGATTATTAATTTAAAGTTATTTAGGCATTTTGCTCTTTATTTAAATTTATTTAAAATACAAAAAATATCTACCCAGCAACTATTAAGTTCTCTGGTAATAACTGCCACCTTCTTTTCCAAACTGAACTCTGTTCTGTTTCTTAATATTGAACAGTATTTTCTACTAAATTTAATTCTGCTGTCTCTAGTGGAATTGGAAAATGTGCCAGCTTTATCAGCATTACTGACAGTAGTGATGATGCCTACTAGTCTCTAGCTACCATGTACAACATGGTGCTTTGCTGGGACTTACATTCTCCTGCTTTGAAGAGATTTTACTTTTGACCTTTTTAAAGATAATAAAAGAAACTTCTGAGATGTTAATCACTTATGCATGTTATAAAGCAAGTTCTTAAGAAAATAAACTTATAAGAAGTAAAGTATGTCTTACAGGAAAGATTTTTAGTTTGGTTTCATGGGAAATTTATATAACTTGTCTTGTTGATATGGCTGATCTGAATGGTGGATGGCAAGGTAAGCTTCCTCAGGAGCTGAGATGTTTCTAGTCCCACATTGTTCCTTCATGTTGGCTTCAGAATAATATAGGGAACCACTAGCTCAAAGATAAACTCAAGATGTGGCAGCTGAGCATTCATTCATGTCCTGACCCCTTCTAAGTGGGGATCATGTGAGATCGTTCACCCATGAAGCTGACTCTGTGTATGTTGAGATCCTTGAACATGTTCTTGGTTGGCATAGAGTGGAGCAAGCTAGTGGAGGAGAGGAGAAAGGCACTGCCTTATGTAGGAAAGTGTTCATCTAAGTCCATTTTCTCTGTGTGGGCACTTTTTTTCCCCTTAAATCTTCGCTGCTTCTTAAGGAAAGGGGATGAATGGCCAGCTAGGCTATAGCCTTCTTACATTAGAGTGGTAATATAAAAAGGTAGAGGAGAACTGTTAAATGAAAGGTGAGGGAGGGTGAAATGAGTTCTCCCTCGAACAGGGAAGGTAGGAGCTCGTCTCCAGTGGCCACATTTCCAACATATGGAGAACAGAGACAAGTAACAATTACTTAAAGTGTTAGAACAGGGGGACCAGAGCATCTAGGAAGGGTGTACAACTCGGCTTAGAGGGATTTTCTAGAGGAGGTAGTTAGTCCTGAGCTTAATTTGAGAAAGGAATTTGGGTGGACATGGACATTTGTGGACTGTTGGTTGTGTCAAGCGTATTGGATTTTATACTAAGGGTCATGGAGAAACAGTGCCTGTAGGAAAGTAGCACAGTCAGATTTATATTTTCTGAAGTGTTTTACATGTTACTGATAACTGTACTCAAAGAGTGGTCTCAGACTGATGCCATCTCCTGTGAGCGTTTTAGAAATGTAGATTCACGGGTCCTGTCTGATTTGTTCAATCAGATCTCTGAGGAAGGAGCAGGTTAGACCAAACTATGTAGGTACTTCTACATGTGGTAAAGATGAAGAACCTTAGCTGTACAGAATTGATGGGAAACAGGATTATTATAAACCCCTTATTTGACTAATAAGGAGTGAAGCCTGAGTAAATAACTAAAATCCATTTAGTGGAAGAGCATAGTAAGGTACCAGTCTTCTGACCATGACAAGTCTTTCTACCATGGAAACTGACCAGGCAGTAAGAGCATTGTCACAGCATTTTTAAAAAGGAGAATGTAATTATATGTTATATTACCCTTCAGAAACAATGCTTACAAAAGTACAGATGGAAATAGGCAGATAGTGCAATGCATGAAAGTGATTGATATATAATTTTTGGTTATATCACATTTCACACTTCACACATATTGTGTTTGTGTGTTTCAGAGACTGGAATGGGGAAGAAGGAAGTAGCTGTTATCTTAACTGAAGCTAATTATTCTCTAAGCAGTGTGTTTCCTAGAACTGTGTATGACCTTGGCTAAAACATTCAATCTCTGTACCTCAATTTCTTATCTATGAAATGGGGATAATAATACGTACCTAAGATAGTTGTTAGGATAAGGTAGCTTACCTGGAAGTGTTTTGCAAGTTATAAAATTTCATAAATGTAAGTGACATATTTATCATAAAATTTAATATAAGTCTAACCATCTAATGGCATTTATTAAATGTGTGTTATATGACATAGTGTAAGAATTGACTTTAAAAATGTGTTTTTGTTTAGAAGAATTACAAAACTTTTGATAAGGCTCCTTAAATTACTCATGTCATTACTCATTGACCAACATGGAAAATTTTCATTTTAAATCCCCAATCTGACTTAGATTTTTTTTTTATTGAGTTTAACCTAGTTAGTTGCCTTTTAACATTACCTTAAGTCTGATTTTAGTAGGGATATTGACAGACACCATCGCGAGGTGGTGAATTGTACTTTATTATTTTTAATTTTGTCCTTTGAGGGGTGATTCAATTTAAGAATTAAATGGCTATATAATTATTTGTAACCATCTGGAACAGCACCAAAAATTGTATGAGTAATTTCTAAGTAACATCAAGTCAATGGGTGGTTTATGTGACTCATGAAACCTTAAAAGTGGAGTATTTTTTTTTGAGATAATATACTGGTTATTAGTATCTTATGCTCCGCATAACTGTAGCCTAGCGTTTCTTGGCATTTATTTATTTATTTATGCCTTTTTGGTGTTAGAATAGTTCATTATTAAGAAATGCCTTAAAGCCATGAAAGAATAATGGTTCTTATTCTTTAATGAATGGAATTTTGTTTGCATTAACACTAGGACTATTCCAGTTAGTACTAGTTAAATTACAGTTTGCCTTAAACTCCAGTGGTACAATATTTTGATATGAGTATTCTGGTTAGTTGAGATAACATTCTTTTGTTTGTTTTATGCCAGTCCTGGGGTTTGAACTCAGGGCCTGGGCACTATTCCTGAGCTTCTTTGCTCAAGGATGGCACTTTACTACTTGAACCATAGCTCTACTTCTGACTTTCCGTGTAGTTAATTAGAAAGAGTCTCATGGGCTTTCCTGCATGGGCTGGCTTTGAAGTGAAATCCTCATATCTCAGCCTCTTGATTAGTAGGATTACAGGCATGAACCAGTGGTACCTAGCCTGAAAAATCTTTCTGGATGCTGAAGGTTTTTCTGAAGTACATATTTCTTTTTATGTATAATATTTGTGCTCTTAGCCATAAAAAATAGCAATGTACTATACAAAGGGGTTCCATGTTGATCTCGTGGCATGCAGTGGAGTGCTGATGTGTAGGATACTTGTTATCTTGGGAGTTAAGGGAGGTGAGTGGAAATACACAAGGGGCCTGGGTGAAGAGGTGCATCTCATGATCCTTGTTACACACGAGGAAAGGTTCCGCTAATGCCATCAATACCAGCTTCTCTCACTAAGCTTGTCCTGGTCGTAGATTCTGTCTTCTGGACTCAGACTGAACATGTTCAGTCCTTTGCATTAATACCTATACTAGTATTTATTTTTATTTTATTTTGAGATAGGCAACGAGGTAGCCAAAACTTACCTCCATTTTCACTGTTTTAGTGTCTACCATTAAAAAACCCTGCCTATTGTACTATTATGTATTAATTACACAAAATGGGAGGGGTGTTCCTATGACATTCATTTTTAGTCATTATTGTTTTCCTTTATTTCTTCATTAGTGTTATTGACTATATGCAATGCATCCCTCAAAGCTCATCTATTTCTAAACATTTCTAGCTTTGATACTATTGACGTACTATTTGTATATTGATGTACATTTCAAAATGAAATTTATTTAAAATGTATTTACTTCAAAAATCCTTTCTGATATATCTATATCTGTGTCTAGGTTGCTTCATTGTATACGGATTCTGTAATTCTAATTCCAGGTTGTTAAAAAAAAAAAACTAACAAGAAATTGAGGTTAAACAAACAGAACAATTATTTTTAAATACAAAGCATTGACCATGAAGCTAAGACCAGTCTTTTTATTTTATTTTCCTGGCCGTGGAGTTTGAACTCAGGGCCTGGGCACTGACCCACAGATCTTTTGCTCAAGGCTAGCACTCTATTACTTTGAGCTCTACTTCTGGTTTTCTGGTGGTTAATTGGAGATAAGAGTCCCACCAACATTTTTTGTCCGGGCTAGCTTTGAACTGTGATTCTCAGATCTCAGCCTCCTGAGTAGCCAGAATTACAGGTGTGAGCCACTAGCACCCAGCTGCACTGTCATTTTTTTTTTTTTTTGGGTCCGGTCGTGGGGCCTGAACTCTGGGCCTGGGTGCTGTCCCTCAGCTCTTCAGCTCAAGGCTAGCGCTCTACCACTTGAGCCACAGCGCCACTTCCAGCTTTTTTCTTTTTTCTTATATGGTGCTGAGGAATGGAACCCAGGGCCTCAGGCATGCAAGGCAAGCGCTCTACCACTGAGCCACTTTACCAGCCCCTGCACTCTCATTTTTAAAAGGAAGATTGTAATTTTATCCTGGTTCTTTCCCAAGTTTCAGAGATTTTTTTTAAACATGAAAAAGGTATATATATATTTATATAAAATTGCATTCTTAATTTTTTTTTTGTTATTGTGGTTCCAACCCTGGGGCTTGAACTCAGAACCTGGACAATGCCCCTGAACTTTTTTGCTCAAGGCTAGCAGTCTACCACTTGAGCTACAGTTTCACTTCCAGCTTTTTGGTGTTTAGTTGAGACTCAAAGTTTTATGAACTTTCCTGCTGGGGCTGGCTTCAAACCATCATCTTCAGATCTCAGTTTCCTATATAGCTAGGATTACAAGTGTGAGCCACTGGTACTCAAGTACTCTAAATTTTTAAGGAACAATTTTTGAGTACTATATCTGGCTTTCAGTCTAAACAGAGACAAAACTATCATGTACATACTGATGCACAATTTCAGTACAACTGCAGTCTATTTCAGTACAACTGCAGTCTCTTACTTGGGTTTTCCTGGAGCTTAAGCAAAAGTGAGTATGTTCACAGAAAGCCATCGATTTATAGGACATGCAGCTGTTTGGATATATAGATAGACTCAAAGGAAATTTGGAATGAGAGCTTTGGAAGGACTCAGTCAAGCACATTCACATTTGAAAATTAAAATATATTTTCTAGTTTTTTTTTCTTATCTTTTTTTTCTTTTTTTTGGGTCTGGTCATGGGGCCTGAACTCTTGGCCTGGGCGCTGTCCCTCAGCTCTTCAGCTCAAGGCTAGCGCTCTACCACTTGAGCCACAGCGCCACTTCGGGCTTTTTTCTTTTTGCTTATGTGGTGCTGAGGAATCGAACCCAAGGCCTCAGGCATGCAAGGCAAGCGCTCTACCACTGAGTCACCTTCCCAGCCCCTTTCTAGTTTATTTTTTTACTAGTACAATTTTAAAGGAAAACACAATTAAAACAATGAATGATGTTTTCCATTATTCTTATTATAATTACCTCGTCTGCTTGAAATGTTAAATTTTGACCTCATTATAACCAATTTGTGGTTCTCAATAACCAGAAATAACTGAATAATGATGCTATTCACATTTAGTTGGGAATAAAGGGAGTCTCATTTTGTGTATGTGCATGCATGTGTCTCTCTGTGTGTGCACATGTGTCTGTGTACATGTTTGTCTTTTTGTGTGCCTATATATATGTAACGCTTTGGATACTTTTTGCACAACTGAAATACCAAAACAATCCATAAAGCAATCTGAATTTTTGGTGTTCTCAAACTTGAGGGCTGTAATCTCTCTTTAAATTATTTTTCCCATATTTTAAAATTTCCAACTTAGTTTTTTAAAGATATATTTAAAATATAAGAACAAAAACTTTTGACTTTGTATTAGATCAAGTCAGATTATAGATACTTTAATCTTAAATGCCCATTATCTTTCTACTTTACTTGTTCATCCTGGATGCCTCTTATATATTTAGTTTCATTCAAGCTTCCAGTTTTCATTCTGAAAAAGAAGCTAAATAGTGAATCCTTTATCCAAAGGAAAATGTTTGCAGTGTCATGAAAAATGAGAACAGATGACATTGTAAGGCTTTGGGGAGAAGTGTAGCATTGCACATTGTTAGGCAAAGTCAGAGACAAGAGCCTAGTTTCCAATTGTTGTAGTTATTTATATGACTTAATTCAAGTGTGTTAAAACATGTGAAAGGTAGAATTTTGTTTCTTCCATTAACGAACATTTTCTAATTTACAGTTCAGACTTCACTGAGTTGAGATGCTCAAGCAACCAAATTTTGTTAGGAAAAAAAAGTGATCAGAGAAAAGTGATCTTAGTCCCTTCAATGTATTCTATAATTTTGGGTTTCACAGTGGGCAAGTTTACCCAGATGCAGTATGACAGCCAATTAGCAAAATAAACAGATCTTCTGAACTTGGAGTCCTCTGCTCTTTTCCCTCCCCTTTTAAGAAAATTAGCTTTGCAGTGCCTCAGCTTTGCAGCTTGGGTTGCGTGGGTTGCATTGACCTCTCCCCACACTGTTCTGATTGAGCAGCAAAGCATCCATTACCAATACCATATCCAAAGTGACGTCTCCATGCAGGCTGCCTGCTGTTTCATTCATAACCACAAAACAGACTGAAATGACTTTACTTCTTTTTACAACTTGCAAAGAGTTAATGGACTGTGCTGGCCCCCTGCCAAAACCTTTAAGAAACTTTATTAATGTGTTATGAGGCTGGGACACCATAGTGTGGGATTTTATTGGTTATTCATGTTAATGAATAAAAATATGTATGCACAATTAAAGCCACATTCTCTCACAATTACCTTCCTAATAAATGTTGAGTCTTTGTTAGTGATCCTCATTGCATTTGCTGATCAAATGTACTCTTCTTCCTTCTAAAACCTAGTTACTAGCAGTGCCATAAAATTGACTTTGTTTAAAGAAATCCAGCCTCAAGATTTTTTTTCCTTCATTACTGAAGTTTTGAACTCAGAGCTTGTGCTTGCTAGACACTTGACCCACATACCAGCTCTTTAATGCTTTAGTTGTTTTATAGATAGGCTCTTAAGTTTCTGTCTGGGGCTCAGCCTCAAATGGTAGTCTTCCTACCTGTGACTTCTTTGAATAGCTACATTTATAGACCTGTACTACTGTGCCTCTCCCCTTTGAGATGAATGAAGAGAAAGAACCTAAGCAGGTTGATAAAGTAAAACTGAAAAATCTCCATGCCTAATACCTAGTTATCAACCTTTGTAATATCTCATTGGATAAAAGCTGGGTATGATGTATTAATTATTCATAAGACAGAGACAACCTAATTTTGTTGAAGATCATGTTGGAAAATGATATTGGATAGTCAGCATTAAAAATATTTCACACTGATATATCAATTAGAAAATATTTCAATTATAATTTTGTATAATTAATGTCCTTCCTCTTCTAGAATCTTTTCTCCTTCCTCCTAAGTGTGGAATGCGTAGAAATCAAAACATAAATTACATAAGAAAAACAGACCAAATGGATTACTGGGGTTAGAGAAAAAAATGAATATTTTCAAGTAAATACTATGTACTTTGTCCGTCTAGTCAAAAAGTGTTTTACCTTTAAAACATCATTGAATGGTCTTATGACAATAATCTCTAATACCTAAAAGTAAGGAATGTTTTCAAGATGTTTTTTGACCAAAAGAGTTTCATATTTTGAATTGGAGTGGGGAATTATTAGTTTTTTTGGAGATGGGAAATTTTATGTCACACCATCAACATGACTTGAAAAGTGTCTTTATATAAAACCCTCTGGTAAGCAAAAATACTGAGAATGAATATGTAACACTTTCAAATTAGTAAAAATTTATGCTTGTCTTTTATTAGTTTGATCTTAATTCATACTAACATTCCTGAGACATAAAGTCATTTATAGTTTTATAGTTTTGCTTCTAATAGTAATGAGTATAAGCCAATGTTCTTGAATGAACATGCTAATTTAATTCCCCCCCACATTTTTTTTGACAATTGAACCTTCCTGTTGGAATAATGCTGATTGAAATAAAACCCAAAGCAGCTGTTATATTGAACACATACCGGCTTGCTTTCTTTGTGTCTTACACAGTGTATGTCTTTGTCAGAACATGCCTTGGGTGCTAAAAGATAGCCTACCTTGAGGTCATTAAAATCAGGTGATTTTTGTGTGACTTTTGGTAGGATAGAGAGATTCAGAGAATGACCAATAATGGATCTTTCAACTTAGATTCTAAACATGTCATCTTTTGAGCTTGTCATCTTTTTGAGTTGAGTTATCATCATGCAAAGATACTTGAGCTGGTCAATTTGCATGCTGTGCTTGTTTTTATGTTATGCTTTCTTCATCTATAGTGAAATAAAGAAATATTTTGACCTTATACTCCTCTGAGCCGTATGCACATCTATATTAGGAAATTGGGAGAATGTTGTTGGAAGCTCGTTGTTTTCAGGGCCAAGGGTGACGGAAACAGCTCTTCTCCATAGTCTTACTGTCTTTAAGAAAATAAGCAGCCTCTGAGTCCTGGTGAAGTCTCACAAAGGCTGTAACACATTCATATAAGAAGGAGCACATTGGTGACATCAAACTGGCCTTGGAAGATGTGGCTTAGGGGGAATGACTTGATCCTGTGGTGGAGTTTCGGGATTTTGGTGGAGATTAGGAGGTTTGTGGGAGTGTAGAGGGTGGTGGCTTTGATGATGGTGTCTGTCTGTGTGTTATCACTGGGCTGTGTTGCTTGTACTGAACTGGCCCTTTGCCTGTCAATGGAGTGTGCCAACATAGTCCTTAATTTGTGGCATGCTGTGGGCAGAAGGGGTTTCCTGGTCTCCTCCTCCCAGTTTGTGCACATTACTAAACCACCATCTGCAGCCTCCACTCAGAAGAGACTTTGGTCAGGAAAATCAGGGCGTTACGTGTCAAAAATTAGGAAAATCGGCCAAGGTACACTGTGATTGTAAAGGTAAAAACCTTTATCTGGATTTATTTCTTTTTCTGTCTAATTCTAATGGAGAGACAATAGTTTTAAATTGGACTCCTGAGTCAGATTGGCTTGGGTCCAGTTCTTGGATTTTTTTCAGTTATTTGCTGTACATCCTTGGGAAAGTTTCTTCACCTTGATAATGGAGATGATTATAATACCACCCCATAGAGTTATTGTGAGGATGAAATCCATTCATTGTAATAAGAACAGTGTTGTACATGTAAACAAATGTTCAATGACTCTCAACCTTACTCATATTTTATTAATCATCATGAATGAGATATTTGCTTACTAATAATGGTGAGAAATTATTCTGCTATAAAACGATCTAGAGATAGTATGTGTGTATATTTTTGTGTGTTCACATGAATATTGGAGCATAGACAGCATACAAAATATGCCACCAAGAGACATAAGGAAGACTTTCTTTTGTTATGGTGAAATTTAAAAATTAAGTAAAGATTATTGGTGTGTCTGTGCTGAGTGTGTGGACAATTAAAGCTAGAAAGACTAGGCATTTGGTGACAAACTAAGCAGTATGCATGTAATCAATACCACCAATCTGTGTGAGCTTTATGGATTTATCTTTCACCTTTGCATTATCTCTCAGCAGAGGCAAAATGTTGGATTCAGTTGAAGCTTCAAATTACAGAACAGTAATTACTGCCAATAATGATTATAGGATAGTATACGAGGCCTAATGTGTTTCTCAACCTGAACTTAAACTTGTGGAACACCCTAAAAGAGAAAAATCAGTGGCCTCATTATGTAATATCTGGCAGCTGTAGACACAGCATTTTAGATGAGATTTAATTATAATAGAGGAAAAAAAAGGTCGACGATAAGATAATGTCTTACAAGAGCAAGTTGCACTTATGAAGCACTTTTCCTTTATACAGTCTTTGAGTGCTTTTTTAAATTATATTTTTTATTATCTTTAAGTAGTTGTACAAAAGGGTTACCATTCAACAATTCAATTTAGGACAGTGTATTTTGTTCCATATCACCCCCCCTTTTTTTTTTTTAAAGAAAAAAGATAATATATTTCTACTAGAAATAAATCAGTATATCTTCAGTTTCACACAGTCCATTCTTCCTTTCTTTGCTTCTTTCTCCCCCATTCCTTTCTTTCTTGCCCAAACTCCTTCATCTTTCCCTTATTTCCTCTGCCCTTCCTTTTTGTTCCTCTTTTCCTTGGCCTGGCAGAGTTTGGATTTGTTCTCACTTTTCTCAATTAGCTGGGCTTTGTGCATGGACCTAATTAATCCTTCAAATTCTGAAGTATAAAAAAGAGTTTCCTTTGTTGATGTTATTTTGATGATATAGGATAACCATAACCTTTTAAAGAAGGAGGGAGATGCAAGTTTCTGTTGTTTTTATTTGCTTTGATGGAGACACTTTTGCCCATGTCAGATTACCCCATTGTAAATGGGACAGGTTTCCCTTGGAATATACTTTTCTGTAGCTTCTTATTTTAGTGTGGACAGGAGTTTAAAATTTCGTATAAAATCAAGCTGCTTCTTTAATTAGCAGAAAGCATTGTGGAGCCCAGGTGTGAATGAAAATAGGGTGAGTGGTATTTCATAACAGCCTTGGTCACCATTTTCTTACCTTGTGGTATTCCAATAAGGCATTGTAGATTTCAGGCAGGTTTAGGGAGGGAAAGTGGTGGTGCCAAGCCTTCTTTCTGCGGGGGATCGTTTTTCTGGCTTCTTTTGAGGCAGGCCAGGGACCTTGCTGGGGTGCAGGGTAGGCCCTGGCCCAGGCTGGGCGGCCCAGGCCGGCGACATTTCAGGAGGCCGCTTGGCAGCCATTTTAGATCCTGCCCGCGCAGAGAGCTCCTGGCTGCCAAGAACTGCAGCCGCTCTGTGCCAAGACACTCTTGGCAGTGGAGATAAACTTTGTAGAGATACACAGTCCAGAAATATCTTATAATTACAAAGCACAGGGGGCAGAATGTTTTTACAATACAGCTGTGCTAATGTAAACATTTAATTTGGCAGCCTTCTCCACCCACTTTTCAATTAACCGGGTTTATGCAGATACTTTAGGTCTGTAATAAACTTTATTGCTACTTCTCTTAGAGTACAGTTTATGAAACACAGATTTAAGGGGCTTTTTTTGGGGGTGTGTGCTGTGGGAAAGGGGGTTTCCATCTACTTAGGGAAGGGGAAGCATCGCTTTCTGTCTCAAAAAAATACCACAGGCCTAGCTTTCTTGAAACAATTGCTTTGGGGAAAGAAATGTGGGGGCTGCCTCCTTTGGCTTTTAAAACATGCAAAAGGATATTAATAGAAAGAGGTAAAATCACTTATGGAACTACAAAAAGACACTTGTGTTGGTGATCATTAAAAAAGATAAATGTCCCCTGCAATGTATGAGACTTTCAGAGATAAATTCCCAATAACAGTTCTTAACAGATATAATTATAATAATTGTGTGATCGCCGTGATAATTATTCTTATAGAATGAAAGAAATAATTTTCTATCTAAAGTAGCATTCAAATGTTCTGCTCACAAAGCTAGTCAATAGACCTTTTTTAGCTAACCTAAAAAATGGTAGAGGTCATGGGGTTTTAATGCTAAATTTGGCCTTAACTGATATTGTAAAAGGATTTTTTTCCTCATAAGGAATATGTCATCACAATCCATCATATCTCTGTGTATAGATTTACTTATACATTTCTTAGATAAATTGGAGAAAGCCATATAGATGTCATGCATATGAAAGATTATTTAAAAAGATTAAAAAATTCAAGTCATGATTTCATATTTTTCTATCTGGAAACTTTGTCTTGGTTATGATTTTGTAAGTGTATTTTTCATAATGATGGATTTAATATAAAAAATCAATTCTTATGATTTTTTTTCCAGGACTCTTTTCAGAATCCTCCATTTCATCAGTCTCCATTTAATGGGGTGACCACACACTAATTTTCAGCCTGAAATAGAATTTGACTTTTCAGCTCCAAAACTAGCTGGTAGAGTTCTCTCAGTGGAAAAATGGCAGAAGCCAGAGCATATTAAACCTGTGGTCACATTGTTTTACTATCTTATTGTTTTCTGTTGCCAGTGGGTTAACCTTTACACATTCTGCCTTTCACATCTAAACAATGCAGCTGTGGTCTGTGGCTATGTTCTCCCTACTGTTAAACAAGTCAACAAATGGAGAAGTTTTAGTGTTCCACTATTAAATCTGTGTGAGTATAAAAAAATGTCAACTTATCTTCAAGATGTATTTAATTGTAGATTCTGTTTATTTGTAAATTTTAAATGGAGCTCATATGATCTGTAGCACATGAATGAATGTTACCCTAATACAGATGAAACACTGAGTTGTATGAAGATAGGAGCAAGACATTGTATCCACTATTGCAGAGTAAGTTCTAGTGATAATACATGGAAGGATTATTGTTGCTGTTCATTCCTTTAAAAAGAGAATAAACCTGAATTAGAATGTGTGTGTGTGTGTGTGTGTGTGTGTGTGTGTGTGTGTGTGTGTGTGTGTGTGTGTTGTATTGCTGGCCATCAAACCTAGCTTCCTACACCAGGGAGGAAATTCCTATACCACTGAGTTCATCTTAGCTCTGAAACTATCGGATGTTAATTACCTGGACAAGCTAGTGGCTCATTATGAACTTTTTTAAAAGAATGTTTGTCTTTCTTGGTAAACTTAATATTCTTTGTCTTTTTTTCGTCATGAATAGTATATCCCAGATATATCCATTTCTTCAGTGTAAATAGATGACTTGGAATATGCAGAGTGAATTAGGATACATGAGGTCACAATTTTGGAGGGAAACCATCTAGAAACAACCAGTCATAAAGTAAAAAGTGAAAATCTTATATTGGGGCTAGAAGTAAGATAAAACAGGTCCTAAAGGGTCGCCTTATGGGTAGAGGCAAAGATCCAGGAAGACTATATAAGATGAATGAAATTTGAGCCCTTTGGAAGAGGAAATTGGGAGTTTGTCTAGTGATTTAAAAAAAAAAAAGAAAAGGATATTTTAAGAATGAAAATTCTATGATAAAGGCATGGAGACCTGCAATTGCACAGCATATTCTAGGCATTTTGAGACGGGTACTTGAGTTTAGGTGTTGGAAACATGAGCCATGTGAGGTGATGTAAAAGGTGATGGCTTATCTGATGAATGCATTGGGGGAAAAGGTTAGACTATATCTAGATTGTAAAGAGCCTGGAAGATTGTACTGAGGAGTTTGTACATTATTCTAGGCCATAGGGAGCCATGCTAGTGTTACAAGGAGTGTTCCTGGTGGCAGAGGATGGAATCTTGTAACAGTGTGACAAATGAGTCATAATGGCTTTAGGACATTCAGGAAGTTGTTAGGTAAGAAGCAAGAAGCTCTGTGAGGGATTTAGCAGCTGTTGGATGATCATTAGGGAAAAGGGCTTGAAGGTAAAGTCTGAGCTTGCACCTTAAGGTGGGGCTGTAAGGTGATGGGCTCCCTGCCTACATGTATTTTCACCATGGACTGAGATTTGAGTTTAGATTTCAGGGGTCAGAGGGGCTGTGCCTGAGAAGTTAAAGTTAAAATGAGAGATTAGGGCTAGATTTGGAATTTGGAAGTCTCCAAAAGTGAGGAATATTTGTGAACATGGCACTGATTGAGTTTGCCCAAAGGAAGCCTGTTGGATGGTTTGTTTTAGGAGTCACAAGAAAGGGACCATCAGGTGAGAATGAAATAGCTCTCCAGTCAGAAAGAAGCCCAACAAAAAGGAGATTAAGAAGGAACAAGAAGTAGTGATCTAAATGACAAAATCAAGGAGACTTTTTTAAAAGTTCTAGATTCTTGGAGTTAGAGATGCATGATGTAAAATCTGAGAAGGTTAAAGCCAGTTGTGATGGATAAGAACAGTAATTGTGGAATTAAGAAAGATCTAGACTTACTGCTTGAGCCTGAGGCATGAAGATGACTATTTTCTTATTTTTGGATGGGAATCAGACTCTTGCCCTGGCATTTTACTCCTGAGCATAACTTAAAACACATAGATTCACATTCAGATTCCTGGACTACTTAGAAAATGGAAATTCTATAGATCTTAAGAAAGGCAGAAAACAATGGATCATGTGTATTTACAATGTCTCTTTTCTCTTAATTCTGTGGAGGAAATTTACCCTGTTGGCAGCAGCAGTAAGGAGTGAATTATTTGCCACATCCCCTTTGCTCTCCTTTCTCCCTGTGTGACTCCCCATCCAAAAGTGAGGAATATTTGTGAACATGGCACTGATTGAGTTTGCCCAAAGGAAGCATACCATAAGAAGAGTCTGTTGGATGGTTTCTTTTAGGAGTCACAAGAAAGGGACCATCAGGTGAGAATGAAATAGCTCTCCAGTCAGAAAGAAGCCCAACAAAAAGGAGAAAAACTGGTGATATCATGCTAGTTCAAACCAAATTACATGAACAAATTTGATGGAACTAACTAATGATAAATAAAAACAATAGCATACTGGAAACGGGTGCCTCTTTATAGCTTCCTTGGATATCTTAAAGAGTTTTGCGATTTTCTTTTCATTTTTTAATGCTTGGAGCCTCCAAATAGACTAGCTGTCACATTCAGTACGCAAAGCTGATTCTAACATTTCCTTCGAAAATAAATAAATGGAAGTCTTGTTAGTTCAAAATCAAAATCACCAATCTATATGTAGCCCCTTCAGAAAACAAAATGTTCATAGGCATGATGTGACTCAGAACATCTTTAAGAAAAAAAATCTAGGCCTTTCCATCTAGATACTGTCTTTCCACTTCCTTAAGGAAACACACACACACAGGAGCAAATTAAGTTTCCAAAAGTAAAGGAGGATCTAGTTTAAGTAGATTAGGGTCTGGCTGGCATGCCATTTAGTTTTATCAGGCATGTAGAGCAGAGGATGTACACTGTTGCCGGCTGTGACTTGCCAATTAGCTGGGCTTTCCCCACTGTTTCTGGTTTGGCAGGGACGAGGTGGTTCACCCTGCCGCACTGCTGCCTGCCAAGGACACATGGCCAGCTCTGTGCTTCCTGTCTTCCTCTTTGTGTCCTGGCCTTGCCTTCCAGGGAGCTGCCAGTATATGGCTGCCAAAAATCTTCCTTCAAAAAGGTCGAGTAACCTCAAGTCACCTATGCCAATATTTGTGTTTTCTTTTTTTAATCCTTCTGTATTCAACTTGGAGAAAACTGTAAAACTGAGCATGCAGAGTAGGACTTAGGGACACTTTGGATCACTTGGATAAAGCATGTGAACCCCCCAAAATCACTTATCCCATCTGGGTATAGTGCTTCCAGTAGACTTTGATTTAAAGCTTTATGAGTGGGGTAGAGTTCAGAATGGATCAGTGTGGATTTGGAGTTAGTTTGCTTTTTAGGATTCACTGTGTACATGTGATTTTTGTTCGGAGTTGGCTCCTGGTGAATCACATGGCAGGGAGAGAGAGGAACGTGGAGGCTGGCTTTGGCCAAAGGGCTACATTTTTGTCTGTCTGATTTTAGGACTCTGTAGTTGCATATTACTTTATGCTTCTCAGTGTGCTGTCTGCGAACAAGCTTGTGCAGCCTGAGAACAGTGTACAAGAATGACCTCGGTGGTTGCTGGAAGTGCCATTTTCTTGGCCCTGGCATTGCTGTAGGAATCAGTCACTGGGTGTGAGGTCTAGAAGTCTGAATTGTTAACAAGCATCTTGAGTGCTTCTGCTGCTCACTAACATGTGTAGAATAAACATGTCCCTGATTAAAAGAATGACAATAAGACAAGTAGCATTTGTTGTCATGGCACAGCAAATTGTCCCATGTGTCCTTTTTGACTGATCTTTTTGGATACCTCATGCTTAACTTGAATCATTAGATTATATGCAAACCACCACCATCATAAAACACTTTTAAGAAGATTGACATTTGATCCAAATAATTTTGGACCAAATCTAAATCTTCAGATTTTTCTTCAGGATGTTTTCCATGAAATAAGGCTCCTATAAGTTGTATATTGTACTAAACAACTCCAGGGAGTCTACTCCCTGCAATGTGATTGCCCTAGAATGGCTGATTTTGTGTGTGTGTGTGTGTGTGTGTGTGTGTGTGTGTGTGTGTGTGTGTGTGTGTGTGTGTGTGTGTGTGTGTGTGTGCCTGCCTGAGTGTTTGTGCTGGAGGCCAAGCCCAGAGCTTCCTTCATGCCAGGCAAGTACTCTATCACAGAGCCAAGACCCTAGTCTCTCTAATGTTTTATAATGCAAAACAACTTTACTCTTTATATTGAATAAAGTTCCATTTGAGATATATAGAATTCTTCAAGTAGTTGTACAAAGGTGTTACCATTCAAAATGTCAATATAAATACAGTGAATCAGCTGGGCATTGGTGGCTCGTGCCTGTAATCCTAGCTACTCAAGAGGTTGAGATCTGAGGATCACATTTCAAAGTCAGCCTAGGCAGGAAACTCCGTGAGACTCTTATCTCCAGTAAACCAGTCAGAAAACCCGAGGTGGCGCTGTGGCTCAAGTGGTAGAGCACTTGCTATGAGCTAAAGACCTGGGAGACAGTGCCCAGGCCCAGAGTTCAAGCCCCATGACTGAAAAAAAAAAAAAAGTACAATGCATCTTGATGGAGGTTTCATCCCTTAGAATTCTTTAAAAAAATTGTTTGTAGCATAAAGGGGGCTTTAGAGTGTATTTATACTGTTCATATAATGTACTTTGATCAAATTCATCCATCTCTGTTACTCTTTCTTAATCTCTCTCCCTCTCCCTCCAAACATCTCTCTCTCTCTCTCTCTCTCTTTCAATAGTTTTGGTAGGATTCATTATGCTATTTTCATACTATTTAATGTACCTATATAATATTCACTGCCTATCACTCTCTTCTTTTCCCCTCCTCCCACCCTGTGTAACGTCATTTCCTTCAGCCACCCTTTTATAAGAATATAATATTATTTTTAAATCTAGGTTTTGCATAGGAGCAAATATATGCACTATTTCTCTTTCTGAGCTAGGCTCATCATACTTAACATGCTGATCTGTAGTTTTTTTTCAAATGATATAATTCCCTTAGCTCTTTATGGCTGACTAATACTCCACTGCATATATGTTCCACATTTTCTTTATCTAGTCCTTGATTGTCTGGTCCCAAAGCTGGTACACATTTTGCCTGTTATAATTAGCGTTGCTTCAAAGATCAGTATACAGTCATCTCTCTTATAGGTTCATCTGCAGAAATACCAAATTCTTGAAGTGACTAAACCTAAGGCAGATAGTCGTTCTCATGGCTGTTGCTCTTTATTAGAATCGTATATTCTGCCTTGAAGACTCATAGAAAGTTCCACATGTTCCTGATGTTCTTTTCTTGGCTTTTTTTATGTAAAATTGTCCAGAGTACTTTTCCTAAGCTCAGCTTCATTTTTTCAGTGTGCCTTTTGTACTTGTGGAATTCTATCTTTGTTATAGCTATCTACCTTTTGTTTTATAGCATTTGTAGAGTTAGGTCAAGGTTACTTTTGTCATTCTGTCTTTTTTTTCCCCCTAATTTATTTCCAAAATTGCTGAAAAGCTGTAGCCTCAGGGACACCTCTGACTTTCTGACATGACTAAAAACACTATACTAATTTGGAACATATGTTTTGTCCAAGTTTACCTATGGCCTTGGATTCCAAATTTGCAACTTCAGCATCTTCCACTGGAAAGAAACAGCATTTTCTTTTTCTTAAATTCCCTTTTTGCCTCCCCTTGAACTATAGTCTTTTATAACAGTAATAAGGAAATGTGGTTATGGGTATAATTGCCATGAGGCAATTGAACCCTGGAGGACTGGCAGAATTTTCTTTCCTATATCTGAGGGCTGGGCTCCATCAAGAAGATCATTTGCAAATAACTCAATTAGAATAATAACAACAGTGTCTTTATTTTTATGGCAACTTTCCCTATAGAGATCAAAGTGTGTTAGAGGCATCCTATCAGATTCATTGTTCTAATACCCCAGTGAACTGGAATTAAAAAAAAAGTTTTATTATAGCTTGTTTGAGAAAGCGGGGTGAGGTGGAGAGAGGTTAAATGATATCCCTTAGGTCGCAGAGAAAGTCAGGAGGGGAAGTGCAAGGAGAAAAAACAAAACCCTCAAGGTTTCTGGTTACTCCGCAAGTTACCCAGCTGCATTCTTTACTGGCCATTGTAAAGTATCAGAATAAAGCCCAACCTCATTGGGGGGTTGCAAAATAATGTGGGTGAAAGTGTCTGAAAACTCTGAGGGCATTGTCATTATCTTTATTCTTTGGTACAAATGGAAGGTAAGAAAGAACCACAGTGTTAAATGGTTCCAAAATATATGAAATAGATTTGATACATTCTTGACAGACTGGAGCCAAACTTCTAGTTGACTTCATCATTAGAGAAAGTTCACATTACATTCGTAATTAAAAAAAACAAAACAAAACTATGACATTGATGACAGATTTTCAGCAGAGTAGGAAGCTAAAGGTTAGAGTTACTACGCTTAGATGGTAAAATAACTTACCCAACTACTTCTGATTTTTTTAAAAATAAGATCTTATTTGCAGAATCTAAAATTCAGGTTAAAAAAATTTTTTTAAAGTAGAAATAGAAAAATGGAGAGTAAAACTGCTACCAATCTTCCAATCTGATTTCAAGGAGCCTTGGAGGAAATGATCTCTGGAGAGTAGACACAATTAACTTGATGTTCTTAATGATTCCTGTTTGTTTGGCTTAAGGTGACATATTTTGGTGTAGGGTTGTTGACTTCTGAAGTGTCCAATGTCCACAGAGGGTTGGAAATGCAACGTTTCCCCTCTAAAATAAGAATCTTCTTCAGAATCTCAGAGCTTAAATATCAGAAGTACCTCTGGTTTTATCAGAGCATTGCTTAACACAGTTAAGCAAACATATATACATTTTTTTTAAAAAAAAGCAAACATCAGTTTTAGGTTTTCAATGTTCTTTAGTGAGTCCCTATTTCTTTGCTTTATCCAGCAAATGAATGGTATCTTCCATTTACCATAGATGCTTCTGTGAGTCACCTGGGAGCTGTAATGGCCTTGAGAATATCTCGTCCGTCACCTGTGCACCTCTTGTATCTTAAAGCTTAATGAATGTTCAGGTGAAGTCTAATCAAAGTAAACAGGTGAACAGAAAATAAAAGTCCAACCAATATGAGCCTGTTCATAAAATAACAGAAGGAAAAGACCTATTATTTAGAAACACTGTGTTAGTGAGCTTTGTGAATGGAATGGTAGGAAGTGATAAGGGGCGTGGTCAAACCAGGCAATGAGACTATGTCACCTGATTATTTCATTTTTAATAACTACCAGATGATACACAGCTAGAGAACTTGCAGTCATTATTTTATTTTTGTGTGGGTCCTGGGCCTTGAACTCAGGGCTTGGCCACTGTCCCTGAGCTTTTGTGCTCAAGGCTAGCACTCTACCACTTGAGCCACAGCTGCACTTTTGTCTTTTTTGTTTTGTTTTTTTGGTAGTTAATTGGAGATAAGAATCTCATAGATTTTTCCTGTCCTGGCTTGCTTCAAACCACAATCCTGGGATCTCAGCCTCTTGAGTAGCTAGGATTACAGGTGTGAGCAACCGGTGCCAGGCTATTTTTGTAAAAGAAAATTTAAAAACACTATTTGAGGATCACTTCTCCCCTTTCCTTCAACCTCTCTCCTTGTTGTTATTGTATTTTGGTTTCATGTGTGGTATGCATACCCTTAATGCTAGAGGATTGCTGCTCAGTCAAAGAAGACTGATCAGTCTTATAAAACACATTAATCATTTTGAATGGGTATCTTGTAGTAGGAGGAAGCTATAGCTTGACAAACTATAGTTGAGTGGCTGAATTTTTGTATCCATGTTCTGGATAGGTTCTGGAGCCCTGACTTTATTGCAGTTATTTACATTGCCATTGAGTGAACAAACCTAAGCAAATGAACTGGAAACAGCACAAATCAGATTTTCAAGTAACGAACAGAAACATTCACTTTCTTACTTATTTATATCTTTATTTATTTATGTTTGTGCCTGTACTAGCAACTTGAATTCAGAGCCCTATGTCCTTGTTTGGCGTTTTTTACTCAAGGCTGGTGCTCTATCACTTGAGCCACAAGTCCACTTCTGGCTTTTCAGTGGTTAATTGGAAATAAGAATGTCAAGAACTTCTGTGCCCTGACTACTTCGAATTGTGATCCTTAGAGCTCAGCTTCCTCAGTAGCCAGGATTATAGGAATGAGCCCTAGTGCCATGCAGAAACATTCTTTTTCCTTATCTCTTTGTTTCATGTCCTTGCAAATTAACTGAATTTCATGTCTTATTTCTACTTATTGGATTATTCTTTAAATATTGAGTGTGCTAATCAATGGATTATTTTGTCAGCAAAATAAATAAAAGGAAAAGGATCAGCCAGGCTCTAGTAGCTCTCACCTATAATCCTAGCTTCTAGGGAGGCTGATCTTAAGATCAACATTCAAAGCAAGCCATTGCACACACACAAAAAAACACTCATCTCTAATTTGCTAGCAAAAAGCCAGAAATGGAGGTGTGACTCAATTAGTAGAACCCTAGCCTTGAATGGAAAAAGCCAAGTGAGAGCTTGAGGCTACAAGTTCAAGCCCCAGTAGCAGCACAAAACAAATAAGCTAACATACAAAAAGAACAAATATCATGGTGCTTTTTCTCCATCAGGGACAGATCTCTGCAAGGAGGTAATATGCTCTTATTGGCTTAAATTCTGATTCAGTCAGTTGTAGCAAAAGTCCTTTACATCTTTCAGCAGTTGATTGGACTTATGAAGTAAACTAATGACTTCAGTCCAGTTGTTGGGCAGAAAGAAAAAGCCCATATTAACCTTCCCTGGGACTATCTTTGGAATTCTTTAAGCTGGCCTAGAAGAATGAGATACCCTTGTAGGTCCAGGTACCATATTGTTCAGAAGCCTATATATTATCAACATAAGATTTATCAGAAAGGCAGAGAGAGGAGAGACACAGAGAGGTTGGGGTAGGTGAGAGGAAAGGAGAGAAAGGGAGGGAGAAGGAGGAGGAGAAGGAAGAGGGAAAGAGAAGAGAGGAGAAACAAGGGATGGGAGAGAGAGGAGGCAAGGTGGCACAGTGCACCTCCACTATTAAGAAAAATTATTTGCCTGTAAATTATTTCAGTCTCATTTTGTTCTGTTTCTATTTTCTGTGACATGTGAAAACAGATGGAGATTTTGTGTTAATTGGCCTCCAACAAGATCCTTAAATACATTGTCTGAAGGTGGAGGTTAGCTTTGCTTTATCATCCCATTTCTGAGAGGGTGCCTCTTTAAACCTATTTCTGGGCCAATTATGTCTGTTGTAATTTCAGCGATCTGCTCACTGCCATGTAAGCAGTTAAATCTTCTTTGTTTTGTCTTGGCTCAGGCTGTTGTATGTTCCTATGGCACGGCCCTTATTTCACAGCTTTACACATTGAAAGTGCACTGGAACAATTCAGAGAATTTTAATTTCTTTTTACCATCCTTTTGATAGTTAAAATTCATATTTCAGATATTATGGGTATGTATAATAAAAAAAATACTTGGTTAACATTTAGATCTACTTTCCTCCCTGATATCAAGTTTCCTATAACCCCTCCTTCTCATTACCAGAGAAAGCCAAAGACTGTTTCTCTCTTGTGGTCTCAGCGTTCTTCCTATGATTTTTTTTTATGGATTTAAAATAATGTTTATTGTCATATTTGGAATATTGTCTCAGTTATCAATCACATTGTAATTTTGTAATTGGTAGAAAATGAGATATGAGAAAGAAAAAGTATTAAGTTGTTGTTAGATTTCCTGACTGTTTTCTCCCAGTTTAGATATAAAAATAAAACATGGTAGGAAGATTCAAAATCATTGGTGGATAAGCAGCTCAGGACAAGTGCATTCTGGGCAATAATTATTCTACCAACCAGAAAAGAGCTGTGGCATGTGAGTTGATGCTATATGCTTTCTGTTACATCACTTCCCTCTAGCAAGACTCCTGTCTAACACAGCCTAAAACACTGAGTATGGTTTGCATGTATGTTTGCAAAGTTTCAGTCCTGTGAACTCATAGACTTCCCTATGCATAACATCATAAATATTGGACCTCCTTGTTAGCAATCAGTCCTTCTACCACTAGCAGACCTAAATCCTGTTTTTACTGATTGTTTTAAATGAAGGTCTAGCTTTTTACTCAGACTCACACCTGGGTTGTGAGCTTCCTTTTGTAGCCTTCCCACCATAGCTGGGAATGTCAGATATGTACCATCTCACGTAGCTTCTTTTGTTAAGATGGACACTTGTGAACTTTTCTGCTTTGCCTTGTTTGGAACTGAGAGTCTCAATTTTCGCTTCCTACATAGCTGGGACAGCTGATGTATGCTACTATGCCCAGCTATTGGTTGAGAAGGGAACTCATATGCTTAGACTAGTCCTATCTGTAATCCTCCCAATCTCAGCCTTCTAAGTAACTAGGATTACAGGCATGATTCACCAGCACTTGGCTATATTTTATGATTTTTCTTAAGTGAAAATTTTGGATGTCAAGTGAGGTCTTGTGAACTATTTCCTAGAGGAAACAGAATTATTTCTCTTTCCAAATATGTATTGTCCTTATGTAGATGCATATTGGCATATGCTTGGGGGTGTCTCTGCAAGAGGCATCTACTCACACTATTGATAAATATTTTGGAGCTGTTTGTGTTATGGGATATAAATAAATACCTGATGCTCTCGAAACTAAACTTATACTTGGGGCATGGCTTAACTGGTAGAGTGCTAGCCTACAAGTATGAGGCTATGACCTCAATCCCCAGTGTTGTAAATTAAACAAAACAAAACAAAACACTTGAGTCCTACCTCCACTTCCAGCTTTATATATGTACGTATATATATATATATATATATACATATATATTATTGTAAAGATACTGTACAGAGGGGTTACAGTTACATGAACAAGGTAATGAGTCCATTTCCTATTGAGCATTTTTTTTTGTTCTTAATTGGAGATAAGAGTCTCATAAATTTTCCTGTAAGGGTTGGTTTTGAACCATAATCCCCAGTGTGCAGCAGCCTCCTGAGTAGTTAAGATTACATGTATGAGCCACTGGCGCCCAGCCTAATTAATTTTTAAAACCTATGTTATTGTTATGTTCAAAATTATACATTTCTTAAATCTTTGGATATAAGATTTTTGTTTAGGATTGGATGGGGTCAGTGCTTTATTATCATTTCTTTTTTTTTTATTTAATTTTATTTTATTTGTATTATCATTTCTGTGAGAATCAGAGCAAATATTTTAAATGTATTATTCCAAATGATACTATAATCTATCTAATTTTGTTAAACTCCATTACTACTACTACTACCACCACCACCACTACTACTGCTACTACATTCCTGAGGATTAAACCTAGGGATTTTTCCTGGCTCTACCATTTGAACTACACCCTCAGCACTTTTGTTTATATTTTGTTTTTGAGACAGGATTTTCCTAACTTTTCCTAGGCCTAAGAATGGAACTATTCTTGAGCCTTCTGCATCTACTTACTGAATAACGGGATCACAAGCATGTATCACCATGCCTGGCTTGTTCAACTCTATTGATATTTATTTTAGCCTGATCAACCAAACATCAAAAACACATATATCCATAAATTACAAGAAACATAGTTATTTTAATAAACTTTTTTTTTTCAGTCATGGTGGGGCTTGAACTCAGGGCCTGGGTGCTGTCCTTGAGGTCTTCAGCTTAAGGCTAGTGTTCTACCACTTGAGCCACAGTACCACTTCCGGCTTTCTGGTGGTTTATTGGAGAGAAAGAGTCTCATGGATTTTCCTGCCAGGGCTGGCTTTGAACCACCATCCTCAGATCTCAGCCTCTTGAGTAGCTGAGATTACAGGAATGAGTCACAGGCACCTGGCTTAACAAACTTTTAACTATTTTTTTAAAACTAACTTTATTGGGAGGCAAGTTCATTTTTGAAAGGACCACATAATAATCAACTTTGAAAAATTAACCATTAGCCCATATGTAACTTACGTGCAATGAAAATTATCTTCCAAAGTAGATGAGATGAGTCTGTAGTAAAAAGCTTGAAGTTAGTGTCTGGTAAAATCGTGTGCCATCTGGAAAGTATTGGATGTGTAAGATTACATAGGTTTGATACCATTCAAGGTTAAAACACATGGATGGGACATTATCCAGGCTTTTTTTCATAGTTTTTAGATGTAGCTTAGAGATTTTTGAATCATAAGGAGTCAATTTGAATCTCTATTAAAGATGAAATGAGTAACATGACAAAGTTGGAGGAGTTCTGAGCACATGGAGCACAGCTCTCTCTGCATTGTTACACTGTTGGCTCCTTGTTTTAAAATAATCTAGAACATAAAATGCTTCTTAACTCTCTTCCTCATTTCCCAAGTAATCATAGTTAGGAGCAGAGGATTCCATATAGCCTTCTGTAAGGGGCCCTCTATGATTATGGGTTAGAATTACCTAGTTTAAACGTTTCTCTTAAAATGACCATTGGAAAGAATATTATCTCATACACTTTTAACAAATCTTCAGGTGTCTGTTAGGTTACATACACTTTTCATAGTTCTTTCAACTAGATTATTGCTTGTAGTAAAATTATCTTGATCTTTTAAAAAAATAAAGGAAAAATCACTTTTTTTTACTTTATCAACACAATTTGAATGACTTTTACGTTCAGTTGCAGCTTGCAAAAACAATTCCTAACCTTATTTGTTCCTTAATTTTATTCCTCCTCAGAAATGTGAATAGCATGATGTGTTATTCAAGCAGTTTTGTTCCTGGTAAATTAGCTTTTGCCCTGAAAACATGAGGAAAGAAGTTCTTTGAACCACTTATCAAGGAACTGTTGGAACATTTCATGCCATTATCTGTCACATCAGCAAGCTTCCTGTTTCATCAAGTGATTCTCAGATTTTTTCCTTCTAATATTATTATAAAAGTATTTTATAAACAAAAGTACTTAATAAATGTCCATCATACAAACCTTTTTTTTCCCCTTAGTAGCAAGTATACTCACCCTTGCTTTATTATTCAAATTTTAGTCTGTACCTTTGGAGACACACACACACACACACACACACACACAAACACACACACACACACACTACACAAATACACAAATATATATATACATTTATTTTGGTATTTTTTTCAATTATATTTTTATTAGATTTAAGTAGTTGTACAAAGGATGAATCAGTTTACAAGTACAATGGTTCTTGATCATTTTCTCTATTCCTTTCTACTTTACCCCCCCCTTCAATTTTCCTAATAAGGTGATGCATTGAATATTATTACTGCATTATATGCATATATCATCTGTGATCTGAGTTATGATTTAATAATAAATCAAAGACTGGTTATTAATATTATATTGTATATGACTATATATAATAATGTCATATATGATAATATGAATATAATCATATAGGATATAAAACATCTACTTTTCTCTGAAATTATAATGACTTGAAATAAGCCTTTTAACTATTTGAAAGGCATCTTTATGATTAATATAGAGAAGATATCTGTTTTAGAGTAAAAATTTCCTATAGGTCTATAATAAACAGTATAAAATATGACTTTTTGGCCATTGACTGAGCTAACTAATACATTGTACTTGAAGAGAGTTGCAGATATTTAACTATTAGAACATGTATGTAAAACCAAATAACTCAAAGTTATGACTATTATTACTGACCAATTTTTGTATGTTTAAATGCTATCAACTGTTATCTTATTCACTGTAAAATAGTGGTTATTCATTTAACAGATAGATTGAACATCTATCTACTCTATGCCAGGAATTTTGATAAGCTATGAATAAAACCACCATGAATCTTGACCTTGTGGATGTTTTTTTTGGTACGTCGTGGGGCTTGAACTCTGGGCCCAGGCGCTGTTCCTGCACTCTCCAGCTCAAGGCGAGTGCTCTACCGCTTGAGCCACAGTGCCACTTCCAGTTTTCTAGTGGTTTATTGGAGATAAGAGTCTCACCGATGTTCCTGCCTGGGCTGGCTTTGAACTGTGATCCTCAGATCTCAGCTTCCTGAGTAGCTAAGATTACAGGCAGGAGCCACCGGTGCCAGGCACCCTGTGGATTTTTAAAAGGTAGCAGGAGGTTTGGAAACTAATCTAGTCCCTAATTACCTGTATTGTTATTGTTTGTAAGGAGCTTACTGTGACAATAGAGGGAAAGGGAGCTTTAATTAAAATTTAAATAGTCCTTAGAAAAATATTCTTTTGCATATTTTCAGTGTCATGTAAAGCTTCCCCACCCTCTATTTCTGACCCTTTTGAAGAACAGGACTCAATCCTTAGCTTGTTTTACCCATTATTTTAATCATTTTTTAAATCTTTGAGTAGTTGTACAAAGGAGTTACCATTCAACACAACAGTTTATAAATATAATGCATCTTGATTGCTGTCACCCCTTTGTCATTCTCCTCTATCGCTTTTTCTTACTTGGTTTGAAGTGGTGGGACAGGAGACAATATATTCACAAGCAATCTGACTTTACAATCAGTGTGGGGAGAACATGTTCCATTTCTGGGGAAGGAAGCTCACTAATAAAATATTAGAAAGTCTTCTGTCTGCCTTTACTCAGATATATAGCCTTATATTAAGTTTTTGGGAAAAACATGAACGTGTCATATGTGTAGGATTTAGAATAATGCATGTGGAATTCCAAGACAAAACAAAGCAGACATGTGAGTCATTGTGATAGGCAATGTAACAAAATCTGTTTGGGACCTTGGAGGTGAAACAACATTTATTTTTTCCCATGCTTTTCTCTTAAGAGAAACTTAAGACTAATAGGACCATAATCATTGTCTTTGGTTTATATTGAAATTCTGCATTGATTTTTTTTTTTTCAATTTTCCTCTATGATTACGTGTTTTGGAGTCTGATGACATTCTGGTTTTCATTTCCAGATTCCTATTTCACCAACATTCTCTTTGCAATGCATACCTTGCTGTAAAATGAAGGTTTCTTGGTTTCCAAGTGGGGAATAAAGTGTATTATATAGGATAGCCCCCGTCCAAAATGTCTCCCAGATGGAAAGGACAAAACAATCATCTTACATTTTCCTATTGAATGTAGCCAGGTTTTGGAAAGGACTTCATTGTTTTCATGAGGCAAACTGCATTGGCAAATTTTGCCTTTAAATACATTGTACATGTTTGTCTAATATTATGAGATATGGTCAGCATTTATGAAAGATTATAAATCTCACAATTCTCTTCAGAAACTTTAAAATACAGCTGGAATTGTTTTGCTTTTAGCCAACATATAATCTTTGTAAAATTGGAAGTGTTTTGAATAAATAATGTTTTAGTTTATTTCCCTCTAGTGTGAAAACTATTTTTTAAGTCAAAATCATGCCATAAAACTCCTCCCTCTGTTACATTAACACCCTTGCCTCTGTATTTATATTATGCTGATGCATTTAACTCTTTAATAAAAAGATGCTAGATTACCTTGCCTTGATTTTAAAGATAGAAAGCTGGATTTGCTCCCAGGGACTCTTTCCCTAACTAGGCCAGTTTAAAAACTAAACAAGTATTGAGTCAGTTAATTAATTTAAATGAGATTACAAATCAAAAACATATTATGCAATCTTGATTTAATTACCACATTTTATTTACTTAATTGAAAACATACTCTAGAAAGTTAGCACCCTTGACAATGACCAGTATGGTGTCTTTGCATTCTATATATTAAAAACTGAGTGCAAGATGCCTGGATGATCCTAGTTTTGACCTTTGATTCAGCTCAATCCCTGGATTAGTAGATAGTCATTGAACTTTAATCTTGAGGTTGAAAGGTCAGATCTGATTATTTTAGACATCATTTCTGGGAGTTTGAAGCTGGTTAATGCATTGAAATTCATTGGTCAGAAATGTCAGCATGGTTAGCCCTTCCTGGGCAGGAGTTATCTCCTGTTGTGGTTTATTCTCAGATGTGATACTTTGCCCTTAATTTTCAGTGCTCTCTCTCTCTCTCTCTCTCTCTCTCTCTCTCTCTCTCTCTCTCTCTCTCTCTCTCTCTCCCTCTCTTTGTGGCTAAAGCCCTATGGATAAATTTCAGCCTTGAGCCTGAGCAAATTCTTATTTGATGCTTTGCACCCAATCTCCTCCTAAGCAAAAAACTGGCTCTTTAAAAGGAAGTTTAATAATAAAACAAGAATGACATTGCCCCAATTTTTAAGAAATGTAAAGACTTGGAAAAAATTATATTAAGTGAAGTAAGCCAGGCCCAAAGAAACATAGGTCCCATGGTTTCCCTTATTTTCAATAACTAGTATATGTCTAGGACAAGCAGAAAATGTCAGATAAGATGATGTTAAGCGAAATGAACCCCAAGATAGGGACACAAGTGGTTTTTTTCTTTCTTGCTATTGTTTCTAATGTATTTATAAGGTACTATGTGATTTTTTTTTGTTGCTTTGTATGTCCCTCCCCCACAGTATAACCCCTGTTTCCACTGTATTTGATGTTGGTATAATTTGGGGAAGGGAAGGGAAAAAACAAATTGTTTAAATAGGGATACAGGTTGACCGATTGCAGCAATGAGATGTACAAGATGCTATGTTGAAAAATGAACTTTACAATTTAGGCGGTGGGGGGTGGGGAAGTGTAGTTGAGGAGATGGGAGGGAAGGGATGGTAGGGGAAAAACAAAGTAGGAGGCAACAATGCTTGAAAAGAAATGTACTCATACCTTGCTCATGTAACTGTAACCCCTCTATACAGTATTTTCACAATAAAAATCTTATTTAAAAAATAATATAACAAGTGGAATGTATGGGGATAAGAAATGGGATGTATTGTATATCTGGCTTTAGTTCTATATTTTCCCTTGGTTAGTTAATTTATCTATAAGGACCTTCAGTATAATAGCTTCTTTTGAAACTATACATTTTGCTTCATCATATATTTAAGATGAATGTTGACCAATGTATAGGCAGAACTGAAGGTGTAGGCCTTCAGAGCTGAAGTAAGAAGATGGAAAAACAAGTTTAAATCCGGTGCTAGTGACTCATGCCTTAATCTTAGGTGCTCAGGAAGCTGAGATCTGAGAATTTCAGCTTAAAGCCAGCCTGGGCAGGAAAGCCTGAGAGAATCTTATCTCCAATTAACTACCCTCCCCCTCCCCCTGCAAAAAGAAGTTTGATTTGTCTTCTTGCTGCTCAGAGTTGAGTTTATATAGGAATACAGATTTAGCAAAAATATGTTAAGGACCCCATTAAACAATGACACGGAGTTAACACTGTGTAGAGATTAAACTAAATTTTGCAATGCAGTAAATTCCAAACAGAAGTAGAGAGGTAGACACAAAAAGAAAGAGAGAAATTTTTTTTCCCCAATCTTATGAGAGGAGAGAAAGCACTCCATTTTCCCATATATCTTTGTATTATGTTAGTAAATATTTAGTAGAGAGAAAAGAAAATATAAACTCTAGTTTTGGGTTACCTCCATTGATGAAGCAGTACTCTGTTAGATGTGAAATTGTGTTTTTATTGTCCTGGAGTGGGACAATTATGTAATAACAACTGTGATTATGTAAAGCTCACTTCCTCTAAATCTCAGGGAAGCCAGTAGAGTAGACACCTGGATGGTGGTTGACAGAGGGGAGAGGAACAGGGAGATTAGTTTTCTCTTCTGTATCTTGAAATACAAATACTTTTTTTGTTTCCCTAGTATAAAATAAACTCATTTCTATCCTTTCCCTCTATATTCTTTTACCCTCCCTCCCTCCCTCTCTTCCTTCCTTCCTTCTTTCCTCCCCCCCCTCTTCCTTCCTTCCTTCCTTCCTTCCTTTCTTTTTTTCTTTCTTTCTATCTTACATTTTTCTTTTTAAGTGACTCTGTCGTGCTATATACTTTGTAAAAAACATACTGTTTTAAAAGTATATTAGTACTTAATGTTTTAGAGAGAAAGGAGATTGTTTAAAGCTCTTAAAAAATCTAGTATTCTTTAGTTGACAATAGGCTATTTCTTTACCTACTGAAGGCAAAAGACTATGACAAAGGAGCTCTTTATCACATGATGACTAATTTTATTTCTAACAAGAGGCTATCTGTAGGTTAACAGGTTACAGTTTGGGTTTCATTTACTCTTTTGAAATCCCTTAATATAAAAGCTATATTGTTATAGAGTCATATAATTTTAGAAGTGGAAGGGTGCCAACAGTTTACCTTGCTCAGTCACTTCTTTGTACCAAAATGACTAGAAATTGGAATAGTGCTCCCCATATTTGGTTTTCTTGTTGATACTCAAGTCATGATGTTAATGAATTAAATGTGCTTTAGGAATGAGCTTCCTCTAAGGGTAGAAAGAGAGTCTAGCTATAGCTCTTTGGTACCATTTGCAAGTGAGAGACCTGATTCCTTTACCTCCACCAAATACCTCTTCTTCTTGTGGTAGAATGCCAAATTAATTCCCAACATGATTCATCTTATCCATCAATTGCATGTCCTAGTATTCATTCTGGAAGAGAGAAAGCAGAACAGAACTTCACATTGGTCTTGGAGCTGCAGCTCTGGGACTGGTTTATCTGCGCTTTCCCTTAGCACAGGTTTGCCTGTTTGACTTCTAACACAGCTTTTGTGTAGAGGGTGCAATGAGTTTTTCTTCTTTGTGTACTTCTGGAGTTTATAGACAATTTGTTTCTGTTCATATGACTCAAATATTCCAGGCATCATCTCCAAAACATAGGGAGATAAGACTAAATAGGATAATATCTCCCTGTCACATTGTTTAGAAACTAAAAAGGGATGACTCAACTTGAGGGGATATGGGGTGAAAAAAGGAGGATTTCATGAGTAGAGTGTGAGGCATGGCACAAGGAGGTGAAATGCTATACTATAACCCTGGGGTTGGGCAGGGGCCAGATCAGAGCTCTTTGAGTGGCATACTAGCACTTTTGGAGTCCTTTATATGGATATCTGCAGTACACACAAGGATTTTAGCAGAGATTTAGCTTAATTTACAAATATGACTTTGTTAACAATATGAAATCTGTACTGGAAAGTTTAGCACATCAGGTTGTTTTTCAAAACACTGTTCCCAAGTCACCTCCTTCTGATGACTGATGAAATGTCCATCTCTCCTGAGAAGGATTAACAATTTTTTCCTAAGATACTCATGCATAACACAATATTAATTTTAATTTTAATTACCTTTTAAAATCAATACATGAAGCATAAAGCTTGCATATTACCTTTTAAAATCAATGCATGGGGCTGGGAAGGTGGCTCAGTGGTAGAGCGCTTGCCTTGCATGCCTGAGGCCCTGGGTTCGATTCCTCAGCACCACATAAGCAAAAAGAAAAAAGCCAGAAGTGGCGCTGTGGCTCAAGTGGTAGAGCGCTAGCCTTGAGCTGAAGAGCTGAGGGACAGCGCCCAGGCCCAGAGTTCAGGCCCCATGACTGGACCCAAAAAAAAAAAACCAACATAAAATCAATGCATGAAGCATAAACTTATCCTAGAAATTTAATACATTGTATACATTTTGTAACATTTAAGTCAGGTTTGATATATTCAAACACCAGTTTTTGTTTTAATAATGAAAACATTCAAAATCCTTCCTTCTAGCTTTTTGAGATATATGTATGGTACATGGCCACTCTCTGTAGTAATACTATGTGCAATGGAACACCAGAATTTCTTACTCTTTCCTATCTGTCTCCTTACTTTTTGATTATACATACCCTACTCCTCTCTCCTCCATTTTGTAATTTTCTTTCTTATCTCTTTGGGACACTTCTGAGATTCTAAAAGTCATATAATACATATTACTTTTAAAACAATAGTTAAAAGATATTATTATAAACTAATAGGAAATTTAATAATCATTAGGAGTGCCTGTTAGCAAATATTTAGATCCAGGAAGTGTCCAGAATCGTACTGTGTTTCATTTAAATGGTGCTTCCATTATGACCTTCAAAAGATCTTTCTCAAATTGATTATCTCCTCATTTCAAAGAGTTGTAACGAATTCACTCAGAGGTTAATGCCCAGTACAACCATTTCACAGGCCATTACTTATTTTTTTATTTTATATATTTAACATTTTATTGGGCTTCCAACAGGTTACCCCCAAAACATTAAGGTTTCCTTTGTTTGGTAGAAAGAGTAGAAACTAAACTTCACTCCTCTATAACACATCAATTAGTCTATAGAGCTCAATGACAACAATTTCCAACCTAGGTAGAGAAGTTAGGGGAAGTCCAAGTTCCCAGAAATATTTTATCTATGGAATGATCATTTGGCTTTGTGTGAGTTCAAGATTGCATCACAACCACTCCTGAAGCCTTGCAACTGAATAGTGACCCAGCTAAGGAACACAATTTTGGAAAAAAACTGTTGAGAGCATTTTATTCTCTCATTATGCCTGTCAAACCTAAACATAGAAATATTGAAACTATAGATTGAGATCAAGGAAGAGTCAATGAAAGGTGCAGGGAGAGAGAGAGAGAAAGATGACTGATTTTAGTCAGCTGCCTTCCAGACCCCATTCCCTTCTCTTCATGGCATCAACATCTTCCTAGACTTGAAGACCCCAGGGTTCCTGGGCTGCTCACAGACCCTTTTTCACCAGCCTTGTTCCTCAAAAGCAGTTTCATTAGACAGCTCTTATCTAATGCCCTGGAGCATAGCAGTGCCTTCCTTCTTTTTGTTGAGCCCAGCACTACATTATTTCCTTAGGAACTCTTGGTGGGCACACCTTGGTTCAGTAGGTCCCCCCACAGACATATGTAATGGCTTTGCATCAGGAAAGGCAGAATTTAATCATGTTTCTCTTTCTTCCTCATAGTTCATAAAATATATTAATCATTTTTAAAACTGTCTCTACATTTCCTAATATGTTTCATTGATGGTGTAGGATGTGTTTGAAGCAGGGCTTGTTCTTTGCAATGATCCTGTGACATAGCATTCTTCAGGTTTTCAAGACTGAGATGCAAAACTCTTAGAGTCAAGTTCTTTCATACCAGATAACATGGCTAGTAAAAGACAGAGCTAGAAATCACTGTAATATATCATTCTCTGTCTCTGTCTCTCTCTCTCTGTCCCTCTGTCTGTCTGTCTGTCTGTCTCTCTCTCTCATTCTCTCTCTAACACCCCCTCCAGTGTAGAGGGCTTGAAGAAAGTGATGGAAGTGGTTAAATAAAACCCTTTGAGTAGAGTAATTTGACCTAGGTGGTGAATTGAAGGGTTTTAGATGTGGTCTGACTAATCCCTTCTCTGAAGTCAACCACAATCACAGTTCATTTTTGCTTTCTCTGCCAACTATGACTCCCGGGTTACTTCCTTTTCTACCACTTGGAGTCAAGTGACTGATATAGGATGCCATGAGAGTAGATTCTAATAGAATTCACAGTCTGACAAGTAAATGTTCTGTTGCTTAGAGACTGGGCCATCTTCTATGTTTTGAAGACATAGTAGGCTATTTTGCTTCATGAGAGGATACAGACATTCAAGTAAAAAGGAAAACCTGTTATTGGCTGCCAGTGAATACCAGGTCATTTTAGGAAGTGGGATCATTACAAAAAGTGAATGTGTGAGTCAAACTTAGGCTCCACTTCAACCTTCTCAAATCCTTGTGGTTTTTCTCTAGTAAATCATAGTGTTTTTTTTTTTTTTTCAGTTGAAGAACTTCGTCTGCAAGTTGTTGGGAGAGAAAATAGTTTTCAACCAAAAAGAAAAAAAAAAGAGTAGTATTTTCCATGCAGTGGTAATAGGGATGCCATTGTGTTAGCCCAAAACTTTCTTAGATTTTTGGGAGTGAGGGGGGCAGTACGGGGATTTCAATTCAGGACCTCATACTTGCTGTGTAGGTATACCACCATACCTTACTTATTGAGAGGTGGTCTTGCTAACTCTTTCCTGTGTTGGTCTTGGGCTGTGATCTTCCCCCATGTCTGTTCAACACACTCCATTCCCCATCCCCAAGTAGCTAAGATTATGAGCATCAGTTACTGTCCCTGGTCATGAGTTTCATTCTTTAGTCTATTGATCCAGGTTTCACAGCATGCGATGGGAAAAGGTTATGGTGGTGTCAGTTGGTAGCTGGCATACCTAAACATATAGAGTCATAGGCTGATATATAGAGTCTGCAGTTCCTAACTTGAGGTGGCTGTTGCAACTTGCCTGCTGATGACAACGTTAACTGAACTAATGATGTGTTGTATCTAGATCTGTATAACTAGACTAATACATGTGAGGTACTTTGAGAGAGAAAAATAAAACATGGAGTGATCTGATCAGTAGGCATGTCCTGTGTAAGTACAAATCTCTCAAAATCATAGAATCACTTGGAAGACTCAATTGTGATGCATAGAAATGCCAAGACATTGGAGAAATAAAAGCTGTAGCAAAAAAGATGACTTACATTCTTATGTCACTCTATATTTTGGGACTGAAAAAGTAGAAAGAGATAGATGAATTTTGCTTCATTTCAAGAAGAAGGAGTAGTAAAAGAATTTATAAAAGCTGAGAGTGAAGAGCTTTATTCTCTGGAGAATCTAGCTATGTCCTGAGAATTGAATGGTCTTTCTAGTGTCTTTACTTTCTCATTTTAGGGAACTAAGAACAAGTTGAGGGACAATGTAGTAATCACTACATATGTTTGCTAAGATCTCATGAAATTTGTTCTAGATAAAAAAGGAGAAACCAATTAAAGAAATGGAGAGAAGGGTACCAGCCTTGAGTTAGAGCTAGCATGCAGGAGGCAAAGTATAGAAATCAGAACCAGGTCTTATACAGAAAGAAACTAACAAAATGTTCTGCATTTAGAAGTAGAACTAGCAATTGCAACATGCTAATCATTTACCTGGAAGAACAGCATAACCCTAATGAAAAGAGCAGGCTTTTTTTTTTTTTCCTTAAGCAAGACTCAGAGTCTCTTTTCTGGCTCAAGCATAGGGCTAAATCTTCAGGGAAGAGACTTGTCAGTGTCTGGCAGTTGATTCCAGAGCCATTTCCAATGTCCAGCCTATTACATATTGTTCAGATTTGCTAGCAAATTCAAAATTGCCTTTTGTATGCAAGTAAAAGGTTGCTGAGTCTGAGCCTTCTGTCCCTTTGGCATTTACCCTAAACCTGGTGTGGTCATAATTATGAAGGACACGCTGAGGTGAGGCATACATACACTTGAGAGAAAATCTGTAGAGAAAATCTCTGTCTCTGCTTAGAAGCATGCATTTTAGTTGGGGCAACACAAATTAAGTGCTAGAAGCAATAAAGAAGATTACAAAGCACGTTGCAAGTAAATGTGTAATACTGTGGGGCACATGATACATATAAATGCAGAGGGGACACAGAGGCAAGTGGACTAAGCTAAATGCAGCAGTCTGGGATTAGTCTGAAAAGACATGTTGCCTAACAATTTTATAGCCTCCATTTTTCTGTCTGTAGCATCACTGAAAAATAAAGTGGAACGGGGAATTTGAATATACCACATCGATCCCATTCTCCTTATCTGAAAAGTCTGTCCATCTATCACAGATGGAAATTACATTGATCCAACAATTTGTGCTCCACAAAGCCATGTTGGATTTCTACCTAATAATTTATGCTTTTCCTAGTGTTTGCAAATCGATTGCTATTATGAGATGTAGACAAATCTGGGCTGGGATCCAGTAGGATGGGAGGTGATTGGAGTGGATATGTGTTCATGCGAATGAAATCCTGGTAACGCAGCCTCTCATTTTTATGTATTTTACTCTGTGAATAAAAACATTTTTCAGGTTTTCTTAAGTATGTTTTATTATATTTGGATTGCATTTTAAGGGAAGGTATCTGCTTTATTTCTTATTTCTTCTGATTGGCCTTGATATTTGCCTAACCTTCACACCATCTTTAGTGGCTTTGTAGCTAGACCTCTTGTTTCAAAAAGGCCTTGTTCCATCCCTAGAATATTATAGACCAGTACAGTACTCGTTGGTTCTTTTGATGTGGAAATATGTATAGACATTCATCTGGTTTGGTGAATAAAATGTTGCTGCCAAAAGGCTCGGGAAAGTGTACTTTATTTAAACATTCAATCTTATTGTTGTACCTTCAATTTTTTTTTAGAAGTCCTTCTGAGGATTGTGAAATTCTTTCAAAACAAATTAAGAAGAAAACATTTTCTGTGATTTCTTTACAGATTCTGGACAATCAGGAAGTCCAAGCCACAATGATCCTGCCAAGAATCCTCCAGGTAAATATGTGTTCCAGGACGTTTGCACTCTGACATTGTTGGAGAACAAAGGTACCACTGTACAGATAAACACACCGTAATTAGTCAGCTGCCTATTTTGTTCTGGCAGGCAGGTATGAGGGGTACAAGATGTGATTGTGTTTAGGTTCTAAGATGTGATTGTGTTTAGGTCATTACAGTGGCAAAAACTTATATATTGATATAATTAGCATTTACCTAATTGCTCACGCTCTATTTTTTGTTAGTATTTCTTTAAAAGTCTGTGCTTTACTTGTATGTCTTTTTGGTGCTAAAAGTTATTGCATCTGAAAAGCCAAAGATCTTTTAATTTTTTTTTTAACTCACAAGAAAAAGTAAAAAAAAAATTGTGCACAGTGTTATAATGTATCAATTCTAATTACTTTAAAGGTACTTATGATGGTAGTGGTTTTTTTTTTTTCTGAAGGATTTTTGTGGAAATTTTTATTCTGTAAGATTTTTATTGGTTCCCCCAAATCAGGAAATAATCAAAGTAGGACTTTTTCTTTAGTATAAGGTGTGCCAAATCCTCTCTTTATTTTCAGAAGTTGTTCCAGATCTGAAAAAAAAAAAAAAAGGGCTTTTACAACTTGGCTACTCTCATGGTTTTTTTTGTTTTGTTTTATTTTGTTGTTGTTCAAAAATATGTGGAGTACTTTACATGCAAGGAAGGATTTCTAGATTTCATTGTTATGTGAATTCTAATTCCTTCTGTGATTTCATTAAAAGAATATTCTAAAAATAAACTAATAAAAGAAAGGCAAAACCCAATAAATCCGAAGGCAGCCACACATTCCCTCTACTTACCCAAATAATCTCATGTGTTATTTTATTGAAAATAAACCATGAAATTTATAAAAAATATCACAAAAATAAAAGTTTTTCGGTAGTCTTAGTTTTAAGTCTTTAATTGTTCTATCTTCTGTATAATCGTGCTTGCCAAATTTGAAGTTAAACTCCCTAAAGAACTCTCAAAATGCATGAAAATATATTAGGCATCTCACAAGAAAGATACAGCAAAAAAAATATACATATATATATATATATTTGAAAACAAGTTTCTTTTTCTTTCTGACACCTGTCTCTATTTTATTCTTTATTTTTATCTTACAGTAATCATATGTTTTCTAGTGTACTTATTAAGTTATTCTGTATTGTAGAAAATCATATACTGTAAATGAAGTTTATATGCCAAAGATTAGAAATCCTTATACATCCTGAAAATATATACTATGTTGATTTTTGCTTCATAAATTTCATTGTTACAGATTGAAAGAAAATTGTAAAAAAAAATCTGAACAATTTTAAAGGAGTTTCCAGTTAAATTTATTTTCTGTGTAGATAGATCAGAATTATTTTAATTCCTTTTACAAAAAGAAAAACTTTAGAATGTGACAAATTTTGTCAGAAATGTTCTGGAGTTGAGCAAATTTCATCAAGTTAAAATGTCTTTAACTTATAAATATTTCTTTTTAGTTCACTAGTATTTATTTATTTTTTGTTAAAGTGTATTATATCCAAACATTTAAAAGCCTCTTTCACATCTTGCAAAAAATGAATGGAAGAATATTGTTTTTTTGAAGAGAAAGTTGAAAGATTTGATAAGATTATAAATCAGACTAAACAAAGGATATGGCTTTTTGGATTTGAATGACAGCTTGATTGATATTAATAAAGTAGTGAATGTTGAAGTGCATTTCTGAATATGTATCCAAGGAATTATGCTCATCTAACATGTTCTGTACTTGAGTTGGATAAATAACCTTTGTGTAGTTATGTAATTTAGTAGAATAAAATTTTAAAATATTTTATCAAGCTTGGTTAAATTTTGCTTTGGCTACATGTAGTAGCATCTCTTAATTTTTCTGTTTTCAAAGAGAATTGCAAACACTAATAGTTGAACACATACTTCTTTCCTTTTTGAAGTTTTTCTGGGGAATTTTTTTTACAAGCTATCATGAAGTTAAAATGTTATAGACAAATAGTTTTTAAAGACGGGGTAAAAATATGCCAGGCACCATTGGCTCATGCCTGTAATCCTACTTACTCAGGGGGCTGAGATCAGAGGATCGCCATTCAAAGCCAGCCTAGGCAGGAAAGTTTGTAAGACTGTTATCTCAATAAACTAATCAGAAAGAGCTAGAGTGGCACTGTGGCCCAGTGGTAGAGTGCTAGCCATGAGCAAATGAAGCTCAAGGACAGTGCCAAGGTCCAGAGTTCAAGCCCCAGGACTGGCAAAAAAAAAAAAGTTAAAAAGAGTATTATATAAACATTGTACACTGATTAACAGATTGTAGAATTACAGTATAATAAAATATACATATACCTAAATCAAAAGAAATTGAATTAAGATTTCTTTGATCATTCAAATGCCTTCTATTATTTTAACTTTGTGTATTATCATATTATGGACATAACCTTAAAACTAACTAAGGGATTTTTGTTCCCTAATACTTTGAAATAGGTGAAGCCACTAGGCATAGAGAATATTTTCTTTTTTTAAGTTCAAGAAACAAGAATTTATTTAGATTTTTGTTTGGTACTCAATTAGGATAAACTGTGCTTTCATAATTGTAAGCATCTTGAGTAGTTTTGTGATATTCATTTATCTACTCTTTTTGTTGCTGTTTTCATCTCTCTGTCCTTGGTTGCAATGTGCAATTTCCAAGGTGGAGAGTCAAAATCTCATGAAGGTATAGTCCATATTGGAAAATTCAGGCCAAAGTTACACACAGTGAAACCAGTCAAATCACTCTGTGGTTGTACTCTTATCACAAAGAGAAACGAAAGTTGTGAAAAAGATCACTTTGCTTATCCACACTTTCTTGTCACTGGTAGCTTCCCACTGGTTGATGTAGAGCACATGGAAATTGCTGTCATCTACTCCTGCATTTATTGCCCAACAGCTAAAGAAGAAAGGCCAGAAATCCAGGCCCTCTGAAAAATCTTACTGATTCTTGACAGGAAGGTGGAATCCCATTCATTAATTCCATAAGTGTAGATGCATGAGTCTGTCTACCTACAAGTCCAATGTACCACTCTTCTTTACTACACCTTTCTTTCAAATAAGACTGGCTGCCTGAATTGGCAGCTATTCTTTGCTATTTCAGAACTCCTGAAAGTTGACCCTAAAATCCTTCAAATAGTAGTATGAACATTACAGATAGGCCTTTAATGTTTAGCTTGTGTTTCTTTTTAGAATTAATGTTTTTGCACAAGTAATCAGAAACAGTACATTTTGTGAGGGGGAATATTTGGTATTTGATATTTTCTAAAACATTCAAGCAGTTCTTTCTGTGTTTGCTACTTATAGCAGTATTTACATAGTCTATTGTATTTTCCTTAAATATTTAGGATTTAGTGTTTGATTTTCATTTGTTACATTCTTTTAGAGCTAAAATTCTGTAAAAAAAATCAGATGATACCCTATGGCATGACCTAGCTATCTTGTTCAACAGCATTAGGCCACTTCAGCTTTTAAATGATGCACATTTCCTTTGCTTATGATGGAATCATGTATTAATCCTTATATCCATTTAGTTCCTTTTGAATATGATGTTAATCTTTTCTAAGTAATGAAAGTACAAGAGTTTCTCCTAACTATTGTCAACAATTAGCAACATTGACAAACTGTTAATTTAGGGACTTGGACTTACATAAAATTTTATTTCCAAGAGTTCAAAACTCCACTGCTACTTTTAGGAATTGTGTGATTGGACTATGATTAGCTTTGACTTGCTTCATTATTTTGTATCCCCACATTCCTTGGACTATGATCTCCTAGATTTTCCAAACTAAATCCATTGCTCAATTCTAGAATGGACAATGTCCAAGGAAAACAAAGCAATCTAAAAGTCAGATTTTTGCCTATAAATCAATTCTAAACTAAAGTCTCATTTTGGAGTTTGGGAAGGCTCTTAGTTTTGTGAGGAAACTCTCCCTTGGCTGGTAATAAAACAACAAAATGTTGAGAGTTTTTGCAGATTTTATGATGTAAAATTTTAAGGTATTTAAATTCCATAACTAGAACATGGATTTAGACATATCCACCTCTTCTTTCTCCTTTTCTTCTTCCCCCTCTTTCTCCTCCCCTTTCAGTATGTAAGTGCTCTGTTTAAGCTTGATCATTTGCATATAGTTGGACAAACTTCTGAGATCTATTAGGACCATATATTGTATACTGCAGATAAATCACTTTGTATTCTTTCTCTGAAACAGGAACGGAACTAAGTAAATAATTGAACAAATTAAACTAGGAAGGTCTATTAATCTTGGCAACATGCTTCTCTTAGACTTAAGCAATTCTTGAAATCAGAAAAATGTTAAGGTTGATCTCTTTGTTTTTATAAATGCTAAAATTGAAGCCAACAGATGGATGTCATGAAAATTATAAAAATATCTAATAATCATTAAGCAAACCAGCTCTATGCCTGCAGTAGTAGTGTCCACCTGTTGGGATCCTTAGCACCCAGGTTTATCTAACTTTTCATTTTATATGTTCAAATCTTAGAAGTTGGGAAATAATAAGACATTTTTTTCTTTGTCTTTTGCCTTTGAAGAAAAATAAATTTTCAGAGGTTATCATAAATCATGTTTTCTCTTAGAATATGGTACAGAGTCAAAGAAAGGAGGACATTTAGTTTTATTTTGAGAAATCATGTCCCATTCACTTCTTAATTAATCTTCTCATGTCCTTGTTTATTACATCTATCAAAATCAAGATTTTTTTTAAATGGGAGAAAATGCACTATTCAGTGATACTGAAAGTAATTTTAAACTTTGGCACTTGAAAATATGCAATAGACTATAAACAAGCTTTCTATTCATAGAAGTATAAATAGATAGACACTGAAAGTATTGGCTAACAGTGGTTAAGACCTGACATCGTAGGTAAAGCTTTTAAGTAATTTAAGAATGAGGTCTGTGCCAGTCAAAAAATATCAAAGGATTTTTTTCTTAACAGATTTTGTTTCAGAAATACTTTTCTTCTTTATCTTCCTACTCATTTGAAGACATTAACTTCAATAAAGTCCTTAAATGTTCAAATTTAAGACAGGATTCAGAGTGAAAACAGGATAAAATGAAGGAAGTGCTCTGTTCACAAATTACTCTTAAAAAGCCAGAAGGGTGCATAGCCCTCAGCTACTTATTTTTTACAGGCAACATTCTGAGTACTTATATATAACTTACTCTTCAAAGACTGGTCTACACAGAAGTTGGCACCCTGCCCAGCCTTTACTGTGGAGCTAGCCTGATTACTTGTAATATTTAATTTGAAAAAAAAGAAGACAATTTAGAAATATCCCAGAAGATCCTGAGAGAAAAAGATTTCCCCGTTTTTCTCAGTCACCTACCATATCGGGCAATAACTAATATTAATTGTCCACCGGCGGCTAAGGTCAGAATTAAATGTACAGTGCCTGATAGGAATACAGTTACTCATGTAACTGTTATTCCTCTGTACAGTATCTTTACGATAAAAATATATAAAAAAGAAAAAAATAATTAAATGTTACAACCCAGACCTTGATGGTATGAATTGAACAGCTCAAAATTAGGAGCATTTACCCCTGGGAAGCTGGGGATAAATACCATGCTACACCAAGAATCATGAACAACTCAATAAGAGGTAGCCCTATGTAAATATTTTACCTGTTATTTATTTATTGAGCACTTGTTATGTTTCTGGTACTGAACTTAATGCTTTAGAAAGTTTTTTAAGGTGAATTACACGTAACCATTGTTCTTCCTATTTTTTTCATCCAAAAAATAATATTATATCTGTATGTATGATCAAAATTAAATATTACTTAGTGCTACTATTCAAGTGTCATGACAGAGTTCAAAGTTGTGAAATACTCTTTGCAAGAGTTGTAAGAAGCGTGGTGGCAGGAAAGAGTGTGAACTTTGGAATGAGATTTTCCTCTGAATCAACGCTCCATCTTTCACAATGATCTTGAGGACCATGGGAAGAAGCAGCAATCAGCCAATTTCTCTGAAACTCAGCAAAATCCATTATATTCATGTCAGTTGTGAGGGACAGATACAAGAGCATACCTGGTGACTTGCAGGTGTTTGATAGTAGTGAAGAGTTTGTTGTCACACTTTTGCTCCAGCTGGGTTGATCAAGAAAGCTTCCTGCATGAAATGTCATTTGCTGTGAATCTAAATACAAATGCATTGACTTAAAATGAAATGCCTTGGCAAAGTTACAGGACAAGGTGAGCTGCATAAAGTAGAACAGAATAGAAAATAGAATAGAAAACAGAAGAATAGACTAGGAGATTTAAATGTTTCCAGGTTTTTTTTTTTTTTTTGGTGGTTGCTGTTGTTTTTGGTCAGTTGTGGGGTTTGAACCCAGTGCTTGGGCACTGTCCCTGAGCGTCTTTGTGCTCGACTAGTGTCTACCACTCGAGCCACAGCGCCGCTTCTGGCTTATTGGAGATGAGTCTCACGTGTGTGTGGGGGGGGGGAGGGGAGGGAATTGGGAGATTTTCTGCCCACTTGCCAAGGCTGGCTTGGGACTACTATCCTTAGATCTCAGCCTCCTGAGTAGCTGGGATTACAGGCATGAGTCACAGGTAGGTGCCCAGCTATTTCCAGGTTCTTGATGGAACAGGAAATTTTATTGCCTGTCTTTTGGGATCAAAAGAAAAAGAAAATGCTTTTTTTTTTGGTACACAAGTTTAGTTTGTTTTTAATGGCAGAGCAAGAAATTTAGTAGAAAGATAAAAAGGAAGGAGAGCATAAGATTTAGGGATATGGTAGGCTGGAGCTAGAAGGTTCAATAGCAAGATGATAGTAGAAAGAAGGAGAAACATTTCCTACTCCCCATGCAGGAAGTGGGAGTTTAGGACTTCCATTACACAGTTTTTAATATTCTTAGAAAAGAGAAAAGAAATGAATTGTTGGAGGGGTTTTTTGGGGGGGGGGGTGGGGATCTGGCAAGATTTTTTTTTTCTATTAGACCCTTACAAGATCATTATATGAATATTTTCCCCAGTTACATCTTAATGAGGTTCTTTCTGAAGCCACCAACCTTCCTCATCCTCTTGAAACTTTTGTCAGTACTTTACTTTTTCTAGCTCCTCATTATCTTTCTCTTTTTCTGTTGACTCCTTCTTGACAATTAATCTCTCACTGAAACTTCTTCAACCAGTTTCTCACCTCTCTTGTTTTCTATGGTATAAGAGAAATCCCATCCTGATTTCTCCTGTATTTGAGCTTCTGTCTCCACTGAAGTGATTCTCTAAATCCATGACTTTTAATTGGGCGGTGGGTGCCCAGTGGTTCCTTTTCATCCTGCTCCTGCTAGCATATTCTTGAGTACTTGCTGAATTAGTTGACCGTAGTCTGTTTAAAACGTGTAACTCTCCAGGTATTGGTGTTGCCTGTCAGTTACTTGGTGATTTCTTTTCTCTTTGTAACTACATTTTTAACTTTAGTACTCTAGGTATTTTTAGTACATGTTATGCTTTTAAGATATGTAATTTTTGAAAGTAAATCTTTGGTACCCAATCTTTCTCTTAATGTTTCAAGTCTACATTTTCAACTATTTTTTTTTGACATGTTTTTCTAGATATCTCATGTGTAAGTCAAATTTAGCATTTTCAAAAATCACTTTCCCCCCTGTTTAAAATGTCTTAAAGCCACCAGACGCTTACCTGAACCCCTTGGTTAGAACAGGTCACAATTTCTTTTGAAGAGACCCTCACTCACTTGTCTTCCACATACTTGACTTTGAAAAGTTTCTTGAATTTACTCCTTCTCAACTCTACTGTTTTCACGTGGGCTCAAACACTATTTCTTGCCTGAAATTGTAGAAAAATTTTATTACTGTCTTTTCTGTTTTAGTTTCTTTCCTCCTTTTCTCTCTCAATCTCTGTTCCTTCCTCTCTTCCTTCCTTTTTTTCCTTTGTCTCATCTTACATAGGAACATGTTTAGTAAAACATAAAGTTGAGTTGCTTAAAGGGCCCTAATGGCTCCCTACTTACAAACTTGTATCCTTCGTTATCCTTTAAAATTCTGCTCAACACCTGACAACAAATCTGCTTCTTTCTCTTCTGCTATGTGGTATGTGATATGCTTTTTATTCTGCTACGATGACAATATGAACTCCGGTTTCTTTAATATTCAAACATTGCAAGAATCTTATTTGATTCTCCAAGCAAATACTGGATCTCTGCTTCCATTGTTTTACTGTTTTATATTTCAAGCCTTTGCAAATGTTTCTCCAATAAATAACATTTAATGATAAATTTATTCCTATCATTCCATTTACTTTTTGCATGACATACATTCAAATGTTGTTTAAGAAGTATTAGATTTACATGCTTATAGATTTCTATCTAACTCATTTACTTATAAAAATACCACAAAGAGGTTGTACAAGCTCCCAACTAGTTATTGACAAATACAGGCGAAAACTTAATTTTTTTCATGCATCCAAAGATGAAGTCAGTAGTAATTTTAACTCAGGATTAGTACTTTCCCCCCTTAATTGATCTCCCCAATTTTGATGAATAATAACAGTTCATTAGTGCATATTGCTTTTTGAAGAAATAAGAAATGGCTAAATGAAAACGTCTTGTCTATACTTGGCTTCTATGTTTAAGCTCTGTAAAGATAAAGCTTTATGTTGGGACCCATCATCAGGCCCAAGTCTGAGTCTACTGGCAGACTAGTATTGCAGACCATACCTGGGTCCCTTGGGTGGACATAGTAGCTGCAGCTATTAGAAGGAGGGATCATGGACAGAGGGTGAGTTGATGATGAACATGACTCTTGAGTGACCAGAGGCTCAGTTGGGATGAATGTGGAGATTGTGAACAAGAGCTCCTGAGAACTAGATCAGATCAGTGATGAAGAAAGCTTTCCCCACCTCATTAATGTGGTTGCTACAGCTCAATAGCAACTTCTGATAGTATCAAGTACTCATTTGTACAGATTGGGACCAACTTGGTACTCCACAGTATAACTTAAATACCATGAAAAGTGTCCTTTTTCACAGTATAATGGAAAGCATTAGTTAATTCATAAGGTAGAGGGGCTGGGAAGGTGGCTGAGTGGTAAAGCGCTTGCCTTGCATGCTTGAGGCCCTGGGTTCGATTCCTCAGCCCCCATAAGCAAAAAAAAAAAAAAAAAAAAAAAAAGCCAGAAATGGCGCTGTGGCTCAAGTGGTAGAGCACTAGCCTTGACCTGAAGAGCTGAGGGGCAGCTCCCAGGCTCAGAGTTCAGGCCCATGACCAGACCCCAAAACAAAACAAAACAAAAAAAATTCATAAGGTAGAGATTGTTATTCAAGTTTTTGCGTTTCTTAACATCACAACTGGATCTTATGTTTTTGTGGTGTCCTAAATGATGTCCCAGAGAGTCTAAATAACTCTTAACATTTTGTTGTTGGCACCCTTAATGCATTTTATTGCACCTAGTTCCGAAGACTTTCAAGAGGGCACACATAGATTACAATTTATTAAAAGATGCTAATGTAACATACTTTTCTTTGTTGAACATGTCCAGATTCCCCATGGGGAGGGTCATAACCTGCATGTATAAAGTTACAAATATCCCTTAGGTTAGGTTGGCCTAAGCAGTATTTTACTGATTACTCTATTTTTTTCCCCCGGTCATGGGACTTGAACTCTGGGCCTGGGTACTGTCCTTCATCACTTCAGCTCAAGGGTAGCACTCTACCACTTGAGCCATGGCACAACTTCCATTTTTCTGATGGTTTATTGGAGATAAGAATCTCACGGACTTTCCTGACTGGGCTGGCTTTGAACCATGATCTTCAGATCTCAGCCTCCTGAGTACCTAAGATACAGGCATGAGCCTGTTCCAGTACCCGGCTTACTGAGTACTCTTTTAGCCATGTATCTTTGTGTTTCTTTTGCAATGACTAATTTCACCTAAATATTCCTATCAATTTAAATTCTTTTTTTCTCTTTATCTTTAAAAGTGATGCAAATAATTTTCCTCCCCATAGCTGGGAAGCTAGAACAGTTCTATATGGCAGATACCATCAGCATGCTCTAAGCTGATTAAACCCACTGCACTATGCAGAAGTTAAGCTTGCTGAACTTACTGCCCTACACATGAAAGCATTAAGGCCATCCCACTTTTTTTTTTTTTTTTTTTTTTTCTTTTTTGCTGGTCTTGAAGCTTTGAACTCTGGTCTGAGGGCTGTACCTGAGCTTCTTTTGTTCAAGGCTACCGCTCTGCCACAGCCCCATTTATGGCTTTTGCTGAGTAGTTTATTGGAGAGAAGAGTCTCACAGTATTTCATGCCACAGCTGGCTTCAAACTGCAATCCTCAGATCTCAGCCTCCTGAGTAACTAGGATTATAGGTGTGAGCCAGCGGCGCCCAGCTTCTATCCTGCTTTCATACTAGAGTACAGTACTTGAAATGAGGGTTCAATTTTGCAGTAACTGATTGAAAACAGAATAAAATTTTATATAGATACTTCTCTAGCTATTTAAGTTTTAATCTCTGTCTCCTAAGATTGAAAAATATGGCTTATGGACATTAGGCAAATCCACTAGTATAATTTTTTCTTTTTTCTTTTTGCAACTATGAAAGTGTCACTATATAAAAAAAAGAAAATGTCACTATGTCAAATATTTTTTGGGGTGTAGAAATTTAACTCTTCTTACTTTTTAACTTAATCATGTCATTATCCTTAGAAAAATCTAGTTGAAATTCTTTTAGGGTCTTTTGACTTACATGCTACTCTTCAGAGACTTTGACTCTTTTCGTATTTATTTCATAAAACAGAACTAGAGTCACACTCCTGTTTTTTGCTGAAATACTTTAAATTCTTGTTCCTGTTACAGATATCTCTCTACCTACTTCATGCTTTATATCTTAAACATGTCACCACAGTATTTTCAGGAATAAGAAGATAGATAGAATAATTTTAGATTTTTTTTAATCATCAAAAAATCAAATGAAAAGTCAAACTATTTATTGATGACTTGAAACGAAACAAGGACAAGCCATGTTAGTTCCATTGTTTATTTTTGGCTATTTTAAAAAATGCAATGAACTTTTTATGGTTATCTTTACTGTCATCTTTAAGTAGCTGCACAAAGGAGTTGTCATTTAACAATGCAGTTTATGAATATAATGTGTCTTGATCAGTTACCTCTTTCAACAGTCTCACCCATTTCTCCCAATCTACCCCTTCCCTCACTTTTCTTGATTTTGTAATGTATAACATTGAATTCTTGATTGCATTTTCCCCTTCTCTTCATTCATCTATCTATTCTGCTCCTCTTGACTTCATCCTACTGTTTTCAAGACCTGTTTCCTGGTATTTATATTGCTGAACTTTGACTTTGTCTTTCTAAGGAATTACACTATTTGAATTTTCCCTTGAATCTATCATATTTCAGTTAATACATTTGTGTATACTTGCATGCCACCCAACTTACATGTTTATAAACTAATTGCAACTTTTGTCTCTCTGGGCATGACTTACTTTACTTAGCATAATTTTTTCCAAGCCTTTTCATTTCTTTACAAATGATAAAGTATCATTTCTTTTTAATGGATGAGTAAAATTCCTTTATGTGTGTGTGCACATGTGTGTGTGACTGTATGACATGTGTGTATATATGTGTAGATGTATATCACATTTTCTTGATCCTTTTATCTACTGAAGAGCATCTAGGTTGATTCTATACCTTGGCAATGGTGAATAGTGCTGCAATGAACATTATTGTGCTGGTAGCTTTAGTATATTTGTAGTCTGGTTTGTAATCTTTTGGATAAATTCAAAGGAGTGGAATTGCTGGTTCATAGGGTAATTCTATGTTTAGTTGTTTTTTTTTAGATCCTCCAAATCTACTTTCTAGAGTGGTTGATCAAGGTTACGTTCCTACCAGCAGTGTATTAGGATTCCCTTTTGACCATGCCCTCACCAGTATCTGTTATTGTTTGTTTTCTTGACAATGACCATTCTAACCAGTGAGGGTTAGGTGCAATCTCAGTGTTGTGTACATTTTCATTTCCTTTATAGACAGAGATGTTGAGCTTTTCTTCATATGTTTGTTAGCCATTTTTATTTCTGAGAAAACTAACTCATCAGCCCATTTATTAATTGGGTTGTTGAGTCTTTGAGAGTTTAATGTTTTAAACTCTCTGCAAATTGTGGATATTAGGCCATTGTCTAATGTAGAGCTGGTTTGGTAGGCATTCTTTTTAGCTTGTTGGCCATGTTTATTCGCCATGTAAAGGGTTCTGAACTCAAGGCCTGGCATTTGCTAGGTAGGTGCTTTACCACTGGAGTCATTCCCTTATTGTGTTTTGCTTGAATTATTTTTTTCAGATAGGAATCTGAGCTTTTGCCTGGATAGCTGTTGGACTGTGAAACTTCAATCTCTGTTTCTGGAATAGTTGAGATCACAGGCAAATATCAGCATTCTCAGTTTATTTGTCAAAATAACTACGTTCTTCCTGGTCTCTGTCTCCCACATAGCTGGGGTTACAGACTTGAGCATGAGAGGTTTCTAACTTAGGAAGGTTGTTTTCATTTTCAAAGGCCTGAGATGCTGTAAGTAAGGTTGAAACTTAATGGATTGATAGATAAAATCCATCTGTGTACCAATCTAGATTTGGTGCTGTCTCCAAAGGTGGTTGTTTAATCACCTTTCTCTTCTGTTTTAGAGTTGACAGATTCTAAAGTACACATGGGTCACCTGCAGCTCTCATGAAGCTGCAGACTGGTTCCAGAGTCTGGAGTGGAGCCTGTTCTTCGGTTTTAAGAAACTGCGAGGATGTGCCAGTGCTTTGTGTTCTACTGGTTCACTGCTAGCATAATGGTTCCCAAACTGTGTTACACATGTGAATCATTTGGGGAAACTTTTAAAAAAGCCCTCATAGCCAGGTCTCACCCCGGAGGAATTAAATCAGAATAGCTTGGGTTGGAAGCCAAGCATAAATTGGTTTCAAGAACCCCAGGTGGTTCCAATGCTGAGCAAATTTTGGGAACCACTGCACTAGGGTAATTGGTCTATTTCAGGTTTTCCACTTCTTTGCAATTTTGGTTACTTTTATTTTACCAAGTAATTGCCCATTTAAGTTTTCAGTGCTGTGGTCAATAAGTTGTATGTGTTATCCTCTTATGATTCTTTTAATGTATTTGGTTTTGATGGTTATGTCTCCTTTCTAATTCTTATACTTGTATATTTTTGCTTTCTCTTATTCTTTTTTTAAGCAGCCTTGCAAGTGGTTTCTCTGCCTTGCTGATCTCTTTGGAGAATTTTATTTGTTTTATATATCATTTAAAATATTTTCCTTTTTTTTCCTAAGAGCTAATTTAGTTTTTTTTCCCTAAAAGCTAATTTCAGCTTTTATCTTTAATGCTGTCTTTTCAATTTTTCTTAGATTGTTTTATTCACTTCTTCTCTTATGGTAAATAATTCCTTTTTTCTTTTCTCTTTTCTTGGTAAAGAATTCCCCTTTGCTTCGCCTTTTACTTTTCATTGTTTTCTATCTAGCTTATAATTTTTACTTTGGTTTTGTCTTTTGTTTACAAGTGGTCTAGAGTTTTACTCACTTTTTATTATTTACTGTTAATTTTCTTTGTCACAGTTGAAAGAAAGGTTATGACCTCAGGAAGTCTCCATTTTAAAGATGGACTAAAATTGTGTCTAGTTAAAGATAATGATCTTTTTTTTAAGGTTTCATGGACATGTTAATAAAGGATAGCTAGTTTTGTATGATATAATCTAATAGTTATATTTATCTTCCAAAAGAGATATTTTAAACATCTCACTGAGTTCTGATTCCTACTAGTGGTTCTATTTTTTTTTTTTTTTACCAAGTTGCTTTGTATTTTAATAGGTTTTTATTTATATACTTCTGATTTTTGTGGTGTGCCATTGAGGTTCATCAGTGAATGAGCACAGGGCACTAACAGAAAGTCTTTGTTAATCGTGCTTTCCACCCATTCATGGTGATTTTTTATTCTCTTCATTAAAATTCATGTTAAATTCTCTCTTAGCCAATGCTAATTAACACTGCTTGCTTGAATCTGCCTGATTTTTCTTTGCGTATTTATTTATTGGCCATTCTTTTTTCTTTATTGTTGTAATTTTGTCATAAGTGTATTCCTTAAAAATAGCTAAATCTTATTTTCTTTCTAAATCTTATCTGCCTGTCTTGCAAGTCTCCCTTTAGAGCCATTCTAAGTACTATCCTCTGGTTCAGGGAGGTGTGTCTTTGATACCCATAGTCAAGATAAAAGGCACACATATAATTTGATATACCATAAAATAAACATAACTCAGTAAACTATAAAATATCTGCCCTAATGAATGTAAAAATCTGAAAAGATAAAGATTACCTTGGGATAGATATTAAATGTTGTATTTAATTTCTGATTCTTGGGTTATTGTAATCACCATCAAAGATTTGTGTTTCATATTAAATGAGAAAGTGAAGTTAAATTAATATTAGAAGATTAATGTTGATCCAGGCATGGTAATTTCAACTACTTGGAAAGTGGAAGCAAGATCATGAGTTCAAGGCTAGTCCCGACAAAGTTAGCAAGACCCTGTATCAGAAACAAAGCAAAACCAAACTGAGACATTGTGTGAATGTAAGAAAATTACATAATGAAACCCACTGAAAACTATTGAAAATGTGTGGAGAGGAGATTGGAGGCAGGGCAAAAAAAGCAACGAAGGGGGCGAATCTGATCAAAATCATATATGCACATGTGAAATACCAGGGCAAAATCCCTTTGTACAATTAATATACTTAGAAAAGGAAAGAGAGAAAACTAAGAAGTGAATTTTTTTAAGTGATAGGGAAAGAAAAGCAAGAAAGTAATTTTCTAAAAAATGTGAATCTGTATCATTTTGTTGTTGGTGTTGGTGGTGGTCCTGGGGCGTGAACTCAAGGCCTGGGCACTGTCCCTGAGCTCTTTTTCTCAAGGCTAGTGCTCTACCACTTTGAGCCACAGCATCATTTCCAAAAATGTGAATCTCCAGAAGTAATCACAATAATATTAGGGATAAAATATTCCTACTTTCATAATTTCTAATTTTATCTATTTAATGTTTGTTTTTTCAAATGTTCCATTTTTGAACATTCTTTACAAAGACCTAGTGCATATGTATCTGAAAACAATCAGCTTTTTTCTTATATAAATAAAAATGATAGCATTATGTAATGACATTTTCCTGCTTGAATTTGGAACATCCCTGCTACTCTGCATTGAGGTGGAATGATGGATATGCTTGTGGCCTACCCGTTTTGTTAATTACAGGACTAAGGATTAAATTTTGGATTTGTCTTTGTTAGGCAAGCATCGGATTTAAGCTATGTTACCAGCACAATTAGTTTTTGTTTTGTTTCTGAGACAGGATCTTGCTAACTTTGTCTGGGCTAGCCTGAAAGTGTCTAGGAACTGTAAGAGTTTATGCCTTTTGACCTAGGAATCTCACTTCTGGGAACTCTAGTCTAAAGATTATTATGAGAAGTGCTGACAAAGATTTGTGTGTGAAGACATTAATAGCAGTGCTGTTTATATTTTTTTAAATAGGAAAAAACCTAAAATGCCAAACAGTAAGAAAATACTCAAATAAATGGTCACATAAAATATGCCATGTATTCATAAAAATTATACTTTTCAAAAACTACCCATTCTAGACAGAAAAATGTAATGCTAATAGAAAAAAAAAGTTAGGGTTTGAGTTTATAAACATAAAGTTGTTTTGAATTCTTGACATTAAAAATAAGAGTTTTGTAGCTTATTAATATGTAATTGAAATGCAACAAATAAGAGTTTTGTAGCTTATTAATATTGAAATGCAACAAATTATGCATATTTGAAGCTTGCAATTTGATGAAGTTTGACATGGGTTTATATCTGTGTAAAGGTCAGTTCAGTCATATTTTTTATCTAGTAGAGATAATAGATACTATTATCTATTAGATATTTTTATCTATTAGAGATGCAGGAAAAAGTTTTATAAACAAAAGAAATACTGAAAAAGCATTGGAACCTATTAAGCCATCAGATTATGTTAAAGTTGATAAATTTCTGCCTCCCAGGACCATTGAATCTTTTACCAGGGATTTACATTTTGTATTGAGGGATAAACGCAATTCTAAATTAATATTATAATATTAACCATGGCTATAGGTTGGTAATCTGCAGAAAAATTGCAGCGCTTAATAGTTCTATTTCATAATTGATTTCCAACCTTGTTTTTTTATTATCTTTAAGTAGTTGTTCAAAAGACTTTCAATTCATCATGCAAATTTATGAGTACAATGAATCTTAATCAATGTCTGCCCTTCCATCCCTGTTAATGATCTCTCTGAACCCTGCACATACCCTAAGTTCCCAGCCTTAACTATGAACAGTCAGATGAGTTAAGAAATTGACGAGAGCTATGTTTTACAATATCACCACAGAAAAACTCCTGGGTTAGATGTGGATGTTACAAGATTGACAAAAGTTAGTGTGTAGTAAACCCATCTCTTCATGAGTTGAGCAACATTTACAATTGGAATCATGTCCACCTGTTCTCTGCTCAAAGGAAGAATATAAGAAAAGGGGTATAGGAAGGTGTCCAAGAGTAAAAGTAAAATCTTTGAGTCACCAAAGGCTTCAGAAGTGCTTTTCTAAGTTTTCCACCCCAAGTGACAATGCTTATACAGTGGTGTTTAAAGCCACTGTGTAACTTGTTAGCTCTGTAGATAGAAATTTCTTCATCTGTGAGATGGCAATAAAACACCTCATCTCATAGGATAATTTGCATGAGAAGAATGAATTCATGGCTATGAAAGTTTCCACACAATAGCTGGACATGTGTTGCTTATTATTACTTTCACAGTTCCACATTCCTTCTTAGGACTTTTCTCATTGGATAACAAATGTGTTCATTGAGCCAACTAAACAGCTCCTGGAACTATGCAGAATAAGTGTAATCCGCCATCTACATTAACAGTCCTTCAGATACTTGAAGACAGCATTCATGAATTTAATAACTGCTTTCCTTTTGGCATTTTTTTTTTAATTTCAAGAATAGAACACTGTAGACCATAGAAATGAGTGTTATCAGTCTTCCTTTGGATTTTCTATGTAAATGTTGTTTAACATTCAAATGGTGCTGATTATAATTTGAGATATTAACAGTTAGATATGCCATTGTGTCCCTCTGTTATTGTTTGTAAAAGAGGTTAAACACTATATTAACTTCTGAGTAGTGATTTACTGTGGCTTTTGTTTGGGAAGAATAAAAAAAGAAGTAAAATAATATAATTTGATATTGCCTTTGAGACTTTTCAGTTTGTGAAGCTCTTTATTTCCTACTCAGTTTTATTTTTATTTTTAAGGCATACATGTAGTGTAAATACAACATTGCACAAATGCAAAGTTATTCTTTTCTTCTTGGCTTAAGCTGTGGTGTGATATTGCTCAGTAACCATTAAGCAGCTGCTATTCCTCAAAGATGCGCATATTTCCTTTGGTAGATCAAGGGAATTTACTATCTCAATGTCTTCAGATTGCGTTAAGATCCTTGGCCTTTGTATCAGCTTCTGAGATTTACAATGATCTGTGAAACATGTAAGAGCCTTGTTTCTTAAAGATCCCTGAAGCCTGGAGGGGACAGGTGGTTTTATGTTAATGACTTTTCCCCGAGTCTGCCTCTGTACTATTGCAAGGCTCGTGACCCATTGCAAGATTTCTCTCCAGTTATTTTTCCAGAGTCCTCAAGTATTGTCTCTTGCATGCTTCAACAAGCACTAGTCTCCATCCAAGTAATGTGCTATTCAATCTCTTCCTTTTTCCTTTCCACTCCTGAGTAATCCTTGTTCATTATTCAGGTAGTGCCATGTGTACAGGTGCATGAAGGTGCCACCATAGACCCCAGGCTATTCTGTTGCTTGATTCCCACCCACCCATCAGTTCTTTTGGCTCTTGTCAATAGGCCTTATCACTGGTCCTTGGGAACTCTTCCTTCAGTCTACTGTCCCTATGCTCCATGAAGGTATGGAACCCAGTGGGGCTCCTGGGAATTGTATTTTAGCAGTGGGTTCTGAGATACTTCAGTGCCAGTTGTTTTAAAGTGTTGATTTTAAAATTTGTGCTTGCTTTGCATGCATGAAGCCCTGGGTTTGATTCCTCAATACCGCATAAACAGAAAAGCCCAAATGGCACTGTGGTTCAAGTGGTAGAGTGTTAGCCTTGAACAAAAAGGAGCTCAGAGACCTGGAGTTCCAACCTTGAGTTCCAGGCCTTGAATTCCAACCCCAGGACTGGCAAAGAAAAAAAATTTTTTTTTCAAAATTTGTGTTCTGCATTGATTTTGTAGTTACTTTGCTTATAGACAGTGAGTCTGTTATTGAGGAAGATAGAGAGATGAACTAAACCCTGTCACTTCTCTAAATTAAAGGAGTTGATAATCCAATAAGGTATTTAAAACTTGAAAACAGATATCTTGGAAATTCTGAATGTGTAAAGTGTAAAATAAATATAAACTAGGTGTGCTTTGAGTACAGAGGGAAGAAGATATTTCTCTCTGCGTCTTGGAGAAAGCTTGGGGAAGAGAGAGTGGGGTAGTAGTATATGGAGTGAGTGGTGGTTGAGAGGGATATACAGAAAGAAGACAGCTGATCAGAGAGAGCTACAGGGGAAACACAAGGGCAGGTATCTGTACACTACCAAAAGATGAGGTTAAAACTTGTAAATAAGATTTTGCTATTTACTATTTTTTTCCAAGTTTACCATATATAAAATAAAGTATAGCAAGCTCTTCTTTCTTTAAAATGAAATATGTTTATCTGTAATAACTTACAGGATGTGGAAAATTAAAAACACATCTTTGCTTTCAACTCAGGAAAGCGAGTCAAGTATCCTGTTTGTAGTCACAACTTTTAGGCACCTTGTACAGTGCTGGTTACATAGAAGTTACTCAGTAATTACTGAAATTGATTAAACCTGGTAAGGAATTAATAGCTCAAGAACTTTCTTAAAAGTGTATCACTGAGTCACACTCTCTATACCTAGAATTATTTAAAGTATTTCATAAAATTTGAAAAGTGTATCATATATGTTCTTTGAGTAGGGACTTAATATGAGACTAGCTTTTATCACTGAGATCTTGTAGATTCTTTTTTGCTCCTTTTTCATTCTGTTTCTAAAGAGTAGGGACGAGTGGATATGAAATAGTATTCCCACATGATTCCTACATGATTGGAGTGAATGGTTTCCTATCCAGTCTGGTGATGCCAGTGAATGGTTTTATCATGTATATGATATATGGCTAAAAAGCAATATGGTGGCTTTTGTTATGGTAAATTTTCTAAGTAAGAATTTACCAATTATTTGGGCCCATTTAGAGTTTAGTGTGTAATTCAGTATAAGGCTAAGTACTGGCTGTCTAGCTAATCTTAAATTATTGTTCACATTTGTATTGTGCTTACTGTAGTTTGTTTTTATATTTTTTTATGTAACTTAGTTTTCATAATAACCCAATAACGTAGGTGATTTTATTATCTCTAATTTGTAGATGAGGTCTCTGAGACACAATGAGGTCTAATAACATGGCCAAGATTTCATAACTGGTAAATTGGCCAGGATTCAGATTCCAGCTCCTTGACTTGAAATGCTCTGTGTTGCTAAAGCACCCAGCCTCACCTCCATGACCTGAATCTAATCCCTTGGTCATCCCTAAAGCTCTGGAAAATCCAAGATTGCCAGTTTTTGTAGCATTACCCTTTGTTCCCCCTGCCCCCCCCCCCCCCCCCCCCCCCCCCCCGCAAGTATTTCAATTCCAAGGATTTTTAGACCCTTTATATTGTCTTCCAAGGGCAGCCAAATAAACCATATCCAGTCTCCTAAGCCACTTTCTCTCTCGACACCCTAGTTCTATTCCCGTGACCTACATGAGAATTGAAGGATATTTTTGACATGTGCTGGATATAGTTAGATCAGCTACTAAACACAACTGAACTTTCTCAGGCTCCTGCGATGTGGACCACTGTGGCCCCTGTGTTCGGTCACATAAGCATGTGGCATACTTAGAGGCCTGAATCCCTGTCATTTGCTGAATGAAATTTCCAGTTGTTCAAATAATGAGAATTGAAGACATAGTAGCAAGAGTCTGGAAAGCCCTGAAGTTGTGCAAGGTATATTAAAAGGACACAGAATGAGGTTGATGCGAAGACGTATTTGCTGTGTGTACAACTTCTGCTTTGTGTTCCTGGTGACCCTGGAACAAGGGTAGGAGTTTTGGTAACAACAGCTCATTTTTCTTTAATCAGGGTAGGATTTGTGAAAGAACAGTGGTTTCAAGAGATCTTTGAAGTATTTCCAACAAGGCGCTAATTGTGGTTGTGGTTTTCCTTTTTCTCCTCCCCCTCACCCTTTTAATGGGTAGGCTTTAGCCTACCAGGTGCTGCAGCAGGGCAGAATGCATTCAGGGAGTGTCCCAGACCTTCATTCTCTGTGCGTGGGACATGGCAAATAAACCACCCCAATTGCATACATTTAGAGAGTTAACGAAAAAAATGTCCTGGGAGTTGTTTTGCATCTACACTTCTTACTTTTGTTCAAACAAGCATAATTTACATTCATTAGAGTTTTGCTTTTACTGGTCCTTGTTATAAACATTCGTGGCTTTTGTTCTAACCTTTGGTCTAAAAGCTATCACATTCTAGGGTTTAATCATTGTTTCACTTCCTGCTTGTGTTGATATTTTTTCCCTTGATATCTGTTTTCAGGATACCTTGAGGATAGTTTTGTAAAATCTGGAGTCTTCAATGTATCAGAACTTGTGAGAGTATCTAGAAGTAAGTAAATTGTTTTCTTTTTATTTAAGTACAAGGAATGATATAACATATTTTCTATTTTTGAGCATCAAATGTTTTGTGGACAGTAACTACATATTAGGAGAGTTTTAATTTTAAAATCTCAAGTATTTTGTTGAAATCATAGGTGACTTTGTCTGATTTTTAAAATTTGCACTGAAATCATCAAAACTTTCCACTGTACCACACAACTTTTTAATGTTGTTCTCATTGCCACAATACTAGTATTCATTTAATTCAGTTTGCTCTGTGACCATACATGGACATTTATATAAAAGGAAGTGTGATTAATTAAATGTACTCTGTGTTGTTATGATAACCCACATAAGTTTCCTGTAGATAAGTGCTTTTTCATTTTACTAACATTTTGAAGGGGGAGGAGTTGGAGATGTACAGGATATACACACTAACATGCTGAGTGTAAAGGGATGCAGAAATTAACTTTGCAGATTGTAGTTAGATATAGATAGAAAGCATTGTTATCCAAAACAATGTCCAATTGTTTTCACTGGCCACCTCACCTGAGACATCATTTCTGGAAGTCTGGATCTGATTTTTCTAGAGTCTATTCACCTGGCTGGCTATCTAAAAATGGAAGACATTTTCTTAGAAAATTTTCTTACATGTTTGCTAATATGGGAAAATATATCCAAGATACAGGTCTAACACATTGATTCTGTTAGCTTTGGATTTTGAGTTTTGGGGCTTTTTCTAGGAATACTCGAATTTCATTCAGGCCTTGTACTTGTTAATCAGGTGCTCTCACATATGACCATGTGCCCCCCAACCCTTTTTTGCTTTAGATACCTTTAAAATAGAGTTTCATAGATGTTTTTGCCCAGGATGATCCTCCTACGTAAGCCTCCTGGGTAGTTGGCATTTCAGATGAGATTCACCCCACCTGACTTGTTAATTGAGATAGGGTATATCCAACTTTTCGCTTAGACTGGCCTTCAACCTCAGTCTTTCCAATCTCCGCTTCCTCAGTAGCTGGGATTATAGCAATACACCACCATGCCTAGCCCTGTTTATGTAATTTTGAGTGATATGTTTTGATTGAGAGTGATTCCTTTTGAAATGGTGTTATTTACAAGATATTCGTTAAGTTGTGTTTCTCATTTGGGGCAAATCTAGAAGTCATGAACAAGAATTATAATCATCTTAAATGAGTAAAGAGAGAGCAAGTTAATAAGCATAAAACTACACAGTATTTTAAGGTAGTGACTAGTGAAGTAATCTCTAAGCCAGTAGGTGACAATGCCTTTTGTAATGTATTTTCTCCAATAACTCAGATTTCTTAAGTGTTGAGCACAAACACCAGGTCTACCAATGATACCCATGGGCATTTAAGACCTTGGGTAACATCATTTCTGGCATAATTCTGGAATAAATACATAATTCTGGAATAAATACATACATATAATTCTGGAATAAATACATATTCCCCTTTATTTGGGGAACAGAATGGGAGATGAAAATTGAACACTATTGTTCCTGTAATCTAGGGAATGTATTTGATGGATTCCGATGGTTTGCTCAATTGACTAAGGCCATGTAGCATTATGTGCTTTTTCAGATCAGTTGTTTTTTAATTTGAAAAGGAATATACCTCACTACCACATTCTAGAATCATATATGACAGGAGGTACTTGAAGGCACATGTGTATGTATTTTCCTGTTTAACTTTAGTAGAAAGTTCTGAGGCACATGCCATTTTTGAAAAACCTAAATTTGTACTTCCAGCGCCATGATGCATTCACATCCATCTTGAGAAGGGCAGTAGAGTCATCTGTCAGAAAATATTTATTTAGTACCTAATTATAGGTAGCATTATGTTAAGTGCTGTCTGAAGAGAACCACTTTGGAACTTTCAAAAGCTCACAGTGATATTTGAAAAAAAATCTGAATTTCAAAAAGTAGGTTAAAAAAGCTCCTAAACAGTTCAGAAGCAAGGTAAATTTTGCATACTTCACTCATTCACATTCTTAATTTATACTGTCATTTCTTAGAGATTTTTATGTTATTTGTCATGACAAACATTACTGATTAGTAATTAGTACATTAATTATACATATTCATTCCTTAATTTATTTAACAAATATTTATTTTCTCCTCTGTGTGAAAATAGCCATCTCTGTAATGCTTGAGAATTTTTTCTCTCAAGTGTTTTAATGTATTCACATAAAATCTTGTTTATACAATTGAACTTTATTGGTTATGAAATATAGTTTGCTAAGTCAACATAAACTTGAGCATAACCCTTGTACTATATAACACAAATTCTAGCTTCTTTAGGGTTCTGTGGCATTTTAATGGTTCTGTGCTCTAAGGTTTTACTATCATATGACCTTCTAATGTGTATGTTGACGTAAGTTAATGACACTGTTCAGTTTTAGGATAGTGATCTCTTTGTTGAATGATATTATCTCCATCTGAAAAGTTGATTTAGGATCAGTCTTTGGAGAGAACAATAAGCGAGATTAAAGTTTGACCTCTAACCCTTACAGTCTGATTCTTTGGAGCTCTTTTTCTAAGAGGGGATTGGTAACCTCTTAAACATGATTTGCAGCTTTCAGCTTTCTTACAGCAATCTGCGAAGAAGTGCTGATGCTCATCTTTGCATCTACTCTAAGTTCTTCCAGAATCTTGTAATCAGGAAGCTGTGACCTAGATTTGCTGTTGTCACACAGTCTTCTTGTCACTAAATAAATTGTGTGTCTTTTAGTATTTTGGCCATATAATCTACTATTACTGGCAGAATATATATATTACATTTTGCAGGTCCAGCTATAGAATTTATTTCTGTAGCTATCTTGTCTATTATTACTCTAGAATAGTTCTTCTAGAACGAAATTAAGAACTGAAGAATTTTCTGAAGAATTTTTCATGATCATTTTATTATTATTATACCCATAATTTTTATGGCCAAGTAAAGTTTGTTGACTATTGAACATATATATCCAAGAGGAATGACAAGTCTTTGCCCAGTTATTACACAATATTAATTTACAAACTGTTTCCAAAATATACCTTTCAGCTTTTTATTAGTAACTTGGTTGTCTAAATGATAATTAATTCTGATGTAGGAAGCCAGATACATCACTCACATTCCCTGAAATCTTCAAATGTCTATTTTTAACACATACCCTACTTCTAATATCACATAAAACATAGACCTGATAATAAATTTTAAGTATGTGGCTATTGTGAGATTTCTGACCTCACTTTTTTTTCGGCTTCTGGTATATCTCAAGCCATAACAAACAACTATATCGGTTGTTCAAATAACTGAAGTCAAATAAATCATCAGGCGCACAGTATACACATGGTATACAAATATGCTGGGCTAGAAGGATGTTAAAAGTATTTTATATAAAATGAACAGTCTAACAGAAGACATATCATCTACAAGTTTGTGTATATATTTTTAAAGTTTTGATAGGAAAAGAGAGATGTTCTTTGTACATTTCTTAATTACTTTTCTGCAGTAAAGCATGCAACTTCTGAACTTCTTAAATATATTTCAAGTTAATTTTGACCTACCTCATATTAAAATACAGATTACCTGAAAATAGTAATGAATATGTTTAGGATGTTTGTATAATTAATTAATTTTTAGTGATAGTGTTGGTGATTGAACTCAGTGCCTGGGCGTTGTTCCTTAGCTTTTTGCTCAAGAGTGGTATTCTACATTTGAACTACTGCGCCACTTTTGGCTTTTGGCTAGTTAATTGGAGATAAGCGTTCTCACAGACTTTCACAATTGGGCTGGCTTCCAACTGCAATCTTAAGATCTCAGCCTCCTGAGTAGCTAGGGTTCAGGCATGATTAACCGGTACCTGTCTTGTTTATTTAATACTCTAGGTAAAAAAATAAATAAAAATTGATAATTTATAGTCCTTTGGGAATTTTCCATTCAGCTGGAGGCAGTTAGGAGAAAGGGGATTTCAGCAGATTTTGTGTTATTCGGGTGTATTTCAAGGTCTTTGGAATTCTGTACTTCAGTAGAGAGAATGGAGCTTCTGAAGGCCCCAAAGTGAAGAAATACCATTTGCCCTTTTGTTACCTTTGGTAACAGCTGCCTTTCTCTACTTTGCACATCATCTCTGTCCTTGACTTTGCTCTTACTAACAACCCTAGTTCATAATTGTCTTCCTTTTAATACTTTGCTTATTCTCCAAAGACCAGTACCATATATGACTTTTCTACAAACACCTCAGACCATTCAAGTCCCTCATGGAATCTTTTTCCCTGGGAATCCTACAGCATGTATTGCCCACATAGTTCATTGGAGTAGTTGCATTGTGATCCACACTATCATTTTACTTACGTATTTTATACAAGTGTTTTGTTTACCTAGCTTGATACATACTACCTCTGATGGCAGGAGTATTAGAAACTGTTTTGTATCCACTATAATACCTGCCAAAGTGGACATGGTCAATAGCATCCAGATGAATAAACCCAGAAAACTGGTTCGTTCTTACCACTTTAGTTTTTAGCACATTTTAAATTGCCCCATATTTATTAACCACTCCTATTCTACTAGGAAAGAAACTTGCGGAGGGAGAAAAAAAGAAGGAAGTGAACTCACATTTGGTTAACATAAATGATGCACTAGTTATGAGGCTGGGCTTTTACTCCTTTGCTCATTGAATCTGCAAACCCATCATAAATGGAGATTCACCTTTGTTTCTAATTTACAAGTGGCAGAGAGGGCTTCAATGAAAATGTTATTCATCTTTCAAGACTTTGTTCATTGCATCACAGCATGCTGCCTCTTAGATATATTCAAAAAATTATTACTAACATATTAATTATAATATTAATTACTAAGTTTAATATTACCATAATATTAATTCATATTAAAGTTATAAGTATTGACAAATTCAGAAAATTCTTGCTATATAAACTACTACCTTAAAATACAAAACACCATTAGTATATTTTAAATGACATATAAAGTTGTGGTATCAACTTTTTTTAGAAGTAAAACATAAATATTGATCAAAGTAATAATGGACATTCAGTTTTAAAAATCTGAATATATATTTTAAAAGCCACTTGGTTTTTATTTTATATTTGTAAATTTTATTTATATGCCTTCCCTAATATTTCTTCTATCAAGTATTTACTTATACCATTACTTATATCAAATAACTATAAATATGGTGTGTTTTGTGTTAGGTAGACAGACAAGATTGGGCTAGGTAGTATACCCTAGCCTTGAACTTGCTCTGTGGTCTAAGGACGCCTCAAACTCTTGACCCTCTTTCTTAACTCTCCCAGGATTACAGACACATTCTACCATGTGGCAATAAATATAATTTCTAATCCACCCTACTATTAATGTTAGCATTGACATAGAGTAATAATGTTAGGTATTTATTTGTAAAACCAGTCTGCATTCTTACTTAGCAATGATTTGGTCATGTGCAAAGTTGTTTGATGCTAAATCATAGGGCTTATGCTCTACTTAATTGAGATTGACAGGGAGATGACTGACAGTGATAGGCAATATAAAGGAGTGAGTGAAGGTTCGGGAGGGGGATTTGGGTAAGTGATAACCAGTGATCATAGATAGTCTGCATGCCTCAAATGCCCAAATCTGATATAAAAAGGTTCTCAAGTTCTACCCCATACAATGGATATTAAAGCCTTGAGATAAAGTTCTTGTGCAGAAGCATGAAAAAGATTGGATTTTATATCTGAATAGAGTTAAATGTGAATGTTGGTCACAATGTTTCTTTTCATTTTATTCTGCAGCACCCATAACCCAGGGAACTGGAGTGAACTTCCCAATTGGAGAAATCCCAAGCCAACCTTACTATCATGACATGAACTCCGGGGTTAATCTTCAGAGGTCGCTGTCTTCTCCACCAAGCAGGTAATGGAAAGAGGAGCTTCTCATGTTCTCATCCTATATGCAGAGAGGTAGGTAGGTTGATAGGCAGATAGACAGGTAGGTAGATATGCAGATGAGCATGAAGTTAGATCTGTAGACAAACAGGAAAGTAGGTGGATAAAGAAAGAAGAAATAAAACAGTTTTACTTAGTCTTTCTTGGTATAATTTGTTGTGGGTATCTTCAAATTGAGTATAATTATTGTTCTAAGAACTTAAATCTTTTCTGAGAGGACAAAACAACTATGAAAATATATTAACATGGTTTTTATTCTGTGCTATGAAATATAGTTCTTCATATTAACTTATTTGGGGGCAGTTTTTGAAATGATTTTATTGTGTCAGTGATCCCTGGTGTAAAACTGATCTGTCCTTGTAACTGTTAGCCTAATTTTGCACACCCAGATAAAGAAACATGAAAAATAAAAGAAAAAGTTTAGAATCAAAAGGCCTTATTCTAGGTCAGAGTTTTTGCTTGGTTATGCTTTTTGATGAGGTTAGTTAAATTTCTGCTACCAATGAAAGTGTTACCTGCTCTGAGATTTTGATGAACCAATCTTTGCTGTGAGGTTGAAAAATAAGATTTCTTTGTTTTTAAGTTTTGTTTTGACATTTATTTTATCTTGTGCCTTCTTTTGGTAACTGACAAATATTTAGATATGTTATTTTGTTTTTATCAATTAGATCTCACACATGAAAGAATTATCTCATTTTTAGGACTTTACATGTCCATTATTATCAAATATAAAAGCATAAATGAGTCCCCAAGCAAAACATATTTTTCACTATGTCAATTTTTAAAAATAAAAGAATACTTGAATAAGATTTGCCCTAGACCACTGTTTTTCTCAATATAAAATTAACTACATTCGAATTAATTAGAAGAATAGTCATATTTATGTGCTTATAAACTGAGGCCAGTTTTATGATCAAATTATTTGCATGCAATTAAATTTTGTAAAAAGATAATTGGGTCAATTGTCACTAAAATTATCTCTAAAAAAGACTGAGATATTAAATATTAAATACATGATACGTTTTCCATATTTGAACTGTGAATAGTAATTTGTTTACTTTGCTAGGATGAATATGTTCTCAGCTTAGATCTTTACTCAACATAGAAACTTCGTCTTTCACAATTAAGAACTTAAAACATCTCTTTATTACCTTGTTAGGAAAATAATGCCTTTCTAATGTTAAGTTTTCCATACTTCTGATGACTCACAGAAGAATTAGATGAAAAGGAGAATTAAAAATGAACTTCTGGTTAGGCACTAGTTCATTAGCTACTCAGGAGGCTGCAATCTGGAGGGTTACAATTGAAATTCAGCTCAGGCTAAGAAAAATCTGTGAGACTCTTCTTCCAAAATAACCAACAAAAATCTGGACTGGATGTGTGGCTCAGGTGGTATAGTGCCAGCTGAGCAAGTTCAAATTCTGGTATCAGCAAAAAATAAAAAGTTGTAACTTTGGATACTTTTGCAAGACACTGATGAAATGTTATTGATGCTTATTGTAATTTAGCACAGGTAGAAGTTTTTAATTATGTTAGTACTCTTAGAGCCTTGGGCCAAATACTAATCACAAATATATTTATCAACACACTCAGACATACACAGGCTTCAAGGCTTGGAGAATGTAGTGTCCTGGACAGGACCAAGTCATGGATATCAGAGGTCCTTTCCAGGTGTCTGATTGTTTAAAATCAAATTAATTGTTTAATGGGAGTATATGATAGAATATCAAATGTTGAGGCCCATATCAGAAAATAGTTATTTTTAAATCTTTAAGATGAGTCATATTTTCTTTATTAAAATGTATCATTCGGCTGGGTACTGGGGGCTCACTCCTGTAATCCTAGCTACTGAGGAGGCTAAGATCTAAGGATTGAAGTTCAAAGCCAACCTGGGCAGGAAATTCTGTGAGATTCTTATCTCCAGTAACCTACTCAAAAAAAGCCAGAAGTGGAACTATGGCTCAAGTGGTAGAGTGCTAGCCTTGAACACAGAGAGACTCAGGGACAGTGCCCAGGCCCTGAGGTTAAGCCCAAGGACTGGTGGTTTAAAAAAAGAATTCTAAATGTTACTTTTTAGTTTGAGTTTGGCAGTCACCTCCTTTTTTCCCTTGATCTTAACTATAAAGGATTAGCAGTCTCATATTTTAGGAGGAGGCAAAGAATATATGTAATAGGTTATAATCAGTGAAGTACTACATAAATTTTATTATTATCATTAACTATGGGGCTAATACTAATACTTAATGAGTATCTTCTAAATGTTAACCACTTAACAAAGAGCTTTATAGTTAATAACTTATTTAATCTTCTTGACGAACTCCTTTGAAGTAGAGTTTATTATTTCCGTTTTACAGATGATTAAACTGAATTTAGAAAATTTGAGGAGTGCTCTATTAAGAACAAATAAGCAACTTAGTCAAGATTTATGATTTTGAAAGCTTTTGTTCTGTTGTATTCCATTACACTATTTCTGAATATATAAGAACACTTGTCAAAGGCAAATAATAGATAAATAAACATTATTAATATTGATAATTATATTACAAATCAAGTTCAATTTTTAATGATGGCAGACTAAGTTCTAAAATTGGCCATATGCTTGCTATGTAGACATTCTGCCACTGAGCCATAATTCTAATCTCAAGTTTAATCTTAATAGCACAATTTTAATATTAGCAGACAAGGCACATTGAATTTACTTTTCAAAACTTGAAATTTCTTTGGAAGAATTTTTGAGCAAGGTAAATACAATGTGTACTGTATTTCTTAGTCAGTTGTTATAAGATACTGTAACAGCTAGAAATGCTTGCTGCTCATGTTGATACATGTATACTTATTATTCTTTCAAAGTAATTTTATGTTGTGTTTATGGTAACACACCACTGTAAAGATTTTCTCAGATATTTTTGATTGTGAGGCACTTAGCTTGAATTCAGAGCATCATGCTTGCTCAGCTTACTTGATCATGGAGCTGACACTCTACCACTTGAGCCATACCATCAGCCCAACTTTTTGCTTGTTATTTTGGATATCGAGTCTTGAGCACTTCTCTGTCTGTGTTGACACTGAACCACACATAGTGCTCTAGATTTTAGCCCACTGAGTAGTTAGGATTACAGATACGAACCAGTATCTCAGGTTCAGGTCATTTATTGTTAAATGATACTATACTTCTTCCTATAAATCCCAGTTAATATAATTATTGTCATATTTTAACAGCAAAAGACCCAAGACTATATCCATAGATGAAAATATGGAGCCCAGTCCCACAGGAGACTTTTACCCCTCTCCGAATTCACCAGCTGCTGGAAGTCGAACATGGCATGAAAGAGATCAAGGTGGGTAATGAGGCAATGTTTCAAGGGACCTCAGACTACATGGTTTCACGTAGTCAAAATTTCATAAGAAAACCAATATAGATTTGTACTTTCTTTGTGAGATGATTTTGGTAAAATTAAAGATAATATGCTAGTCATAAAGTCACAAAAATCCTATTATTACATGTTTAATGATACTTTCAGAACCCACAGTTTTACACACACACACACACACACACACACACACACACACACACACAGACATGTGCACGTGCGAGCGAGAGAGCGCACGTGCGTGCGTGCGCCCCTGCGAGAAAGAGAGAGAGAGAGAGAGAGAGATATTGTGGTCTGTCTATAGTTATTGGTTAAATTTCAGCAGAACCCAGGTTCTGATTCCATTTGATCAGATAGCTCTTTTCTGTGGGGCATTTCAAGGAGGGGCCAAACTTCTAACACTCCGGAGGGCCAACTGCAGAAGGAAACATAATTCATTTAGGTGATAATTAAAACACAAACAATAAGCAAAAGCATTTTGTAAGAAAGGTTATATCTGAGTCAAAATAGTTGTATTTTCTAGATAAAACTATGATCCAGGGTTGGGAAGGTGGCTCAGTGGTAAATTACTTGCCTTTCATGCATGAGGCCCTGGGTTCGATTCCTCAGCACCACATAAACAGAAAAATCTGGAAGTGGTGCTGTGGCTCAAGTGGTAGAGCACTAGCCTTGAGCTGAAGAGCTGAGGGACAGCGCCCAGGCCCAGAATTCAAGCCCCATGACTGACAAAAAACAAAAACAAAAACAAAAAAGACTATTATCCAGTTCAAGGAAAGCTTTGGAGAGAAATATGCTTTTAAGAAATAGATCCTTTTTAACTTTCTAGGGCCTGGGGTTGGTTCTTTTTCCTTCCTAATGCATATTGAACTTTAGTGCATTTCATCATAATACCCTTACCTCTCCCCACATTTAGGACAGTATTAAGCATAGACATAGAAAAATAGCTAATTTCAATTTTATTTGTATGTATGCAAATATAATTTTAGATCAGCTCCATGAGATACATCTGGAAATTGCTTTTAAAATCAAATCCAGTATTTTAAAATATTTCTACATTCAATCTTGGTCAAGATACTTTTTTTTTTTTTGAGAGAGTTGTGGGGCCTGAACTCTGGGCCTGGGCGCTGTCCTTCAGCTCTTCAGCTCAAGGCTAGTGCTCTACCACTTGAGCCACAGTGCTACTTCTGGCTTTTTCGGCTTATGTGGTGCTGAGGAATCGAACCCAGGGCCTCATGCATGCAAGGCAAGCATTCTACCACTGAGCCATCTTCCCAGCCCTAAGATACTCTTTACTAATGTTTTTATCCCAAGTAGAGTGCTAGCCTTGAGCTGCAGAGCTCAGGGACAGTTCCCAGGCCCAGAGTTCAAGCCTCATGCCAAAAAAACAAAAAATGAAAAACAAAAACCAAAAACAAGCAAAAAAACCCCAAACCTTCAGAAACCTTTAAAAACCTTCATGAAGGTATTAGACTTTGAGTCAGTTAGGCGCCCTTTAGCATGGTGATATTTTAACTAATGAAGAGGTGAGAAGCCTGGAAAATAGGGGACAAGGGACAGACAAAAGTAGAGCCAAGTGCTGAGCTGGGCAGTAAGTTTCAGAATGGCCACATGTGCCATGTCATTGGCTATGCGCCTCTGAAGGAATGTCATCAAGTATGGCAGGGTTGTTTTATGGAATGACTTGGAAATAGCTGAAGAGGTTTGGTTTTGGTGCGTTCTCTCAATCCACCCTTCTGAGAGTAGACAAAAATCATCCTCAGAAAACATAAATTAACGTTTTATCATTCTGCTGCTTCCTATCCATCAGAAACTCCCAATTGCTCTTTGGACAAAGTCAGAATTCTCTAGTTTGACTAGTGGACCCAAAGACCCTAAATTGCTATTCTGCCTTTCCTCCTGTCTTCACCTGAGCTTGATGTTTTGTTTAGATTTGGTTATGACACCCTGGACCTTGCCTTTTGGAATATTATTCTAACTCTTGCTCTGGCAAATTCTTTGGCAACTTTAAGGGTTCAGGAATTTCTATCTAAATTAAGTCCTTGTTTTTGTTTGTTGACAAGCAGTATTTTTTCTTCTTAGTAATTGTAAAAGATAATTTCCCTATTTATTATAATTAATAATAATAATTATTCATTGTCTAAATGTGTCTGTATCATGTGGGCATTGTCCTTATCTGTCTTGGCTATTGTTGTCACCAACATACAATAGAATGCATGGACATGCGCAGTAAAATCACAATACATATTTGTTGCATAAACAAACTATGATAGGCAACCCATTCCCTTAGTGAAAGCTAGATGAACCTGAGTTGTAAAAGTATGAAAACAAGACTTTCAACTCTTTATATTTTATTGCTTGTTTTACTGACAGTGTCAATGCATTCTAAACAAAGCTATATTTTCCCTGTCAAAAAATTATTCTAGGGAAGATTCTAATGGTAATAATAATAACATTTTGAATGAGTGGGAATGGATGTATTGCTCAGAAAAGTGTAGGTGTTCTTTATTACAGAGTGTCACTTTGTAAGAATTGATTCTTCTTTCAGCCTATTCCATTAAGCCAATCTCAAATCATATTATAAAACATTTCTGAAAAGTAGAAGGGAAACTGTCATTCTTTTTCTTTGTAAAATCATTGCATTGTCATGGTGATTTTCTATTATCAAAATGACTACAATTATTGGAGAAGTCTGTAAAGGCATATTGAGAGTAAGGGAAAGTGTTCCCTCTCATGCAGACTTAAAAAGAAAAAGTCTTGTCAGTTTAATTTTGAAGACCCTGAAGACTTTGTAATGTGAACAATAAGCTATTGTGGAAAGAAGGCTTCAGTGACAATGACAAAATGAAAGCAGTACACAGTACTATCTTTATAAATTTACTAAGTCCAATGGAGTCCTTTGGTCTTAGAAAATCACTTTTTTTGAAATTTTGCAAAATAAAATGCCCCACTGTTGTTCTTGTCCATCTTTACCTATTCTTAGGTATACCTCTGTCCAAACTATTGACTAAGTGCCATTCTGGCATTTGTAATAACTTTAATGGGTCTTGTATTTCTTTCTCCCATAAAGCCCTATACTAACTAATCAATAACTACTTAATGGTTAGTTGTAATATGCTTGTATTTTTGGTGGCAGAAATAACTTGAAATTGGCAATTATTTATTTCCTGGGTATGTACCTTAATCTATTAGGGTAATTTTGCATTAAATTATATTTTTATCCAAACATCTAGGAAAACTGATTTTGGAAATATGAGAACTAAATATAATGGTTCAGGCTGAAACATCAATCTAAATCAGTAAGATTTCTTTCAAATAGGCAAAAATAAATGACCAAATTTATTATACCTATTTTGACACAGAATCTAAACTTCATTTTTTTAAAAAATAATTTACTTTGAAAACATTTTTATTTTAGCGTATTTAAACATAATTGCATAGTAAATTATATATTTTTTTCTTTATTTCTTTACTTTCTTTTTTTTCTCTATGTGCTGTCAGTGGGTCTTGAACTCAGAAACTGGTGTTCTTTCCCTTTTAACTTTTTCTTTTAAGGCTGATGCTTTACCACTTGAGCACAGCTCTATCCACCTTTTTTGGTGGTGAAGTGGATATAAGAGTCTCAAGGACTTTCTTGTCTTAACTGACTTTAAGCTGTGATCTTCACTCAGATATCAGCCTCCAACTAGCTAGGGTTCCAGCTAGGGTTACAACCACCAGCTCCTTCTATATTAATCCTTTTCAAAACACAAAGTTAAAATTTCCTGATTATAAAAAATAATTTACAATTCTGCAAATATAAATGTTAATATTTTTAAACTAAACAGTCAATAGTGTTAATAGTTTGGTAGAGGATTCTGTAATTTGCTTAAATTTCTTCTGATGATTAGTAACAGATATTAAGTTTGTCAATATTACATTATGTAATATTTACCTTTTTATTTAATATTTTATACATAGAGAAGGGAAGGAAAAAGAAAATACTTTGGGGCTAGTAACAAAGGGTAAAGAGCAACTGCTACATTTCCTTTGGATGTACTAGAATACTTTTCTTCATTTATGAAGAATCTTATGAATCCTGGGTCTCCTTAAACTTCGGACCATCCCTCATTCTAATTAACAGTTTTTATTTATGGTGCTTGAGATTGAACCCAGGCCTCATCCATACTAGGCAAGTATTCTACCATAGCTATACCTCACAACCCTGAGCACTTGTTTAAGACTTTAATGGACAAGTGCATAAAGAAAGTTAGCTTATCAATATGAGGGCTGAAATAACACTCACAAAAGACTGTCGATATCTTGTCTACATTTAAATTTTTCTACCTAAGTCACTTTACAGAAAGCTCTGCTTCCTAGATAAAGTACTTTTCTAGATGTCACTAGAGCAGTCTGTTGTAATTTCTGATGTGCAGAGGAAAAATGAGAAAAGTCATGGTTTTTCTTGTAATTCAAGTTACTTTCATCAGACTTAAGTCCAATTCTAATGTCCAGGAATTTGACAGACTGTTATTTGCTTGAACATTTGAAGTAATCATTTATCAAGGTCATTATACCCCTGCCATTCTAATAGTCATTGATTCATCTAAGTCTGAATATAAAACTCCAAAAACATTACTTAATAGACATTAGTGAGGAAAATGTGATAGGGTAAATATATTTACAACAAATAGTTGAGGATTTCTAAATGTATACTTTAATAGCTTCTAGTCTAATGAACATTAAAACAACTTGTAATCTTAGATAAATGTAAATTTAGTTTTCATGCAGTACAATTTTATTGATTTCTATACATTTAGGATTTGAGATAATCTGGTTCCATTAACATTTACAAAATATCTACCATATGCCAAGAATTTTATGGGCACTGGGCATACAAACATGATTAAATGAATCTTCCAGCCTTGACCTGATGACAGAAGAATGATTTTTACTACTATGAAATAAAGGCATTTCACAGAAAGTAAATGATATAAACTAAATTATAAGGTAGCTGTATTTATACTTTATACTGTAGTACTAACTTTTTTCATAAGTACACAAAATCAGGAAATTCATATGTTAGAAAAATCAACCTGGGAAGGTGGCTCAGTGGTAGTGGGCTTACCTTGTATGCATAAGGCCCTCGGCTCCATTCCTCAGCACCAAATATACAGGAAAACCAGCATTACTTGGTGTATTGTATGTAATTAGATTTTAAGAAATAATTAAAAAAATTGAAATCTAAAATAAGGAATATTTAGACATTATATTCCGGTTGCTATAGGTGCTTGAAAATAAAAATGTTATTTTTCTTAATGTTGAGTATATAAAAAGGTGGTTGAGCATTTGCCTAACTAACACAAGGCCCTATGTTAGATCCTCAGCACATTAAAAAAAATTCTGTCACATAAAGTCTGTAATTTTATGTATTTGTAAGTCATAGGGATTTTACTTACGAAATTTTAGAAATATTTTCCATAGTAAAGTGGTCTTAAATGTTGTACTGAATTTCAGTTTGTACTTTGTAGATTTCAAAAAGTATGTAACGTCATTAAATGTGTGAAGTCAAATAGCCCACAGGAAAACTGAAGACTAGAGTTATAGGATCTCTTTAATACCTTGGGCTCACAAGGACATAAATACCTATAAATAATAGTGTGGTAGCATCCAGATAGAACCAAAATTTAAAATCAGCATTTAATCTGAATTTCAGGAATGTTCTCAGCTGTGTAGAATATGAGTAGTAAAGTAAAGAGATTCTATTTTAACTAAACTTTGAACTTCTTTTTATTCATGTATACATAGAATATTAAGTGTACTGTTGTGTGCTCTGCATATACAGGAAATGCTGTTTGCCCTTTTTTTTTAAAGGTTTTGAAAACTCATCTTTTGGGGAGCATTCAATTTTAAATTTGGGGAAACACTGTTGGAACCCTAACTTTCACATGACAAAGGACAGATTCTCAAGAGTTTCTCAGTGCGGGGGTAGGGGGCTGAGTGACGTGTTCTCTACAGAAGGAGGAGGAGCTGATGGCTGTCTTTGGGGAGTAGTCAAACATCAGAAGAATTAAATAGCCAATGCCAAACATTTGACTTTGAGCCAGCAAACAAGTAGAGAAAGTTTTTATAGAAGTCCTTTGGCAGGATTAATGTCAAGAGGAGCGGTTTTGATGTAATGTATAAAAAGTTTGAGTTTCTTTGTTGAGCTTCTTACAATAAAAAGAATCTAGTCTATCAACATCCCTGATAAGAAATTGATTTTGCAGACTTAGATAACAGATTATTAAGCCCCTCAGTGAGACATTATTCAGTTTCTTTGTTTTATAGTTAAGCAGTCCAAAGCTCAGAGAAACTGTCTTGCACAAAGTAGTCCATTGTGGAAATGAAACCCCTTTGTATGACTACTTAATAACATATTTTTTTAAAGTATCCTCATGAATTCCAGAGGTTAGGCTTTCTTTATTAAAAGCTAACTTTTTTCTCTTTCTGTTATCTTACAACCTCCCTGGAGAATCAATATGTATGTAAACTTATTTGTGTATAGAGAAATGAACTAGAAGAATTTTAATGCTACTGTTTGAGGTTTGTAGATGATCTGTTTCTCTAGAAACCTTCAGGTTCAACCTTCTAGAATTAAAATGAGAGAACCGAAGTGAATTTGTTCATTTTCAGGGATCTGGAAGAATTATTAAAACAAAGTTTTGAGATGGTAGTATGTATGTATGTACATATATGTTTATAAAATCAATCTCCTAATATTAGTAGTAGGTAATAAAAAAAGTGAAGTATGAATGCGTATATGGAGGAGAGCTAGTTTAAAATGAACAACACAACACATATTTTAAGGAGTTTTTGTTAGGAAAAGTAGAGAGAAATGTAAAGTGAATCTCCGTATATTAACACCCAGCTTTCATGTTAACAATATTTTATTAGTCCCGTTGCAGTTCTTAACTTTTAGTTTTTAAAGAAGTATTTTAAAGGAAATCATGTCATTTGCTCATAAACATTACTTAGTGTTTCTAACAGTATCAATATCAGTCTGAAAAATACAATATATTTTTTAACATAACCTCATCCCTTTTTGTCACCGTACAAATTAAACCAAAAAGGGGGGAAATGTAAGGTTACACTATCCTTGCAGGCCTAATCTCTACCTGAAATGGCAGCGCCTGCGCAGTAGGTGAGGCACCTCCCACTTCTGGCCCCCATGATAAAAGAGCTTCCAAGGAGCCAGACATCGCCATTTTGTCCTTTTCCTTGTTGCTTTGCTAGCAATAAATATTTTCTTCTACTTGACTTCTGTCCACGTGGTCTCTTGGGTTACTTTCTTTGGGGTTACTTTCTACCTGTTACATTTTTTCCTTCACCTTGTGTCTTATATATACAGTTATCTGATTTGGGGAAGGGCAGGGGAACAACAAAATGGTGAGACAAAGGGTGAACCAATGCAACAGCGATACTTACAAGACAATAGTTGGAAATGAACTCTGCAAATTGGAGGCGGGAGTGGGAGAATGAGGGAGGGAATAACAATGTTGGACAAGAAATGTACTTATTACCTTACACATGTAATTGTAACCCTTCTGTACATCACCTTGACAATAACATAAAGTCACAACAACAACGAAAAAACAAAAAACCTAATGTATAATGACTGCAAGCTCAAATTTCTTGAAGGATATTTTGTTTGAATTAGAATTCAAAGGTGGTCCCTATGTCTTATTTATTCTTTCAGCTTCTGTTTATTCTAAACTAGTCATCCTTCCTCTTCCTTTCTGTATCATTTATCCTTGATGAAACCCATAATTGTGTTCAGCAAGCATTTGTGACTGAGGAATATAAGACCTTACTGCCATTTTTGTGGCTACCATTTATTTGGTACTTGCTATCTGTCAGATTTAAGTTTACATAAATTTTTGCTTTTAAAACCTATAGAAAGCTGGGCACTGGTGGCTTATATCTGTAATCTTAGCTACTCAGGATGCTGCAATCTGAGAATTGTGGTTCAAAGCCAGCCTGGACAGGAAAGTCCATGAGACTCTTATTTCCAGTAAACCACCAGAAAACCAGAAATGATGCTATGGCTCAAGGAGTAGAGTGCTTGCCTTGAGCTGAAGAGCTCAGGGTCAGTGCCCAGGCCCAGAGTTCAAGCCCCATGATGGACAAAAAAAACCCCAACTAACCAACCAAACAAACAAAAACCTATAGAAAACCCCAGTTCACAGATTATTAAACTAGTATCTGCCCGCACAGACAATTGACACTCCAGCTACAGAATAACAAAGCTAGATTCTAAGTTTCCTTTATGTTCCAATATTTCAGATTTTATATAAGTCAAAGTCAAAGAATTTGACAATCTTCAGCAATCCCTAACTTGAAAATCTGTAACTTTTTTGAGAGCCAACATGATGTCACAAGTGGAAAATTCCACACCTGACCTCATGTTTTGGGTTGCACTCTCAAAATACTGTAGAAAACTACCTTCAGGGTATGTGGTTAAGGTGCATATGAAACATAAATGAATTTCATGTTTAGACATGGATCCCATCCTCAAAGTACCTCAGTATGTGTATATAAATATAAAATATGAAGAAACATCTGAAACACTCGGGTACCAAACAATTCGTAGAAGGGCCTTGAAATCTTCCCTTGAGTCTTTAAGCTTTCATTAGCATGGATCTTTTTGAAAACTCCAAAGGTTTCACATTTCATGTATTACCTTTTATATGTTTATTTAAAATACTCCTATTGAATAACACAATAATTGGACTGTTTATGTGCTTTGAGGCACCACATGTTTTGCCTTATACCTTAGGAATGCACAGTTCTCACAAATACATGTTCTGTCCTGCACTGTTCCGCTACAACAAATGATTGATAGAGATTGAGTTATTATAACAGAACCTTGTTATGGGATCAGTGTCTCCTACTTTGAAAACAAATGACTCAGCCAGACGGCAGCATTTATTTTCTCTAAATGACTAGAGACGTAGCAATAGGAGACCATTATCCTGTGACAAGATTCTATTTCATTGACATTATCTCACAAATGTAATTGGTCCATTACTAAATAGAGGTTTTGTTACGGATCGATTTTACGTGATTTCTAAAACCATTAGGATAATAAATATACAATCATCATAATTTCATTGACAGAACATTTTTTAAAATTTACATTTGTTGGAGGGAAAAATACAGATTTAGGGTAAACTAAAACACTACCATTTATGTCCATTTTGACTACCTTTCCTTTAAAAGAAAAAGAATAATATGCAGCAACTGCATTGTGCTCTCAAGCTGACAGCCTTAAAATTTTCATGTTTTTTTCCTTCTCATTAAACCATATCAGATCATAATTGTTCTCAATCAATTAGTGTACTACCTCACAGTAATGATTTTATTTGAAACAAGTTCCAGATCATTTTTAGGACTTTCCTGTAAATCCACTAAAGTAATACATCACATTTGAATCCACGCTAACTGGTACCAGCGTGGAAAACAATAGCATCAGTAACAACAGAAACACTGAAGCATCTTCTAGTGTAAGTGTTTCTAAATGCATGGTTCCCCCCCTCCTCTAACCCCCTCTTCTCTAAAAACTCATCTGTAATCTTGTTAAATTAGAACTCTTCCAGTATCTTTCTGACTTTTACAGTTAAGGTTACAGTATTGATTGTATTTTATAGTCCATAGCTCTCAGATGATTAACATTAATAAGCTTCCATAGCAAGAGTTCTCCCCAGAGTCCATGTGAATACCAGTTATATACCTACACTGATGTTTAGTAAGTGACTAAAATATATTCTAAATCCTGTATAATTATTTGGCCTTTTTTTTTTTTTTTTTTTTTTACTCCTTTCAGAGTATGTTTACTAACATTACACAAGATGCTTTATCCTTGTCTGATAAAATGAAATTTCTAGCGGACAGAAGCATTTTAAAGCATTTTTAAAAGTCAGTTTTATTTACTCAATCTTCATTCTTTTAACACTGTTCTTCATTATTCAAAGGTTTTTTTTTTTTTATTTAACTGCCTTAGAAAGGTGATTGTAAGCATCAAAGGGGTTTGAGTTTTAACTTTGTATTGGGTGTAGGTGTAGCCTGGAGTCCTTCTTTTTAATGGAGATGTCTTAAAATAGAGACTTGTAGTAACGTGCTACTCAATTTAACCTGGGTTAAAATATGACGACAAACTCATCAACCATCGCAGATTGTTTCAAGTTCCTGAAGAATACAGTGCTATGCCTGAGTATAATTAAAATAACTCAACAATTAAGCAAGAATTCATTTATTTAACACAAAGACTACCTACCATACTTTCTTTTTTAAAAAGAACTGATTTTTTATTTTTAAAAAGTTGAGAGTTCTGCTTAAGATGATCTCTTTACATTGATTGTCATTTTTCTATAGTTATTTTGATGTGTAATAAATGTAAATATATATAAAGAGATACTTTCTTAGCATGACAGCTAATTATTTCTTGAATCATCTGGCATCATAATCAATCTACTGTAGCAGGATTAAGTCCATATGTCTTGTCAAACATTCAGAGCTTTTGTTAACTTGGAGTGTGTAGGAAGGACTTGTTCACATTTGCCATATAATCATAGAATTGTATGTCTTGAAGAATCTCCAGAAATAGATAATTTATTTTCTTCTCTGTATTTTAAGAAGATATTCACTATTTTGTTTTTAGCCAAATAAACTGCAAAGGTTACATTTAAGCATTTCATCTTAGGTCTTTAGAAAATCAGACATTTATTCTGTATAGTGTGATGTTGACCATAATAAGGTCTAGCATTGTCAGGCTTTATAGGGAATTATTTATCATATTCTGTGGAGCTACAAGCAATATTTTCCACCAGATATATATGTCCTAACTCCTATGGTAAAAGTATTAGTTCTTTGTGGGGAAGTTAAGAAAACATACCTCCTGTCTGATTATATAGATAATACCTTTTAATATTTCACTTTATTATGTACTAGTTTGTTTTACTATATATTTTTCTATATATCCTATTTTTAATTCAGGAATTTTTGTGTTAAGTTGGGTTTATACGATGCTAGCTTGTACATTACTTTCTTTTTTGCCTTTTTTCTTACAATATAATGTCTCTTGGGCTGGGAAAGTGGCTCAGTGGTAGAGTGCTTGCCTTGCATGCATGAGGCCCTGGGTTCAATTCCTCAGCAACACATAAGCAAAAAGAAAAAAGCCGGAAGTGGCACTGTGGCTCAAGTGGTAGAGCATTAGCCTTGAGCTGAAGAGCTGAGGGACAGCGCCCAGGCCCAGAGTTCAGGCCCCACGACTGGACCAAAAAAAAAAAAAAAAAAATGTCTCTCTATGAGGTCATTCAGTTATAATATGCTATACTTTTGAATATATGGTAAGTTATTTAATGTCCTCTCTGCTTCTGGATTTTTACATATTTCTTGGCTGTAATACAAATACAGTGGGAAACATATCATAATCACTATCCCTAATCTTGATTAATTCATTCCTATCTATTCTTTTCATTGTTCCCAGTTCCTAGCATATTGCTTTACACCACGCCACCAACTACAAGTTCAGTGAAATTTTGTTAAAGGATAAATACATTCCTACTGTAGAATTACTGAGTTAAGTCTTATGCCCATTTACAAGTCTTTGGGGTCAATATTGTTACTGACTCCCAAAGGGTCTTCTCAGTTTACATTCCCACTAACAGTACAAATGACCTACCTCCACTATCAGATGAACAATAATTTAAATGTGGAATGACATGGCTCTATAGAAAGCATATTCTCTAAAATATATTTGCAGACTAGTCTCTATGGTTCCTCATTTTAGGGAAAAAAAATGTATATTTTATTTAAACTGTCAGGGATTACATCATATCTTTTCTCACCATGCCACTAAGCTAGTGTCACTTTATTGCATTTTACTGTGAAAGAAACAGAGAAATCAAAATAGTTCCTACAGGACTGTGCAGAGCTCACATATAAAGGCACAACCTATTTGCTGTCTCCTTTCTTCTTCCTACAAAGCGCATTTCCCAGTAACTGTTCTTTAACAAGAGATACAACTTAATGAAAGTAAGAATCATTATCAATCCCAACCGGGAAAACAAAATAATAAATACTTGAAAATTTGGTGCTGGGATCTAAATTAACAGGTGCATGTTTTCAATCTAGCATTGATAATTATGTTATTTTGCCTAACATTTATACTATGGTGAAAGCCCTGTAAACTTTTCTTTCCTCAACATTATCTCAAGGCAAAAACAGAGGAAAAGTGCCCATGATTCTTCTTTTTAGTATTTAGTTGGCAGATTATCTTCTCTGCCTTCCCCTATCCTCTAGGCACAGAGCCCAAGCTGTTTCCTTGTCTCAAGATTCACTCTAGATTTGTGTCCTGAAGTAAAAACTTCTCAGATTTCAGCTCCAGGCTCATCCCACACACTTGATTTGGTAGCCTCGCCTTTATTATCTCATTTATTTTAAATAACATTATTATTTTATGCAGATAGTTCATCTTTTTTATATTGTCTTCCACCTTCTACCCAACATTTTAATGAAAAGCAGACGTGCCCCAGTTTAGTAAAGCTCATTTTTCTCTTTTAGTGCTGTCTGTTGCTTGACAGTTTCAATGAAATAATGGATGTGTTGATCACTTTAGCCTTCATCTAACAATGAGTTTGGGCTCTGAAGAGATTTTCAATGTCCAGAGTTTTAGCAAACCTATAAAACTCTTTAAGATTCTATAAAAATGTAAGACCTATAGACGTTCAAAATACACAGGAAACTGGAAAACTGTGAGGAGCTAAGACTTGTCCATGTACTATCATTTTATCAAACTCAGCCATCAGACTATCCCTAAATGTTCCCACACATGTACTTTCCTTCTCTAGTTTGTGTCATAACAAAAAGTAGAATTTAACAGAAGTTTCCAACTATTTTCATTACACCTTGTATTTTTCTTCTGGAACAAAAAAGGGAACATCCTAAAAAATCAGCAACAGCTTGATAATGAAAAAAGCAAAGGAGATATTTATGGGTTTTTAAGCACTTAGAAATAAAACATACCTTAACACTAAATACTGGTAAATAAGAGGAACCAGCAAATGTGGAATCTAGAAGGTTTATTTAAACTTATTTTTAAGTATGGCAGGCAAATAAGAAAGACAATTTAGGAAAATGTGAAAAAATTAGACTTATACAACATTGTGATGCAATTTGTTCTTTGTTAGCACAATAATTATATGTTTTTCTAAATCATAGGACTGGCAATTGCTAATGTGTTTTAATAGTTTCCAGATACTCAAACATTCTTGTGTGTTCTTTGATAATTAATTTGAAATAGTTACTAATCAGAAGTCTTATAGAGGAGAATAGGAATTTTCTCAGAAAATGTTTTCTATATAGCCTATAGAAATGTGATTTTTGTAACCATAATCTATTTGGGCATATTGGAAAAGCTAACATATTGCTCTACTCTATGTGAAAAAGGAGCAGGTGTCCCAGACAGGCAGGTGTTAAGGTGGCTGTTTGTGCTTGCCCCAGATCACTAGTTGACTTCAGTGAAGTTCTACTAACAGGTGGCTAACTGATTGGAGTGCCATGTGACATTTATCCCGGGAGCGACTTGGATGACAGGCTGCTACAGACTGAGGAAGGGGTCTTTACTTTGATGAAGAAATTGCCAAAACTCATGTCTCATTAGTGTTTCCTAAGGTTCTTTGGAAGTGAACAACAGTTTAATTAAGGGCTGACGTAAACACGTTTCTGCACACTTTCCCTGCAGCATTTTATCACATTAGAATTGATCAAAATTGTTGCCTTGGGCTGACTTGAGCAGATATGCATCTGGAGCACCATTTGTGCAAGCTGCCAATGAGCTGAGTCGAGTACATACGCTGTGCTTCACTGCAGCTCTCTTCCTTTGTAGATGAAATTACCTTGTTGGGAGATGAGTTGATCTAATTCCTTATTTGCTCAAGCCTTTATCTCTTTGAAGTGATGCTGTGAAATGAATGACATATCAGGGCTTAGGATGTATATATGTCCCAGTGCCAAAAAACTCCAGTTACCTAGTAAAATTTTTCAAAAATAATCTAGATGAACCAACTTTTATCAGTAGCTTACTTGATCTTTCTTGCTGGGTGATCTTTCATTATATATTTCACATCTCAATTAGTTTCTAAAGCCAGAGCTTCAGAAATCAAAGTACAGGTGTAAACACTGAAGACATGCACTATCAATGAGAGCCTTTCTTTTTAAAAAGAATTGGACTCTCTTGTTTTACCATTAAGAACAATCTGTTCAGCATCACATATTATCACAATTACCATTATCTAATAAAATTCTGTTTTTAATGACTGCCCTCTGTGTTGAACTCTGATCCTCTCCAGAACAAGGGCCAAGGTCTTGTTAAGCATCCTGAACCTTGCATGTAACTATAGTTTTTAGGCTTATTGGGTACTCAGTGATTTTTATTTATTTATGTACTTATATTTGCTGGTCCTGGAGCTTGGAGTCAGCCTGGGAACTGATTTGTGCTCAAGGCTAGTGCTCTACCACTGGAGCCACAACACCATTTCTAGCTTTTTTGAGTCCTTTATTGGAGGTAAGAGTCTCACGAAGACTTTTCTGTGTGGGCTGGCTTCAGATCACAATCCTCAGATCTCAGCCTCCTGAGTAGGTAGGATTACAGGCATGAGCCACCTGGACCTGGCTCAGTGATTGATTTTAATTCTTCTCTTCTTCCTATTTTATTACTTCTCATCTGGAGATTTTTATTCATGAATCATGCATTTTAAATTGTGTTAGCTGTATTACTTTGTTCATTTTTACACTGCTAGTTGACACGTTACCATACATCTTCTTTTACATGCAAGAGACTCCAAAACAAGTGTCTGTTCTATCTAGTCTACTTTTCCTTCAATCTTAGATTTTTGTCATTCTTTTCTCAAGTGACATCATCTTCCAGCTTCTGTATTTTTTTAGTTTCTTTGATAAAACATCCTTCTAAGGAAATACGGTGTTAGTCAACTCTTTAGAGAAGTATATGAAATGCATGGAATAATAATAATAGAATAAAGCACACAAGATGGTTACTTAATGTAGACCTCCAAACTTCCCAGGAGATACAATTTAAGGAGAAAATAAGTTTGTTCAGTGCATAAAATACTGTCTTATAGGTCATTCAAGGAAATAGAAATTTTCTAAGCTCCAGAAATGACAGAAACAAGAAATGAGAGATACAAGCCCATTCCTTTTGCTCCCCAAGGAAACCTTAAAGAAGTTAGCTAAAGGTTAATCAAAACGTATTGACAACAAAAAATACTTAAATGTGGTGCTATAGTAAATGTTAGTATGAGGAAGATACTGTTTGAAAAGTGCAGTCCCTACTACTGCTTTTACCAAGAGTCTGGAGGAAGGCCTGGAGAAAGACCAGTAAGGAAATTCTTGTTTCAGAAACAAGTGAAAAAGGCCTAATGAAAGTTACAAGAACAGAAAGGGAAAAAAAAAATCAAATTCTAGGAAAGGCTTTCTCTCTGAAATCACTTCATTTACAAATTGTTTCTTCCAAAATAAAATGTGTGTATACATATGTATATGTATAATATGTATTAATTTTAAGACCTCTCTGGCCTTTGCTTCTTTCTTTAACAGAAATATCAGCTAGCTTTCTTCTAACCATCTTGACTTACTCTTCAACTTCCTTACCTTTGATTGACTGCATGCATGCATGCTTACATCCGGGTACAGGAGCTTGAACTCAGAGCCTCACAATTGCCTGGTATTTTTACTCACTGCTGGTGCTGCTTGAGTCACACATCCAGTTCCAGCTTATTGCTAGGTAAATTGGAGATAAGAATGTTGAGGGATTTCTCTTTCCCAAACTGTCTTTCAATCCTCAGATCTCAGTCTCCCGATTATAGATGTGAGCAACCAGTGCCAGCTTCAACTTCCTTATATATTATTCAACTTACTATCTTCATATATTATTCAGCTTTGTTAGTATCCAATTTATTTTCAACTTTTATCTTTTTGTGTGTTATTCTTCCGGCTGTGTGACAGTAGCTTGAAAAGCACAATATTTATTTGTCTTCACAGATGATCACTTAAACTCATCTCACATTTATATTAATTCTTTAGATACTTTTCCTGTAGCACAAAAAATGCCTTAAAGATAGAAATTATAAACCAGATACCCATGGCTTATGCATGTAATCCTAACTAATGAGAGGCTGAGATTTGAGGATTACTATACAAAGCTAGCTGTGGCAGGAAAACCTATGAGAGTCTTTTTTTTTGGGGGTGGGGTCCGGTCGTGGGGCCTGAACTCTGGGCCTGGGCACTGTCCCTCAGCTCTTCAGCTCAAAGCTAGCACACTACCACTTGAGCCCTAGCACCACTTCTGATTTTTTTTTTTTTCCTGCTTGTGTGGTGCTGAGGAATCGAACCCAAGGCCTCATGCACGCAAGGCAAGCGCTCTACCACTAAGCCAACTTCTCAGCCCCCAACCTATGAGATTCTTATCTCCATTTAACCAGTGGAGCTGGAAGTGGAGCTGTGGCTCAAGCGGTAAAGTGTTAGCCTTGAGCAAAAAAGCTCTGAGTTCAAGCTCCAGGATGGGAGCACGCGTGTGCGTGTGCAGAGAGAGAGAGAGAGAGAGACAGACAGACAGACAGACAGAGAGAAATTGCATTGTTTTTAAAATTTTTTATTGTTATTTTTTTGTTGGTCATGGGGCTTGAACTCAGAGCCTGGGCACTGCCCCTGAGCTTTTCATTTAAGGCTAGCACTCTATCACTTTGAGCCACAGCTCTACTTCTGGTTTTCTGAGGGTTAATTGGAGATAAGTCTCATAAACTTTCCTGTCCAGGCTGGCTTTGAACCATGATCCTCAGATTTCAGCCTTTTGTATAATTAGGATTACAGGCGTGAGCGACTGGTGCCCAGCCTACATCACATCTATGTTGGAAGTTGGTTAAACTATCGTCCTTCAAATTAAAATTAAAATCAAAATAATAATAATCTGACTCATGGTTAAATGTAATGGCTAGAAACCCTGCCCCTATATAATTGATTTCTAGTCTCTCTTTAGTTTAGAGGGTTGCTTTGTTCTTTGAGAGGGTTTTGCTTTTGTGTCTTTCTTTATGAAGAAATAAAGTAATGGGTCCAGAATTAATTTCATTTAATGGGAAAACAAAGGCCATAAAGCCTACATTCTCATAGTACCAGTCTATACCTGTTGTGAAAGCAGCTCATTTCCATTTGGCTGGTAGACTGTGCATTCTCATTTTACTGTAATTTAAGAGAGACACAGTTTGTGGTCACTTTTGCATCATGAAAGTGAATGTTCCTCTGTTTATGATGTGTTGGCCTTTGCCATCTTCCATGTGTTCTGATCTTGAAGAAGCTGTCGTTGTAAGATACATGGCTTTTGAAGACTAGAAAAAATAGAGAGACCCACAATAGTTACTCAAGGAAACTAAATATATCATTTTTGACTGAGGATATTTAAAAGGTACATAAGTAAAATATGACAATATTACTATATTCTTGAAATTCTGTACAAGCATGTTTGGTTTGTTTACCCTTTAGAAAAGGAGATATGTGAAGTAGCCCGAACAGAGCTTGATGCCCTCCAGCAGCAGTTCAGGGAGAACTCAGAGGAAGAAAATTATCAACAAAGCAGTCTAGGCCCGCTTGCCCTTCCTCCCCCCCCCCCCCCCCCACTAGTGGCCACCACCAGGGACGTTTTTGGAGTTTGCCATAACCCAAGCTACCCTCCTACAAGCCACTGCCCAGTGGGGGGATCTGGTTTGTTTCATGCAAACCAATCACCATCTGACAAATTTCCAAGAGGGAGGGGGAAAAAGTAGGGAGAGACAATGCAGAACAGTTCCATATCACACACTGGACAATCGGCTTCCAGGTTCCAATGCTCACTCTCCTGAATGGCCTTTACTTTCTCTTTCCTAAGTAAAGTCTTTGCAGTTGTAAAACAAGAAAAGAGATTTCTGGGTTGGGTGGGGTTTAATGAATGTTCTAATAGTTACACTGAGTTGCAGGTGCCTTAATTGATCATCAGAAATGGTTTAAGTAGAATGACACTGTCCTTCCCACCATCTTGATTGTATCCAACTGATTTTAAATGATTGTATATTGTGTTCTATTAGTCAGGAAGTTCCTGTGTTGTTTTTCTAAGAGTTAATTTCTTTTTTAAAGTTAAATTTTGAATGGAAACTTAGTACCTCATCTACACTGTAAAGAGCGTGATGGCGGTTCTGTCCTCTATATGTCTATGGATTAACTTCCTCTAGGCAAAACCATCTATTTATGCTATTGCCTTGTAAAATCAGCTAGCTTAAAAGTAAAACTCAGGATTATTTTTGGCATTTTTGAAGATAGTTTAGCTGAAATAAACTTCCTTTGTCTGTTTTTTTAAACCTTGGCTTTAATTTTTTCTTTTTTTATGTAGTGGCATTAATTGCTATGGTTTCATGAACAATTACTTTTTATTTTTTTTTGAGAAAGAAGAAAAAGGTTCTGTGACTCATCAAAGTTTCTATAGGTTAGTGACAGCTTATTAGTCATAAATTGTAGTTTATGGCTACAAGTCTCCCTATCCATTTTTGTAGACAGTGATGTCTAGTGTCTTTGGTGATGTGTGCATGCCATAAGTGACAGATGAGGAAAACATATACGACTAGATTTAAGTAGTTTTTTCAAATAGTAAGAATAGAATGATCGCTAGTTTATCTCAGTAGCACTGTTCTCTTTCTCTCATTTTGAAAGAATATTTCCAATTGAAAATGCGGATTGTATATATTTTATATGTGTAATATATTTTTGGCATCCTTTTCTTTTAAAAAGATTTCTTCTAAAATATGCACACAGACATATTTAGAGGTGAAATTTTTATGATTTTTAGGCTTGCTTCAAAGTAATGCAGGGGGCAAAAGTGTCAGTGTGGCTAAAGTGGTAGAGTGCCAGCCGTGAGCAGAAAAACCCAACAAGGGTTCCAAGCCCTGAATTTAAGCGCTGGTAGTGGCAAAAAAAATAAAAGGGATGTAGGGAGAGAGGGAAAAATAGAAGGGAGAAGGAGAGAAAAGGAGAGAGGGAGGATTTTGGCTTGATAATTGCTAACACTGATGAGTACAGAAGAATCCACTATTAGTCTACCTATTTGGATATATTTATTTTTTGGTAATAATGTAAATTTTATAACATTGTTATTAGATAATTTTACTGTAAATTTATAAATCCCCATAAAAGTCAACATTACTTAAGGGGTTAAGCTCAGGATCATCTCTTCTATAATCAAGAGTCGCGTGCAGAATTCCCTGTTTCAACTAATTCCTCATCAACTTAAATGACAATCTTCCATATCAGTTATTGATTGTGTAAATTCTGTTTTATAATTTGATTGTATGAGTTCCATCTCCAGTCTCATCTCAGTCCCTCACAGTCTACCTTTTGGTAGTATTAAATGTTTATAGAACAGAGCTGCGTACTCATGGTTCACGCCTACAATCCTAGCTATTGAGGATTGCAGTTTGAAGTCAGCCCAGGCAGGAAAATCTCTGAGACTCTTATCTCCAATTAACTAGCAAAAAGCTGGAAGTAGAGCTATGATTCAAGTGGCAGGTACTACTAGCCTTGAGCAAAAAAGCTCAAGGACAACACCCAGGCCCTGATTTCAAGCGCCAGGACTACACACACAAAAAGCTATAGAACAAATGAACAAAGTCTAATGTACATTTATCACAGCTTATTGTATATTATTTTGTAGTTCCCTTTTATTTCTTTATCCCCTCACTAGATTTTAAGCTTTATGTAAGTGGAAAATGAATCCACTTTACCACTGTGTCCTCAGCAACTAGTGGGTGTCTGCCTTCAATAAATATTTATAAAATTGATGTGTCAACAATATATCTTCTTAAGAGAGCTTTCACGATTTCTGGGTCCACGATGAATAACCATACTACATGTTGTTTCTGGAAGGATTGTTCTAAACCATGATTGTGATCATATTCTGCCCATCCCATAGCTTTCCGCATTTCAGTGACAAAATTTATACAGTAAACCCATGGCCCTTCATGGGATGAGTCCTGTCAATTGCTCTTGTCCCTCTTCATCTGTATGCTTCACTTTTCCACAGACAACGTGAACTACTTATATACTTCATTCCTTCTTTTTACTGAACATTTCCTCTTTGGGAACTCCATTCTCATTTACATTTTCAAAATGGCACCCCTGAAGGTTACCTTCTGTTAGCTGGGGAGGCTGGGGTGACCACTGCCCTGAACATAGAGGCTAGGAATAGAGCAACAAATGTCACAATATTTCTGCTCTCCACACACTCCTAACTGTGGACAACCATTCTTATCATTTTCCTCCTCACTGACAATGAATGTTCCCTAAAGCAGGAATTACTTTTTATTTCTCTTAACATCCTTGCTTTATCTGGCCAATAGAGGAATGCTGTAAATATTTGTGCAGTGAGCAAATTAAGGAATGTATTTATTTTGTTAAGCAAGTGAATGAGTTTTCCATAAAGGATGTTAAATCGATGATATATTTACCAGCATACTCAAAGGTTGTTTTTCACATTTGAACCAGGTTATGCCCTATTTGTTTTCACAGTGTAGTCAAGCAGGTCAAAAGACAACCCTGTATCATATAAATCAAAGAATGAAATGCTGAGTTAAGGAAAACCTTTATGTGAACTGGTGGGGGCAGGGGAGCTAAAGGAAAAAAATAATACCTAGATTTTTTGAGAATGTCAAGATTTCATTAGTAATAAAAATAATTCTAAAAACTAATTTTAATGACACCTTTGGTTACTTAGCTTTAGCAAAGAATGTTTTTGACAGATACTTTAAAGCTCTCACATATCTGGGTCATTGACCTTCAGTATAGATTTTGTAAAAGAACCGAAGTAGAAAAATACTAAGATGTTGGAAAATGAGACCTGCTATGTTAACACACACCTTGTAGCTTAACAGGGTCATGAAGCTTGAATCTTTCTGTCCTCCTTTGCAGATATGTCTTCTCCAACAACTATGAAGAAGCCTGAAAAGCCATTGTTCAGCTCTACATCTCCCCAGGATTCTTCCCCAAGGTTGAGCACTTTCCCCCAGCACCACCATCCCGGAATACCTGGAGTCGCACACAGTGGTGAGGATTTTCAGGCATAGAAGAGAGAAGTCTTCTTTTGTCTTCAGGTTCCAAAGCCTGAGGACAGAGCAAAAGTTGGCCATTCTATCCATAATGACCTTATTCTCTCAACACAGGTTACAATCGCCTTAGAATATTTTTTTTCTTATCGATTTGTGAGAAGATATTCCCAATTTTACATAGTTGAATATTTACCCAGGCCTTTTTTATAAGAAAGATGATCATCATAAGAGCTTTAGAAAATAGAGTATATAATTACCTTAACTGTAGCGTTAGGATTCCCAATTCTGTGTATTCTGCTAAAAGAAAACCAGATATTTCAAGTATGTTTTGAAGTTTTTCCAAAGGTATTTATCTAGGTAGCTATTATTTCTACAGATGATGTTTTCTGCACAAATCAATACTCTTGAGGGTGTGAAATTAATCAGAAAACAAAAGAAGCTCTTAAAAAATCTTCAGTTGTACAAAGATGTTGCTGTTCATCAAAGCAGTTTATAAACATAATGCATCTTGCTCAATGTCATCCCTTTCATCATTCTCCCCTATCCTTCCTGACCCCACCCTTTTCTCAATGTTTTTAATTTTGCAGGCTATATATTTTTATGTGGGAAGTCTTTCATACATGCAAATCTTTTAGTACACTAGATGTTATATCTAATATCTTAATTTAAGCAATAGAAGTGTACAGTATTTCATGTTAGTATTTTAACTAACGATAAATCTTTCAGAAATTAAAAATATTATATCTAACTTGTAAATAACACTATATACATTTTACCCATTACTTTAAGTCCTAGAAAGTGATAAATTAAAAGTTTCATACACACACATATATACGTATAACTGAAAGATTTATATGTAAATATATTTATAGCAATATTATTAGTGCTTTTAACCTATAGTTAGGTAATCCTTATTTAAATTAATTGACTACTTTAAAAAATCTTTACTTATAAGATATAACATCTGTTGAAATAAAAATCCTTTGATTTAAATCATTTAAAGTTTATATTAATATGTATGACAATGCATGGCCTAAAATTTCATGATATTTTTATATCATGAAATTTGAGAAAACTGGAATAAACCCTCTACCGAAGGTCCTGTTGGCTAAGTATCTAGTGTAGGAGGGGGTACTTTAGGGACCTTGGTCAAGAAAGACAGTTTCTGTCCTTAAAGAGTTTATGTAGTGTAGAGTAAAGGACCACATCATTGGCCAGGCGTCTAATGTGAACAGGATTGTGTAGTTGGAGGAAGCTTAGGTGCTGGGAAGAAATGTGTTTTGAAGGTTTTAAGGATGAGTTCATCACAAGAAGGAACAACAAACCAGGAGGAAGAGTGATTAAGGCAGAGGTAACAACATGTCCAAGTACCTTAGAGGTCACTGCAGCAAGAAGCTGCCATGTAGCCAAGACTTCATTCATTTTAATATGGCCAGAGTTGAGGCCAAAGAAGTTATCCACAACTGGGTCATAAAACACAATGGGCATTATGTATTGGGACTTTTACCTGAAGTAGTAGGAAGCTATGTAAGGATATTTAGCAAAAAGCTACCTAATTTTGATTGTGAGCTTTAAACAAAAATCAGTCATAGAGAACTATAAAGGTTATATATTGGAAGGAGCAAGACTGGAGGAAGAAAGACAATTTGGAAGGCTTTGAAATAATGTAGGCAAGAAATGCATATGTTTATATTATGCATACATTCTTTGAAAATGAAGGAAAACATTTTTTACTGTGTTTTGTTTTTCTCTCATCTTTTAAGGGACTAGAATGACTTTTATAGATAAATCCTGTAGCCAATTTTTACTTTCAAATTTGAAATATCATATTCTACCAAATTATACCAGGCCAGCTATAGCCTGTGCAAACACAGTACCATGCTGTATGGAGATATGTATTAAGATCTGAGTATTGTCAGTTCAGTCAGAAAGAGATCTCAGCAAATTATTATTAATAATAATAGTAATACTGGTAATAATAAAATAGAGATCTTTTCCAGAAGTACTCAGGCCAAATTGGTACTGAAACACAGAGGAACCACAATAGAGATTCAGGTGTATCTCATGAACAAAGACAATGATTAACTTTAGCTGAGATTTAGATACTAAATAAAAAGATATGCAGTTACACTTAGATGTTTATATTTCCTTAAGGTGTACTTTCAAGTTGGTATACATATAGAGAGATTCAGGTGTATCTCATGAACAAAGACAATGATTAGCTGAGATTTAGATACTAAATAAAAAGATATGCAGTTACACTTAGATGTTTATATTTCCTTAAGGTGTACTTTCAAGTTGGTATACATGTATAATACTTCCACAAGGACTTTTGTTTTAGGAAGTATACAACTATTCTCTGAAATTCATCTTTTGACAAAAGGTGCTCATATTTCAGTGCAGGGAAGTATTACGTAGGGCACTAGAATGAAATACACATTCTGGCATCTCATCCCTTACCTCACCTCCTCGCCTAGGTTTAGGCTTAGAAAAATCTGCATTGTATTAACAATTCAGAGGACTCTCAGAAACAGTGCCCAGAATATTCAAGGACCAGTTGTGATCATAAAATTATATTTATAATTGTTTTACAATATACATTCTTAATTTTTTGTATTTCCTGCAAGCAAATTATCACTGGAGCTTTTATTTTTTTGCATAATTACAAGACTGAAAAAGTCATTGCAAACAATTTTCATTTATAAGTCGTGAAAAGGATTTGTTTCATATTGTTTGCTAAGGTATCTCATAAAACATTAAGCATTTATTCTTCGTTTATTCGTATTTATTTTTGACTTGGATCAAAAGAGGACACAGAAATAGACACTGGTGATGAATAGCCACCACAGCATTCTTTAGGACTGGAATGAACCATGAAGGCAACTGCTGACAAGTCAATCTTTCCTTTTCTGTGTTCTGCAGTCATCTCAACTCGAACTCCACCTCCACCCTCACCGTTGCCATTTCCAACACAAGCTATCCTTCCTCCAGCCCCATCGAGCTACTTTTCTCACCCAACAATCAGATATCCTCCCCACCTGAATCCTCAGGATACTCTGAAGAACTATGTACCTTCTTATGATCCATCCAGTCCGCAAACCAGCCAGGTAAAAATAAGAGGAAAAAAACTAAGATTAGAGCCTAAGGGAGATGGGACAGGTCTAACCCTAAGACATGAAGGTTAGTCAGACACTATGTCTGGCAGAACATCAAGCCTTGCAATCCATCTTCAGGAAATTCTTGGTGACTCAATAAGTGTGTATGTACAGGTGGATGAATGACAGGTAGGAAGTGTGTTGCCCCAAAGGGTACATTTCTGAAGATGTTTTTGGATTTTTCATTGACAAAAGGGAAAGTTTATGCAGAATATTCATTGCCAAACAAACAAAAAACGTTCTGTGCTGGAGTTGCCACCATTGAAGTACCTGGTTCGACACAGAGTCAAAGTGCTCATTACAGGCAGGAGCATGGTATGTGCTAAAATAAACACACACAGAAGAACTTAGGGTTGTATTTACAGACCAGTTATTAGGTATTGAAAGAAGCTTTGTAATGTAAACATTCTCCATGTTGGATGACACCTTGAATACTCTTTGCAGGGACATGACTTATACTTAATAATGAGTGGCATTACTAGAAGCATCTTTTCTTTCCTGGTAAACATTGTACAGTGGTTTTAGAGATTCATTATATGAGTTTAGTGACTCATGTGCATTTCTTACTTCCTAGATATGTGATTCTTTTAGGGAGAGGTCACTTCAAGTAGGGATATTGTGTAAGAGGTTTTTCTACAATTGAGTAGACAGTCTCCGTGTCAAAAATGTATCTATCAGTTATTATGCTATCTATAGACTGCTTTGTAATTTTGATCTTTTTGTCTAATATTTGGCTTTCCTCTTTTACCTCCAAGACTCCTGTCCACCTCTTCTTATACCCTTTATGCTTTGGGGAATTTTAAGCATTCTATCATTACTTGCTATGAAGTTACTAAAATAGAAGTGAATAATATGTGATATCAATCATACTTAATAAGGAAAAGTGAGAAAGGAAAGTTTTGTCTTGATTTGTATTTTAACAAATTTTAGAAGCAAAATGGTCCTTATTGAAGGTTGTTTTTTTAAATAATGACATATCTAGCCCCCTTTGGATTACTTAGAAAAAAATATCTTCACCTTAGCTCCACTAACTCATATACTAAACTAAGCATTTTGAAGTTAAACTTACTATTTGTATATTAGAAGAAAATGTCAGGCTGGTGTAATAACTATAATGCACTTGACAACCAAGTAAGATAGGGATTTTAGTGGATTCATTTAAAAATGGTTTCGAAAGTCTCAGTTCCATAGAGCGTTTTGCTAGACTCAGCTGGGAATAGTGCACACAAGGTCTGATTTTAATTTGTGTAGAATTTTTCTGAATAACAAAGTCTAATTAAGACATCCATTAAAAGTCCTTAACGTTAATTCAGTGTGGAAAATCTTAGAGTTCCATTGGATTTTTTTTTAACTGATGTCTTAATTAGGCACTGTTAGGGGAAAAATTATGCAAATTAAAATCAGGCCTTTAGTGTTATGCATTTCTTTAATTATTCAGTGCTTGTTTTAGGTATATTTCTATTTCTTTATAGGTTAAGAGAGCATATTAGGTGATAATCTGCCTTATTGTTCTTGGTTTTTAAGTTTTCAAGGTAAAAAAAAATCTCACTTAGTATCTCACTCTCATCTCAGTTAAAAAACAAAAGGCAGAAACTCTCTCAGGGTTCTGTCTAATAGGAACAATGTACTAAGTAGGATAATCCTTTCCCAGTGCTGTTCAGGTTCAGCTTCAGGTAAGACACCTCTTCTTCATTTTCAGAGTATGAGAGTTTCATTCCAATAGCACCTTTAAAAGATAGAAGCTTTGTACCATAGCTTCACCTTTTTAAACTGCTGCAGAACTGAAGGCACACACGAACGTGTGCGCACGTGCACACACACACACACACACACACACACACACATTCCTTTGTCTCTGGAGAGTTGGCTTTGGCTGGGGAATTCTTTCTTTGTCCATCTTATTGCTTATAAAAGGGAGAAACATCTGTAAGATTCTGTTTCTTCAAGTCCAGTAGAAAAGTTGTAGAGTAGGCAGGCAGCTTAATATATTCAGCTACAGCATCTCCTTAAAAAGCTTGTCATTCTGTTTCCGTTCAAGGTAGGTACTATCAAACTGTTTTGGTGGGCCCCATTCAGAAACACTTTTACCAATGAATATTTCACGAGTGATAAAATGAAAGCTTTCTTCTTCCTCCAATAAGACACATAAAGGAGTCATTTGCAGTATTCAAATAACCGAAACTGATGAACTCCTTTAGAGCTAAACTATTTCCCTCCAAAAGGAAAATGGATCTTTTAAACTGTGTAAGTGTTCTTTTAGGAACATCATATCTACTTTGGTGATTAGCTCAAAACCAACTGAACTGTATTTCAGTAGAACTCTTGTTATTCACCTTTTTAGCTCTAGAAATGGGGGAGAAGTCGGAGGTTCACCCACAGTCAGCTGCTCCTTCCCAGCCTCCTGCGGCACTGCACTGATTTGTATTGTTAAGCAATTGAGATGCCTTTTCCTCCTCACAGTAATTTGGAGATTAATTGCATTACTGCTGCACCAATTACAGTGAGACAGTCATGCTATTCAATGGAATATTTTGAATAAAATTAGTTTAAAGATATAACTCTCCCATAGGTTTCCATAGAGGAAAACTCTGGTCAATTTTCCTGCCATAAAGTTAAATACTTAAAATTACCCATGATGAATAGTCGGGATATTCAAGAAGTGCATTTTCTTTACAAAATAAAGAAAATAGCCTCAATGGAGCCCTGAAACTTAGTTTATATCTCTTGAGTCACAACATTTGAGTATGAAAAGCTCTTTATCTTTTTCTTTAAAGAAGTGTCTGCTTGTAATTTATATATAGCTATTTGGATAAATATTCTTTCTCATTGCTTATTTGCTTTTAACAGTTGAAATGATAAAGATTAGATATTTGCAGAGAATAACCTCCCATGAAATTGTTCTGAGCATCATGCAGTGCAGCATAACTGTTATTAAAAGTAGCATTCTCTGTCTAGAGTCATTTATTGCAAGATTCCTTGAGTGTATCCTTAAGATTTTGTTTCCTACCACATAAACTATTTTTTCCACCAAGGAGTTAAAAGTAAGATAACGTCTTTACTGTCTTTGTCCAGAGGATAATTCTCAGTGACTTTTCACAAATGTCAACACTAAACAACATTTAGTGTTCTGTGTAACTCTCCATACACAGCAGTAGAAGATTCCCTCAAATAGCAAAGTATGTTTCATTATCCTCTGCTTTACTTCAGTACATTTTAATTTTCTTTAGGAAAAGTCAGAGCTAGTTTGGTATTTTATATCATTGTGTACATCTGAAATTTTAGATGCTTTATATCTCATGGCATCTGCTTGTACTAGTGAGGCATTAGAAGTTGAGCGGAGACCCTGGAATCTAAATTGCCTGTTGTATGTGTGAGTCTGCTTTTGAGAGAAAGCCAGAGTTTTGCATGAAGAATGGATCCTTGACTATCAGCGATGGAAAGAGATGTGTTTCCTATCCCAGATGTTCTTGTGTCTCTTGTGTTGGTCATGTTATCAATTAGGAGGAAAATTCTTTTTTGAAACCAACGGACTCTGATTAGAAGAGCAGAGAATACAGCATCATTGGGATCCAAAGATAGATAGTTTAGGAAAGAATTTCATTTTAGCATGAGTTAAAGATTGGAGCCTCCTATTAGTTTTTTGGCCTCCTAAATGAATGAATCAAGTCTACTTGGCTTCCAGGGATATTGTAAAGACAAAATCAACCTATGCAAAGTGTTTTCAAGAAGAAAATCTTTTTTTTTTTTTAAGAAAAAACTGCTTCTCCTTATTACTACTAACCATTGGCTGGCCTCCAACTCAGACTTGAGAGGGCATAGTGGTTACCGGCATGCAGGATCCACGTGACTGCATGTGTTGAACAAGATGACTGTCTTTTGGATTGTTTCACCCGGCATTCTGTTTTTGTTTTGTAGCCTAACAGCAGTGGTCAAGTAGTAGGGAAAGTGCCTGGCCATTTCACTCCTGTCTTGGCACCCTCTCCCCATCCCAGTGCAGTGCGACCTGTGACCCTGACCATGACAGATACTAAACCCATCACTACATCCACTGAAGGTGAGGCAGCTTCACCTACAGCAACCAGTAAGTATTTCTGTAGGAAATGAGAAATGTCCATCAAAGGTGCCACCATTGGATAACTGATCCAAGATGGAAAACACGGCAACTTTTCCAGGTACCTGACCCGATGGAGATTTCTCATTTAAGTGGAACAAGCAGGCATGTATGTGGCCTGGATGTCACATGCTCTCCCTTATCAAATTCCCATCCGTGCTTCGTATTTGAAAAGGGAGAGGCATATTTGTTTGAGAAAACAACTATAACAGAAATAAGCCATGCCTGCTCGTTCAAGGTATACATTGAAATCAGACTGAGTAACATAACACAGTGTGCAAGGTTTTTATATCACAAAAGACAGATTAGATAATTGTACTTATTGGAGCACTCCTATAGAAACCAAGTCCTTACACCAGACTGAATCAGTGCCTCTGTAAGATAATTGTATGTTTACCTTGCTGTAAGTTATGTAATTGTTAGGAATAGTCTCACAATGTTGAGTGCAGCAAGAACATTCAAAGCTTAGCATTAAGCACATGTAAGTTATCTGCACATCCTTATCTACAACTTTTTCTTTAAACCTTTTTATTATTTTTCCTATCATGATACATTAGATTGTATACATATTAATGTTTCACAACATCTTAAATGTCATAGATTTAGCTTCTACTCTTAAATAGCACATACCAGTTAGCCAAATGATTCCATTGCTTCTTCTTGTAGAATACTCAGAAGTATATAAGAAATGAATTTTCATTTGGCTTCACCCAAACTACTAGCTTCTTAGAAGTGAAACCAATATATAAACAAATAGGAGGTAGAATGGCACAGTTCCATTTGGGAAGAATTAGCGTACACTTCCACAATTATATACAAATATGTCTTAAAGTTAGGCTGTCCATGTTTTCTAGAGCCAAGAAATCCTAGAGCTCTGGAAATTCTTGTGTGGAATTACACAACCAGAAGTCCATCATATACTCTTTCCTGGCCATTGGAACGTTTTTTTTAGATGATGCCTTAAAAACTTAAAAAAAATGAGCAATACTTTAAGTGTACAATTAATCTCAGCTTTTATTTCTCAAAATTCATAGCCCCTATGAATTAATAAATCCAAATAGGTTTTTCAATGCCCATCAGTAATCATCGATGCTTAGTAATTCACTTTTTGGCATAAGGTTCTACACAAGTGAACACATCCCTAATGGGAAAATGGATGAAACCTTATCAGGGAAATTTAAAAATTCCTTTGTTTATAGCTTTGCTATGTACATCACAGTTATAAAAACTACCTACAAATTTCAAGTTGGAAGCAGGAAGTCCTGGGTTTGAACTCAGGACTTTGAGTTTGCCATACAGGCAGTCTACCACTTGAGCCATGCTATTACACCTGAAAAAAAAACTATATACAAATTTAAAAAATGAGTATCATGGCATCCTTGTGGAAGCAAGGTTAGCAATTTAAATACAAAAGCACATAGAAGAAAGAGCTTTTCAGAAGATAATTGAAAGCACCAATTATAAGTGAGCAAATGAAGTTCCAGAAATGTCTGAAATTCTTATTGTGGTACTGTTCTATGAGGTTCAATAAGAGGATCAGACCTAAGTCTCAATTAATGGCAGTACTTGCAGCCTGTTAATGAACTGCTTCAATACTCACAGGTTGTTCAAAAAGGGATCTGATTTGACTAATAAAATTGTACACTATGAAAAGATGTATCTTCATTATATTAAGATGACAACATCAGTCCATTCCAAACTCCTACATAAATCTACGGAGTCATTTTTTTTCCTTATCAACAAACTCCTAGTTCCAGCTGTCTAAGTACCACTGATAATGAGCCAATGGTCAATGATTGACCTGATAAGTCAGTAATGTTAAAGAAAGCACAGAAGTCATGGAAACCTCCTTTTCCTAATTGGAAAACAGAAAAAAGAAAAAAAAAACAGTGCAGATTTATTGCTCACTTTGTAAGAATGAGTCTCTTTTGTGGAGGTCCAGCCCTGTGTTGAATTCCAGAAGCTGGACATGGAGTAGGACCACTGGTTGCTGATGGCTGTCTTTATGTGGACCTTTTAGCTAGGAGTAAAAGATGAGCTGTGAAGATGAGGTTGACCTTAAAAGCCTCTAGGATCAAATTCTGTAATTCTTTAATTGCAGAATCATATATTGATTTAAAAAAACTATTCTACTTAAAATTAATGTCTGAATTCCTCATTAATCTGACACTTTTAAACCAAGCAAATAGCTTTCTTTGGACTTACAAGTGTAACATACTGTGGAAATTTCATTCTCTGCTATTCTGACATGAAACAGTGCTGTTAGTGGTAGGAAGAAACACTTATTTTCTTGTAAAGAAGCAAAAGATTTTAGGGATAGAAAGAACTTTCCAGTGGAAAATTCACCAGTCTGTATTAAAAACACTTGGTGCAAAAAGCACTTGCAAACAAGACCACAGGACTGTGAGGAGTGTCACCCTCGGTGTTTGCTTACTATCAGGTGACCAAATATTTAGAAGGCGCAATCAACGCCCTTCCTGGCCAATCACAAGATACGTTTTTTTTTTTACATTTATGGAAATTATTTTCAAAAGCATTTCTATCAAACTTAGTGACATTTTCACATTCAATAAAGTACTGACTTGATTCACTTTAAATGACACCTTCTTCACAATGCAAAACAATGGAATCTTTAAGAATAGTAATACTGGATTTTCCTTTTTAGTGAAACTTTTCAGTAAGATGTTTCATCTGTACTCGTACTCATCAAACACAACTGCTTAAAACTTCTCATTAAAAGTTGACACTTTACCTGACAATCTTTCAGTCTAAGTTTACATTTAGCATTACCGCCCATCATTGATTATTCCATTCATTATTAGGCCACTAATATCTAGTCAACAACTATATCTCAGAAAGTGCCCCTTCTGCGTAGTCAGTCCTTGATAACCCTGCAGGACTACTTGGAGCACATAAGTGAGAGATACAGACACCAAAGGACAGGATGTGGTTTACTCAGATATTTTAGTGGAGATAAACTAGATGAGTTGAATAGAGTTACCATTTCTTTTCTATCACTTGATATTCACTCGGACAAAAGAGAAATGGAGACCCTGTCTTTTTGGTTGCAAATCCCTCTTCTCTGGGTTTCTTATACATGGACAGGGTGTTCATTCTGATAGTTCACAATTTTTATCTTTGTTTTTGTTCTTCCTTAATCAGCCTACACAGCCTCAGGCACATCTCAAGCCAATCGATATGTGGGACTAAGTCCAAGAGACCCATCCTTCCTACATCAGCAACAGGTGGGCACGTTTCACACAGGTGTACTGGGGTAGCCACGCTTTGCTTCGGCGCTTTTCTCCATGTTGCCTCTCAGATCTGGACTCAGGATGGGGCTCACGGGGCTTCTGAGATCAAAATTGATCACTTTGTTTTCCAAATTTTTCCCCCTCATTTATCCTTTGTTTCTCATCTCTCTGAACAGAATTTCTCAAATTGACTTACAACTTCTTCCATCTCCGTAGTATATATTGACAGTATCCGTGAACACTGTTGTTTCAACCCGAGTATTTCACAGTCTTCCTGACTATTGAGAACTTAACTAGCCTCTAGCTCTCAAAGACAAACACTAAAACCAATTTTAAAGCCAACTAGAGTCGGAACAGTACATAAATTGTGTTTTTGAAGCAATATCATATTTTCCAGATGTTTTACTCCTCACTTTTGTGCTTTAGTCCAGGAAGATGAGTTATGAAGCTAAAATCTCAGGCGCCACATCATTCCTGTTTTAATAGGTTTAAATTGGTTTAGTGATTTCAGATGTGATAAAACACTTTTTTTGGTCCTGCTTTCTTACATCATTTATGTTTCAAGTAGCATTTTAAATTTCACATCTCATTAATGTTGTAAATTTAATGCAAATGAAGTGTTTACCCAAACTGTGAAAATATACAGCCAGGATTAATGGTGGCTTATAAACAAATTAGCCACAGTCAAAGCATTCAAAATACCAATAGAGAAATCCCGTGATTCTAGTTACAGGGTAACTGAAATAATTCTAAACCTTTCAGAATTTAGATATATTTTATGATGCATATGTTTACTGCTGTCAAGTTTTGCTAGGAGAGCAGTTTGAAATTAACAGTATGCAAAGTATTTCATAGGGAAACGTAGGCCATAATGGATAATTAAGAGCTGATATTAACCAAGTTGCTCTTCATGTGTAAGTTTTCTGTGTATATAGATGAGATTTTATTAGCGTAGCAAGTTTGTTCTAGACCCGCCCTCTTCTGTTATGCTTGTTGTGGTCTATCTCTTCATGTGGAATTCTTGAATCCTTTCCATCCACAGGCCAAGGTGGCAGACTGCGTATATTAAAGGTCACCACATGCAGAGTTCAGGGAAAACCACAATGATATAGCTTATTCAGGATACTTGATGTTTTGCCATGTTTAGAAAAAGAAAAAAAAACAAGACAGATTGAGCATTAACTGAAAACATCTGTATACAGTTATAAAAACTAAAAAGTAATTAGGTGGTTTTGCCAGCCATTGGCCTTTCAACATAATTCTCTGGAATATTGCTTTTTACACCTCTAAAATTACTTAATATGAAATGCATTATAATTACTATAATATGGCCCTCTTTGACAAATGTATGTATTTATTGTGCTTTTCAAACATATGCAGCATTTATAGGTTCAGAAATTTATAAATTATTATCCTTTTTTGAGAAATATTTTTGTCATGAGATTTGCATTATTTTTTATGACACATTTCTAATTTCCAGTTAATTTTTAATTCACATAACGTGTCCATTATTTAAGGCTTTAGCCCTATATTACAATAGTCCAATTGCCTGTATATAGACTCAATCTTCCTCCTTCCCTGTCCTAAGCCACAGCAGCATTTTTTTAACCACTGTGACTAATGTTGGAGCTTCATATAATTAAAATCACAAAAGTTCATTAATATGAAAGTTACTTCTTTCATAAACCTAAAGATAAATTTAGAAAACTTAGAAATTTAGGAAATTTAGAAAACTTTAGGAAACAGTAATGTGAAAATATGAATTTACTATAGATAAGAGATCTGGGCACATGTGATTACTAAACTACAAATTTTAAATCAAGAATTGCCACTTGTTATTTAAGTGGACAATGTTAAGTGAATATATTAAAATATGAATGCATATACTTAGCATATGAATATAGTTTTTTCAGTTAAATGCAGTTGGTATTTATGGAATACATGATGCATATTGAGCTTGGAAGAGAAGTCTATGTATGCTTTACAATTAAAATTTTTAAATACTATACAGGTAGCTCATTTGTCCTCTATCCTTTGTATAATGAATGAGGCTAGTGCCAATTTTTAATCTGAAGAATCCCAGTGCTCCAGATTTATAATGAACTGCAAATTCTAAGATAATGCAGGACAATATGAATGCATATCTTTTTGTGTGTGTATGGGTGTGTGTATGTATTTTATATATATATATATATATATATATATATATATATATATATACATGAACTAAGTTTCTAGTTAAAAGCTTATTTTACCTTTTACATTTTAAGACTAGTAGAGATGAAGTTTTATGCTTCCTATCTAGATATGGAAAGACAGAGTAGTTGGAATGACTCAGTAGAGTAAGGGTTATTCTTTCCTACAGCACAAATGAGATTGATTTACTGTGCCCTTTCATTACTTTACAAAGATTTAAAAGAGAACACTCTTCTAACGGCAGGTTCTAAATGCATTTGGTTTAAAGCATTCAATGATGAATGAAAAGGAAAATCAAGGGGTACATGAAATAAAGGTAATCAATCATTTTATATTAGCTAGGATAAATTCAGAATTAGAAAGGCAATGGTTTTCTTTGAGAGCGTTCTTTTAAACATTCCCCATAACCTTTAATATACATGACCCCTGAAGAATAAATATCGTTACCAGGTACATTCTCCAGTTCATGGCAGTTGCTTTATAAAGATTTATTCGTTTAGGTTATGAAAAGTATTGATGTGGATTGTTGAGTGCTATTTTTTTTTACAAAAGAACATTAATGTAGCCTACATAAATTGGAGTTTAACAATACATTTTAAATTATTGACTAATCTTTTCACAAAATGATAAGACAGTAAAGTTTCAGTATAGCCATTTTTAGCATACAAGTATACTGTATTCCTAAACTGAGATGTTACCCTACCCTCTATTTATAAGAGTAATATGAATGATAATCTGAAAAAATGAATAACATCTGAGTAGTATATGTACATGCTTTCACACTTGATGCATGTAGTTGTTACTAGTAATTATACATTCATATGTTTTTTTTTACAATTGTTATTAATGTTCAATGCTGGCTTTTAACTGTCTTGAATACTAGCTTAGTCTGACATTGGAATTTCACTTCTCATTGCAACTATGAAACCTCATTTGAATCTAAAAAACAAAATCACGGTTATGAAGAATGTTTTTTAAAGATTCATGTAACCCAGCTGATAACTTACCATTAAAAGTAATCCTTTCTAATTAGTCAAAGTAGCCAGCTCATGCCAGATAATCAGGGCTTGCCTTTAGAGTTTCTCTTTATCTTTTTACACCATCCTGAATGATTTTCAAGATTTGGAACATGTCAGTCCTTTGGATTATTGCTTAATTGCATTTACTGTTGACATGGGGAAAATATCTTCAAATCAGAACTTCAATTAGAATTTTAGTCTTTCTTAAAATTTTCTATTTGAAGATGGCTGGTAGCGTGAAGAACTCTTGGGTCCTGCTTTGGCCAACTTAATTCTCTTAGACTCTACTAGGAAAGGTCTTATTGTGATTTGGAATATTTTTAGAAGCATGGAAGATATCTTAATGTTCATAGAAGTTCAGTAAAATACAGTCTCTTGACCTACTTTTGACTTTATAAACTAAGTGCATGTTTCTTTCTATAGAGAGTGAAGAAACTACATTTACCAAATTTTATCTCTTTGAGAAAATGAAACTAGCAAAATGTTTCCTGTTGCTTATAAATTATAAATTCATCTAGACTAACAATTTTAACATTAATGGGTAATATGAGGCAACTTACTTAAATTTACACCTCATAATAAATTTGCTACGGCCTCAGGCCTTCTTTATTTGCTATCTTATAAATTTTAGCAGTTTAAAGGAGGCATAGTTAATTTGACTATCACCATTGCAATTGAGTATAAAGTCATATTAAAGGTTAAATCTTTGCTATCACACATCAATGCAACATATTTTTATTGCAAATTATAAATAGGAGTTTGCAGCAAAGAGGTTCTTGTTGAGAAATAAAAGATCCGCATTCAACATAGCCATGGAGGCACGTGTTAACTTTTGATAGAAATTCAAGATTTTAGGCAGAGTAAGTGTGAACTCGCTTTTGTCCCCCACCCCCACTCCAGTGAAACAAAAGAAATAAGGTCTAGTTTGTAAATAATAAGACTTCTTTTTACAAGTTCCAAAATGGTGATTTCTAGACTATATATACATGTTACCTGTGACTACAGCTAGTGACTAGAGCTAATGAATGAGTAGCCTGACAGCTTCGGGTCCTTTGAATCACAATTGCATGGATTTCACTGGTGCCCTGCTTCAGCATGTTACACTGCCTGCATGACTGTGTAATGCTATTATTTCAAGTTCAGTTACTGAGCTTAGTTATATCAAAGTATTTTCACACTTGATAGAATTTGAAACTAGAGTTTCAACATCAAAATTGAAAGTTTCTGTTACACAAAATAACCTTTTAAAAATTGCCTCTCTATTTCTTTTTTTTTTTTTTTAACTGAGATATTAGTTGAGATCCCTTTATAATATTTCTGGAAATGACAAAGTCAAAGTTTGACACATTGAAACTCCTGGAAAAATTAGGCATTTATTAATGAGGCAAGCAATGGGAAGCATACAAGTGGACTGTCAGCAAACTATTCCATCAAGTCAGGAAGCAGGCTATCAACACGAGGGCCATTCTTATTGTGTCTTTTATCATAATTGACAGCTTGATGTAAAACCCTATCACATAACTTCTAGGTAGGTATGTAAATGGTAAGAGGTCAGTTTTCACATATGCTAGCTAGAAAGGAAGCACATTTAAAGGAAGTTTCAATCAAAATAGTGGCTATGCAAATATCTAGCTTGTTGACTTGCTCTTAAATTAAAAAGATATTTTATCATTCATTCATTCATTTGTTCACTTACCTTTCTGATTTTGGAAGGGTAAAATACAGATAAATTTTTCTAGTTAATATAAAATAAAATTATATGTAATGTAACACTAAATTTCAATAAACAAAAACACAAGGTGGAAATTATCTTCTTTCCTGAAAGTACTTAACCATTAAAACTATCCATTTTGAATCATGGAAGTGTAGGAAATTCTAAAAGCAATATTTATAGGTATTTCATCATCAAATATTCTTGGGCTATCCATGAGAAATAGAATAGGAAAGCAACAATGACAAGGAAACTAGTTGTGGAGAACGAGGGATTTGAAGTCAGAAGGTTGGAGTCTTGTGCTGATGGACAAGGTCTTAAACCTTGTTCTCCTGGATCCTTATTTTGGGAATGAAAATGAAGAGATTGAATTACACGGTTTCCAACATCCCTTCAAAGCTTAAAGTTTACAAGTTAATGATAAGTAACATTTAAAAAAGAAAAAAAACTTTTTATTTTCTAATATGAACAGATATCTTATGCCCAATAATGTTTATTAAGCTCTTGAACCATGCTCATTGAACTTTCTGTTAATTAAATTAAATGTCAAGAAGTATGGATTCAGAAAACAGTAGAAGTTATATTGTTTTTTCTCTCTCTTTCTCTCTCTTTTTTGGTAATTTCATTCTGATTATTTTGCTTGTTCAGTAAGTTATATACTATTCAGAGGCCATTCTATTCGTTCCATAGCTGATAATTAATAATAGTAATAAAATAAAACTCCATTAAATGAATCATTAAGTAGAATATGAATATTGAGGTGTTAATCTTTTTAACACCCCCCAAAAAACCCATCCCTTAAAAAATCTGTTTCCTTGAGGCCTCTAGAGAAAGAAAAACACTCAGAAGAACATAAAAATACATTTCAGGATAGTCTCCTGAGGGTCATTGTAAACCTACAAAGAAAAAAAAAGTAAAAAGGTAAATTTGCCCATGTTGATTAGTCTGGTTACAGTTCAATGGTTTATTGGTTCAGTTGAGAGTTGTTGTCATCAGGAGAGGCTGTTGTACATCAGCCTTTTGCTGAATCTGGCAGAGTGAGACATTTTGCTTACCTTCTTTCTTTTGTTCCCAAAGCTAATTGCTATGCATTTAACAAAGCCCCCGTTAAGAACATCGAAGGACCCTCTTTTGAGTGGATAAGCTCTTATTCTGAAAGTACTAACATTATTGATTCTTTATGACTGTCAGCTACTTACATAATTATTTGAGGGTATCTTAGGTACTTCCCACATGCAGATTGCTGAGAGTCACCAGATAGTCCTGGGCCTTGCTTTTCTGGCACAATCTTATTTTGAGTTATGCTGGGAACACAATCCTCCTCTTAGAGAAGCGATAGATCCTTCACCCTAAGAACATGTGAATGAACGCTTTGCCTCTACTTCTTTTTTAGTAGTAGACAATCTCATTTCATGTCACTAAGGACACATAAAGAGTTATAATGGTTTTACGAATATGTAGTCTCATAACATGCACATTATCAAGTCTGACTTAGATTCTCTATTAGAAAAATAATTGTTTTCGTCTCCACATACCCATATGACTTAACAGACTTTTTAAATAACTTGTCCTGGATGTTTTAACTTTTATTTCTTGAGAGAGGAAGCCACTTCCTGTGTTTTTAAGTGAAAATACTTGAGAACAATCATTAGTTTTATTGACTCTTTGAGCAGAGGTAAAATATATATAAATGAAGGGAATGTATTGTGTGCCACTTCTTAAATTTAAAATAATAACAGCTAACCTACTTAATACTTGATCCTCTCCTAGAACATAATCTGAGAAATCATTACCTTAAACTAAAAAGAAGTCTTTATTTTAAATTTATGTAAAGTAAAAACTAATTTTTTGGGGGGGGAAGATCTCATAATGTATCCCAGGCTAGCTTCAAACTATTCTGTTTTCTCTGCTTCCCAAGTATTTGAATGACTGGTGTGCACCACCCTAACCATCTTTTAAAATTATTTTCATTAAGTACACTGAATTATAATAGAAAATATTTAATATGACTCCCAAAGAAATTTTAATACACTTAATGTTAATTTTTCAGTTCAAAGTTTGCTTGATCTTGACTATCCTGGTTAAATAAGATTCCTGGGAATCTTATTTAAAAAAGAACTATCATCATGGAAATCTTTGATAACTAGGTAATTTTTATTTAAATGATTTACTTTCCCCTATGTACACTTATTGTTTTAAAAGTCACTTTCTCATATGGTTGGTTAATTTAATAGCTGTTTTATGCAAAGGGAAGTTTATTAATTTAAAGAAAACACAGAGGCTCTTGCTCAAGTAATTTCTTTATCTGATTAAATAAAAGCAAATACAAATATGTCTACTCAGATACTTCTGCAAATAATTCTTGGTGATAATCGGAATAGGCAAGTAATTTAAGTTATATTTTATATCCTTAGTAAGTGAAATTTGATAACAATATCCTTTCAATTTCTTTGGAATTAAGTATTGCTAAACATATTTATTAGACACTTTGTATGTACTAAACTACATTTTTCTGTGGAGAAGAGTGTATTTCTCATAATTATGTATATGAGACCCTTTTGAGAGTAATTAGGAAAAAAAGTTCAAATATGTATCCACTTTAAATGGTCAACAGGTGACAAAAAATAGCCCACTTGACATTTTTAAGGATGGTTAAACAAACAAAACATGAACATTAATACAAATCCACCAACTAACGTAAGCATTTTTCCGGGGAGACAATGTTCCTGCAGGTCTATAAAGGCAGTACACCAGTGAATGCCATTCAGGATCTCCTAGTTTAAGTGTGTCCACTTCTGGAGAACTCCAGTCTAAGAGAAAGATCCTTGTAGAAAACAATCTGAACCTAATAATCAATAGAAGTAAGTAAGAGGTGCTACTTCCTGAATAGGTTCCTCCCTTCTTGGGACTGCTTCATGGATTGAGAACTAACAGTTTTCATTCACAGGAACCTAACCAATTAAGTGCTCCCTCAGGTAATCTATACACCTTCTAGTTTCTTAAACTGCTTTTAGATTTTCATAAACCTTTTAAAACCCATATTTTAAAGTATACAAGTAGATTACTCAGTTCTTGTTCAAAACAAGCAATTTGACCAGGACGGGTGGCTCACACCTGTAATCCTAGCTCAGGAGACTGAGACTGGAGGATTGTGCAAGAAAGTTCATGAGACTCTCTCTCCAATTAACCACCAAAGAGCTGAAAGTAAAGCTGTGGCTCAAGTGGTAGACTATTAGCCTTGAGTATACAAGCTAAGGAAGAGTGCCCAGGACCTGAGTTCAAGTTCCAAGACCAGAGTGTGCACATGTGTGCATGCGCACGCATGTGCTCACACACACACACACACAAGCAATTCACCCTATCACATTTGAATTTCTGATTATATGACCTATTTTGAGAAATAAATAATCTTGGGCCTGTCATAGTGGTACATGTTTTAAATCCCAGAACTCATGATGCTAACCTGGAAGATCTGTAATTCCAGGTTAGCTTGGGCTACATAAGTTGTCTCCAAAGAGTGTAGAGGGGTTTGGAAGAAGGAAAGGAAAGGAAAGGAGAGGAAAGGATAGGAAAGGGGAAGAAAGGAAAGGAAAGGAGAGGAAAGCAAAGGAGAGGAGAGGAGAGGAGAGGGGAGGAGAGGAGAGGGGAGGGGAGGAGCGGAGAGGAGAGGAGAGGAGAGGAGAGGAGAGGAAAGGAGAGGAAAGGAAAGGAAAGGAATCCTGGAAATTTACTTCTATGAAAGTATTATAGTCTATTTTTAATACCCATTTTTCTTTCTAATTTGCTTTGTTTACTTACCTATGACTTCCATATGACATATATCCTGAACAGTAACAGTATCTATCTATCTACCTACCTACCTACCTACCTACCTACCTACCTATCTATCTACTACCTACCTACCTACCAATCTATCTGCATAAGGAGATTTTTTTCCAGTTCTTTAAATTATAAAAACATGTTTACTGAAACACCAATGTAATAAAAACATTTTTTGGCAACTACATGTTGTATTTTTATAGGAAAACTATCATTCTGAAGCTCCAGTGCCACTATTGAGTTATACAGAAACTTGAATCTGAAAGGAAAAACAAAGATTCTTAATCGCTAACATTTTTTGCCCATACTGTTATCAAAATGGATTAAAAGTTTATCCTAAGTCTACAGGCATCTTGGCTCCAATCATCATCTAAATGTTCTCATTGCAGGGCAGCAAACCAGGGCTAGTGAATTTCAGTGCAGCATGCAGTTAATTTATAGCCTGGCCCTCTAAAGGTTAAAAACCATGATTTTCTAGTGTGTTTCCCCCACCCCAGGCCAGATAAGTTTACTTTCTTAAGCGTAAAAATAAGCAATATATCTTTTCAATAAATCTGCTAGCACTGTAGGGCAGCTGTTAACCAAACAGAGCTGGCTGGATAGGGTTACTCGAAGGATCTCTGAAGGGCAGAGCTGATGTTCTGGAGATCTGGGAAGAATTTGTTTCAGCTTGTATTCAATGCATTCCTTACTTTCTTCAGACGAGTGAAGTAGCTCAGATGCAATCCCTCTGAATTTAAAATCAAGGTAAAAATTTTTACCAGCCTTTCAAGGCCCCTTCATGCAAAACACAATTAGTGAACATCTAAGACTGACTACATGGACGTTTCCATACTTCAGTTAGGGCGAATGTCTGTGGGGTAGGGCCTTCTCCTCTAAACTGCATGTCTTCCGTTTTGCCAACTGCATGCTTAAAGTTATTGATTATTTTACACAGTGCAGATTATTTCGTATGTTGCATAAAAAGCATTTTATTTTCTTTCTAAAATATATCTCTATTGAACATTAACGTGTTTGCTTTTATTTCAGCTCAATTTGTACTCTAATAATGGCTAATTGTTATGTTCTAAACACTTGTTTCTCTGTATGCTTTAATTAATAGAGAAGCATATTGCAGTAGCTTTTTTCTAAGAAAAAAAAGTCCAAGAATTTTGCTTTTCAGAATAAGATTTTCTTTTGCTTTTTTTTTTTTTTAATTTAAGTTGCCTCTTGGGAAAGTAAGGTTAATGCCATATACAATACTACTTTGCATGTGTTCATTTAAATACTAAAAACTGTAGTACTGCTCGATCCATATCTGACTGCTAGGTTTCAATTGACAGCTGAGGATTTGTGACTGGACCATGAATCAAAACGGCAGGCATTTATACCCCAGTACCAGTGAGGATACATTGGGAATTACTTGGCAAAGGTAACATTTTAATTATTTCCAACCCTACACTTACACCTAAAAATTACATGACCTATAGTGTTTGTGTTTAACTAGTTTTGCAGAAAATATATGTTAAAATTTAGTTGTTTTGGCTTTACTACTCCTTTCCCCCTACCTTCTCCTTTATTGCTTATTTAATGCAGCATCAAATTAATTTGGGACTTATAGCATTATGCAATCATTGAAATTTCTTGATATTGTCAAATGTTTGATTCAACTTATAATATTCTTGGTGGGGGGAGGGAGTTTGTTACTTAGGTTTCAGAATCTGAGGGGAGAAAAAAAAAATCAGCCTAGTCAAGCTTTTTTAGCTCTCCAAGGAGAAAGCATTATTGTTACTATTTTTACATTATACATTTTTCTTATTTCTACTCTTTCCTGCTAACTCTGAGTTGTTTTACTTGCTCTTCATTTATTCCTGTCAGAGGAGAAAAAACTAGAGGAAAAAATTCAAGTTAGGCAATTTAGCCATTTTTCCTGGCAGTACCCATAAATTCTGGAAAGGGAGCATTCTTGGAATGCTCAAGAAGGACTTTTGCTTAAATAGTGTTGTAATTTCTGTTTTGTGTGCTGATATGATGCACAGAAGAATGACTTCCTTTATTTGGCGAGGAAAATTACTCAAAGGCTTCATGTTCAGAAGTAGTTTTGATATTTTCTCGTGTATTGGTTTCAGAAAATATATAGTTGTAAGGTAGCTTGTGATGCACTATCTCAAAAAGAATTAATTTTGTCAAGTACTTAAAATTAAATAGATAAAAGACATGACATAATCAGATAGAAGTGATAACAATTTGCCGGAGAGTAAGGTAGTCCTTGAATTCACCAAGGGAACCTTTTCCCTGCTAGGACTAATATTGTTGCTTTACTGACAGTGTCTGTGGAAGTGAGATTTTTGTTGGAAACTGCCAAGTCAAATTAGTGGAATGTCTTTTACTCAGATAGAAATCAAGAAAATAATTGAGGTTCTGTTTTTAAAAATCAATGACTTTTATTAACCCTTACATGATGACTCTATGACGCTTCCTCTTTCGGATGAATGATGTACCATTGGCTTTAAAAGTAGATACATTTTACCTATTGTGACTTTTTCCCCAAGAAGCTTGTATTATTTCTGCTTTAAATGTTAGAATCTAGTTTGAATAGTCTTGATGTATGATACCAATTAAATTCAGTGAAAGTGTTTTAAGGTCTGAATTAATAAACCTTTGTGTGTGGGTATGTGTGTGGGGGGGTGTTACTAGAGTTTGAACTCAGGGGCTTGGTAGGCACGCACCTCTACTTCTTAAGCCTTACCCTCAGCCTTTTTGTGTGAACTATTTTTGAATAGGGTCCTTCTTGCATTTATGCTCTGACTAGCCTGGACAGCTATCCTCCCATTTATGTTTCCCATGTAGGTAGGATGACAGGCACACATTGAGATTGGGATATCATCAACGCCTCCCTCCCCCCCACACCCATGCTAGCTTCATATCTGGATCCTCTTCAGTCTCTGCCTTCCAATAGCTGGGACAGGCATGGGCCAAAAGCACCTGACTAAGATGTAACTCCTCCTAGCTCCTAGTAATTTTAAGAGTCAGAAAATAATAGTGGCCGGTGAAATCACTGAACACACACATGGTAGTGAAGTCCTCTGTTATCTAACAGTTCTTAGGAAAGTATTATTCATGTTACAGATCCCTTTGCTTGCAAGAAAACTGATGTAACAGTCAGTCTTGGGTCATAAAGTAAGTCAGAAAAAAGAAAATCAGAATTTATTAAGATTTCCTTTTTGTTCCTTCCTCCCAAAAAGAGTAATTTTTCTTTAGATCAGTACATAATTATATGTGGAATGGCCCTAATAACCAATGAAATGCTTTAAAAGGTAGCTTTGAGTTTGTTTCTGCCCTCTGAAGTATGACTGACAGGCACATAATCAATGGTGACCATATAGGGTCAATACATTCTGCAGGTATTTATTGAGTCTCTGTTGGACCATCCTAGACTCTGCAATGCACATCCACAGTTCTTTAAATCCCAGTAACACAGTTCACAATAAATATATTTGAGACAACAGTTTGCTTTGTTACTGGTTTCAACAATGGACACAAATAGAGTACACACTTTATAACACAAGTATGCCATGTCTATGGTACAGTATACTTTATATTGTATATGTATAATTTATAGTTTGTGCCCATAGTTGTTTTTCAAACTTGGCATCCTTTTCTCAATATAATGATAGAAAGGGAAATCCTAACTGTAGCAGTGCCTCTTTGAAGGCAGGCCCTATGCATCTAAAATCTTCAGCTTTAATCTCAATAATTCGAACCTGTTTGTTCAGCCCGTAAACTAGAGGATTTACTTTTCACTTGTTGGGATAAAGAAAATTTCACAGGATATTTTCGTTGCGGTTGTTGCTTTTCGTTTTTAGCAAAAGACAGTCCCTGGAAACTTGTAGTTAGAGAAGGGTAAAGCAAAACAGGTGTTTCAGTTTGGCTTTATTTTATTTGGATCATTGGTTGCCTGTCACCGTCCCAATGGCCCATGGTTGCCTTCTTTTTTGCTTTGTGCAACTGGTCTTCCTGAAGTGTTCCCATGTCAAATGGAGTGCCTTGTTCTGTACTGAAGATGGCAAGGTCCCAGGAGCTGTGCAAGTACTATAGTCAATGCTTTGAGGCCTCCTCCTTCCTTTCCACCCCAGCATGGCAGATAGACACACTCTAGGAACCCAAGCTGACTCCCTTAGAAAGCTTTCACAGACTCTCTAGTTTGCGATCCCAAAGGTATTTTGTTGTTCTGACTTTAGAGTTTGATGATCCAGTTCTGTCCTTCTCTCTCTGACCCCCATGTCTTCCCCCACATATGTGTGCATATGAACTATGGAGTTATTTGCACCTGGAGAAAGGGAAGTTTTCTGCCCAAGAAAAATTATGTTACTGCAATTGTTAACCCAGAATGAAACGTTGAAGCTCTGGCTTCTTCATTTGGGATGCATTCGGGCTTCTAGGATAATAGGTGACAAATTGTTTAAACTGGTTACTTTTGTGTTTGGACTTTGTACTCCTGTGTGAACAGATCACATTGTTTTTGCACACGTGAATTATGTGAGCATAAACATGTAGAGCAGCTCCTTGAACACTGCCTTTCTTGCTTACAACCATAGCCAGGCCTGTGCTTATACTATCAAATATGGAAGCACAATATAATTGAATGAAAAAAAGAAAGCTGAAGAACAATCCAAAAATAACACAAACATAGTTATTTTAAAACATTGGAGGGAGTGATTTATGCAAAAAAGAAACAGGATTTATTGTTTCATTTTCCCTGCTCTCCCTTCACCCCTTTCAAGAAAACGCAAAGCCACAAGTGAGCGGTTGTATGTGTCTGAAGGCTTATATAAACATAGAAGAAGCCTTCAGATGGCTAAAATAAACATGTGCGTGTTACTGAAGGATATGTTTACACAAACCATTTGTTCAGCCTCTGAAATAATGAATAAATGAAGATTTTACTGAAATAATTGGAAGGATTTTTGTGTTCCTGCGGATGCCATAATTGAATGGCACCAAAGAGACTTTTATCAGCTATTTTCCATGTTACATGTGTTAGCAGTTCCTTTCTAGGAGTTGAATACTTCATTCTGTACTTACTTTACACGTGTTTTTGTAAGAAATTGTCGTTTATTACTGCTATTCTAGAGAGTTGCTTGATTTCCCAGGAGAAATTTAGCAGCCAGTAAAGGTTATTTGGATGTGTTTGGTCAGGAGAGAGAGGGCCAAAAAAGAAAAAAAAAAAGTAATAGCATTCATTTCATGCATGGAACTATTTGCATAACATTGTCCACTACCATTGACCATTTTTCCTTGTTGTGACCATTAGCTTTGTAAAATTTTTGCTTTTGAAAGACTTAAGAACGAATGCTTAAACAGAAATAATTTTCAATATTGGATTGTAAACCTTATGTTTTGTATGTCCGTACATGAGTGTGTTTATATATGTCTGTAAGTATACGAGTGTATCCACAGGTACATGATAAGGGAAGTACTGTCCATTCTTAGGTGGACTTAAGAGTTAACTTTTTTTCAGTGTTAGACTTAGACCATCTCTCTGAATTCACTAGGTTAGCATTTCCTGCTCTCAGTTTGTTATCTTGACACATAACTATAGTACAACAGCTGGGTTGTTCCTGAAGTTCCTGGGGGGAGCTTTATTCTCAGAGTGCTGAATTTCCTTTTCAGCTGTTAGCTCTAACGTGTGTTCAGAATGCTCAACTTTTTATACACCATTCTGAGCCCCTAGCACCACTCTGGGAGGGAGTGAAATGCTGATAAGGGAGATGAATGAAAGAATCTTTGGTTCAAGGTAGAGAATTGCAAAAGCCAGAATTGTACATGACCATTGTTTAGTAACAGGGCAGCTAACTGGTGTTGCTCTTTGTACTTGAATGTTCTTGAACAAAGAATTACTTTCCTGTCCCATCAAAATTATTTGCACCTGTTATGACAGCAAAACTAAAAACATTACCATTGTTTTAAAGAACTCGATGTAGTTTTCACAGATACACAATCCCTGTGATCTGGCTGTTGGAAAATATATTAGGAATGGTTGTATTTTTTTTTTTTTTTTGCCTAACTTTCTCCGTTTACAAAGCAAGATTTGTACAACACGAAGTTTCCTTTTTATCTAGGCAAACTCTTCAGAACACTTCCTAAGAAATTAATTGTATTCCAGCCAGACCTGCATGCTGCCATCCCACAGGAAATGGGTCAGCAATCCATTAAGATGCCATTAGATAATCTAATTTGGAACTTAATCTCTAAATTAACCATGCTCCATACTTGAAGCATACTTGAGAGAAAGAAAAAAAGTTTACGTTTGAATCGATAGGGGAGCCGAAGCGTGAAGAAGGCTGTTTGTTTTTTCTGTAGCTGTGGTCACGTCTCAAGCCGTCTGGTTACCAGGAGAAACCAGACATGATGTAATTCCAGATTGAACTTGAACTTCAGGGACTTAGGATGGGGGAACAATGGGCCATAGGAATCAATAATGTCCATTTTCCACATGATTATGTTTGGAGCTTTAAGTTAACCTTTGTGGGAGAAGCAGCAGGATCGGTAGGGAGACCAGAATGAGATGATCCAGGGACAAGATGTTAGAGGAAAGAAAACAACTTTTTTTTTTTTCCTGCGATATTTTCTGAGCAGCACGGCAGATTCCAGCAGGATTAGAAAAGTTCCCGCTCTGCAGTAAACCGGTGGCCTGTTCAGAGCACTCTTTGTTCGCTTAGGTAGGACAAACTTAATCTTACGTTTCCTGTCAGATGATTTTTGGCAGCGTTACTGGAGGAGGAGGAGCATGATTCAGAACATTCCCAGATGTAAACCTTGCCGATTAACCCTTCACAGGGGGGGGGGGGGGGGGGAAGGAGGGTATTAAACACCTACCCTACTTGAAGATGTAAAGTACCATATTTGCATATTCATTAGATCCATAAGAAACCCAACTCCTTCCACAGCCAAAGCACCATTCAGGATTTACCTCTTTGGATCCTGTTTGCTAGGTGTACTGTGAAGTTTTTGCCAAATTTCAATAATGAAGCCTATATATGAATAAATATAATACGAATGTAAAAGGCAAAAGCCCATTGAAGTTCAGGAAATTGGACACAAATGTTTTCAGAAACTATAGAAAGTCACAATTATTCTCTCCTTGTTCACTTTGCTTTATGAGGAGAAAGATGTTAGCACATGTGAGCAGAGTAAAAGGTCCCGTCTCAACAGTATTTGGTCCCTTAATCCTTTGTCATTTTATACTTCAGAATTCTCATACAATAGTTTTGTCCTTTGCTGGTGAAAGTGTGCAAAAATACTAATTTTTGTTTTTAAAGGAAAATCATTGGTGGGAGATTCTCCTTTGGCTTTTATAGAAAACTTAATATTTCAATTTAGCTTGGTATGCCCTGGGTGCGTTTCTCTGCTGAAAGACATTACTTTGGAGCACCAGTTTTGTAGAGAATTTTGTCTGCTGTTGGAAGAATCACATATGCAAATGAGAGGAGCAGCAAGCACTCTGACAATAGCCTTGCAAAGGAGCCCAGGGGTGGGAAGGAATACAGACTAGAGAAAGGCTGAAGCCCAATGTAGGGGCTTCTCTTCCATCAGAGCATAGGCTGTGGGAAGGAGATAAAGTAACTACTATGAGCTTGATAATCCCGTATCTATTTTAATTGGCTAAAACTGCTCACAGTTGTTTTATATATATATATATATGTATATAGATATACATATATATCTATATACATATATATAGAGATACAGACATACAGGTACAAGTATATATGTATGTACTGTCATTTATAGTTAGACAGCTTTATAACAATTCTCCATTTTTGTTAACTTTAAATACAAAAAGATCAAATATAATTTTTAAAATACCTTCTTAATCTAGCCTATTGAGGGAAAAAGTTTTTTTTAACTTATGTTTAAACATTCAAAGGAAGTAAGTTTTTGTTACTTTTAAGTATACAGATTGCCTTGTTAAAGGGTCTTTTAGGAATTTATAAGAGCTTTTATACTAAAATAGTCTAGTAGTTGTAATGTAATTTAGTTGCAGTGGTTCCATACTTAAGGGCTTTTCTTGCCTTGTGCTCTTCATTAGATTAAATGTTTCAATAGCATACGCCTTTTTTTTATTAAACATAGAAAATGCTAGCATTCACACAGGGTAAAGTTAACCCTCAAAAAAAGTTAACCCAGCATACCACAGTAACAAAACAAATCTGAAACAATTGAATATAAACTAATGAGGTTTGACGACCTACCACTTTGATATGTTATTTTCAAAACTGTTGGTCCCCAAGGAGTAGCAATAAAGAAAGCTATTTACCTACTTAGTTAAGAAACAAATATGTTTCTCTTTCATTACTATGAAATGCTATTGCATGCATTTAGACTAGTTCCATGAGCCACCTGCAGTTTATGATATTTGGTGTTTCCCAGAGAGCCCTCAAGAGTACTTTGTAGATCAGGTAAGAGCTAGCCAGGGAGCTTTCTGATACAGATTATTACAAATAGTAATAATCATTAGAAATCATCTTGCATGCAAATGGGATCATTCAGATGGCAATAAGATCCTTAAAATTGGGAAAAATAAATCCAAGAAACTCAAGACCTATGTAAAGCACTTTGTATATTTCACTCCCAGTCTGTCTTCCTATGAAAAGAAATCCTAAAGCAAATTATTGACATTCTGCCACATCTGTACATCAATAAAGTGATGGCACATGTTGCATTCGGCTGAAGAGCAACTGGAATTGGAAAAATAAAAGTTACTTATGCTGAAGTTTGAGTTAAACTTACAGTGGAATTTCAGTATGTATTATTCAGTTGAGATATAAATTCTAATCGAGCAAAAGCTAAATAATGGATAAATAAATAAATACCAAGTGGTTTTTACAAAGGCAAAAGCCCAAATAAAATGTATGAGCAAGAAAATAAATGCTAGGATCACACTGCTGGAGTTCAAACTCTGGTTTCTATAAATTCATAGCAATATGAGTTGAACAGGATGATTTACTTCCTGGCTTTATTTTCCTCTGCTATAAAATTAAGCATAATGATATTTTTCCTATGTTTGCTAGGAAGCTTTAAGGTAGGCCAATCACATAAAACAGTATCTGGCAAATAATCCACACTACTAGGATTTTTATTGAGTACCATTTTCTTTGTTCTAATACATTGGTTGGTTTAACTCTAATGTTACTCATTCTTTTCACTGGTCTAAATGGTGGTTTCTCACAAGACACAATCTACAGCTTTTTTGTTTCAATGAAGTAAAGAGCCATCCAGATGTAACATATACAATCCAGGACAGTATGGTTTCGGATTTAATGAACAATTAACATACATCTGATTTTTTTTCCAGACATGATTTTGCTGTTAATAGGAAAAGAGCTTACTGTACATTTTGGAAGAGTTAAGAATATGTCTCCCTAAAACTGAGGCAGAGGAACTAAACACAAATACTTTAAAGTTTAATGTGTCTACGCTTTTTGTCCCTTGATTTCTGAAGCATTTCTTACTTTTATCAGCTATCTATTTTTACCATAGACCTACTCTCACAGTCTACGTATGTATGAATCTATACACTTCTTTGTGTTTCATTGCTTAATGTTTCTTTAAGCTTCTTGAAAGAATATTTACTGTTTTTTTAAATAAATGCAACCTATAAAATCTGAATGGGCAGTATTACTATTCCTCTAAAAAGTATTAATATGTTGGTATGTTGACATTTTGTAAAGGAACAGATATAAATGCCCAATTCATTATCAAATAATACTAACTAATGATAAAGGAATTCTGCCATCTTCAAGTAGCTCTTATTGTTTTAATCACCTAAGAGTAAAAGGTGAAGTAAAATTTTTACTTTGATTACTTATTTAATATATATTTATTTGGCACCATGTGGTTCTTAGTTGGTTATTGGTTAAAAGCTGAAGGACCAATCCATCTTAGCTGTGAAGGAACAGTCTCAGAATGCATAATTTAAAAAAACAACAACACATAATCATCAGGTTATATGGCCATTTCAAGAGTTCATCTCTTTCATTGAAATAGTCTACTTACTCCTTATAAACAAAGACCAATTGTTTAGTGCAACTTTTCTTTTTCTTTTCTTTTTTTTTTTTTGTGGGGGGGGGGTGTCTGTCGTGGGGCCTAAACTCTGGGCCTGGGCGCTGTCCCTCAGCTCAAAGCTAGCACTCTACCACTTGAGCCACAGCGCCACTTCCAGCTTTTTCTGCTTAGGAATCAAATCCAGAGCCTCATACATGTAAGGCAAGCACTCTACCACTGAGCCACCTTCCTAAGCCCAGTGCATTTTTTCAAGGATAAAAATATATTAATGGTGTATCACCTTTAAAGGAAGTAGTAAACATTTTTTTTACTTTTGCTAATTTATTTTCCACCCATTTCTCTTTTTTTGTACATTTTTATTGTAAAAATACTGTACAGAGGGGTTACAGTTACATGAGCAAGATAATGAGTACATCTCCTATCGAGAATTGTTGCCTCCTTTGTTTTTCCCCTACCATCCTTGGTTCTTAATCTTCTTCATATTATCACCCTAATAGATCTTCAGTTACATTTCCCTCTGATGGAGAGAAAACCAGAGAATTTCATAGAATTGGTTGGCTCCAGACTAATATATTTAATGCACAAGTCTCTTCTGTGTGTCCAGCTTGTGTCCACAAAAAATTGATTGTTTCCCAAAGCAAGTATGTTTGCTTTTAGAAAACTCTGGTCAAAAATCCTTTCCAGGTCTGGGAGTGGTGGTGCATGGCTATAATCCCAGCTATGGGAGAGGCATAAGTAGAAGGATCATTGTCCATGGCTGGACTCAGGTAAAAATTGTAGGCCCTATCTGAAAAATAGCTTAAGACAAAAAAGGCTTGGGGCAGGAGGGAGACCCCATGCTATCTGTCTATCTATCTATCTATCTGTCTATCTATCTATCTATCTATCTATCTATCTATCTATCTATCTATCTATTTATCTATCTATCTATCTATCTATCTATTTATCTATCTATCTATCTATTTATCTATCTATCTATCTATAACTATATATATATCTACATATATAGTTTTTAATGATTTATAACATGTATATATAGATATACATATATATGGATGTTATATGTGTGTATCTATAGATATATTAAGATATCTATAGCTATATATGTTTTATATATGTTATATATATTGTTGTAGATAGATACATTTAAGTTCTTTCTAAAGTTAGGTCTACATCTGATTTCCTAGGAAGGCAATAAATCTTTGTATATATGCTGACGAGAATCAGACAGAATTAACTTATTATATCTGAATTAATTTCTTATATCTAAGGGCTAGATGAGAGACTTTGGACAAAGAAAGTGGCTTAGTTTCCCTAACTGTAAATAGGTATGATAGCTATTTCATTGAGATCACATTAAGGGCAGCATATGTAAACTGTCACAGGTAGTACCTTGCTCTTAGTCTGCCTCAGCTCAATTAATACCTCAACATTTCTTCCTTTGTGTTCATTCTATCAATTTGAATGATATAGAAGTCTGAGTCTCTTTCCAACTTAACTCATTAAGTTGTTCCTTAAATGATGTGATTTGGTGAGTTTCTTCAACCAAGAAATACCACGCTGTCACTGTTGAAGAATCATAGCGAGAAGAAACAAGGTGCTTGTTTCAACGTAGGCTAATTCAAAGTAAAATGAAGCAGGCCCATTGCCTACTTGTTAATGTATCCAAGGGTCAAAATCATATATTTGCTTCTTCTCTTCTGGGTGTAGACACAGCATATACTTTGTCAAAATAATATGAAATTGTCTCCATGATATGAGACACTTTAATTGTGGGATTTTTTATTTAGTTCTTGTTTCATTATATTCATAATGAATTATCTCATTGTGTACATCATGTAGATGAGTTGTGCTTTGTGTTAGGTGATACAATCTTTTGTCATTTTTCTGCCTGATTTTTTTTCACAAAGTACTTACATTCTTTTCTTTCTTTTTTAAAAAACTGGTTATGGCCAGTTTATTTTCTAAAGACATGCTTTCAATTTTTCAGTAGGTTGAGCTTTAGTTTGCCAAGAGAGCTGATTTGACAACAGAAAATTTAATGACAAAGTAAATGCAAGCTGAAGATATATTTAGGAAGCAGCTGCATTTAATCGTGAATACTTCAAAATTCAGTAACTTTCTAACAACAGAGTGAAGATTGTTGGAGTGAACATAAGATGATTTCATATAATTCTCATTCCACCATGAGTTAAAACAATTAATTATCTAATAGAGAACTAATTTCTACAGGGAGATGTGTGTTTATTTTATCCATACATGTGATTATTTACATAGTGTGTATGCAAAGAGATTTGTGAAAAACACCTTTTACTTGATATGAAGTTTTAGGTGCTGTATTTTTTAATGAAATGGTCTACATAATTTTATTTGATTAAATATCTTTCTTTACATTGTCACCATAGGTTATGAATTACTATTATTAGGCTATTTTTTTCAATGGGACTGCCAACAAAAGCTCTAAAGAATGTACATTATGGTTCTGAACTCCACCTACAGATTAGTAAGAAGAGGCTTATAAAACTTGTATATGGGGTCTGCATAGTGTTAATGTTTGAGATTTATTTTCCCCAAAGGTTAATAAACAGTATTGACAAATATATTACACGTTGCAATTTTGGTATGGTCATAATGTAGTATGTGAGGTTTAGAGGGTTTAAATAAACATTTAAATGAAATTTGCTAGACATTGGACAGCAAGAATCCTCCCTGTGACTAGCATCAATTTACTTTTTATAGAGCCTTTTTTTTTTTTTTTGTTAAAGCATGAGTATCTCATAAGGAATGGGATAAATAAGCAATTGAAAAATGTACCTCAATTCTTGTCTTTTCGTAGATTAACTGGCTTGTCCTTTAAGGAGTTTCCTTATTTTCAATGATTAAAGTAGGCTTGATTTCCCAAAGCATTTCTAAGTTACTTTCTTGAGCTTCTTCATTTGGGGATTCTTGTTGATTTCACAAAATGATTTACTTGTTGTATTTTCCTACTAAGCTAGAGTTTTTGCTTTCCATACATGCTTCTTATAAAAGGTTAAAAATAATGAATATCTGTTTTGTAATTTATTTTCTGGTTAAGAAATAGTTAGTATTGGCTCTGGCCAAACTCCAAAAAGATAGATGAGACTGTCATTTTCTCTACGGAGTTCACCTTTCAGTCAAGTAAGACAATTGCACATAACAGATAATTATGATATGAAGTAATAAATGCAATTGTGTAAAGTTCAGTGGAAACAAGTTGAAGTGAAAATAAGTTTCTTGATACATTATATAATGTTGTTCCTGATCAGTGGTACAGACTACAGAAATAATTGTTGAAGATGTGTGTGGGAAGATAGAAATGTGTGAAAATAGCCTCATCTTTTTGTAAAGATTTCAATTTAAAAATATACTTTCTTTGGAATTATAAATCTTCATCAGAAAATGAGAATCTTAGTTTGTGATTTTTTTTCCTGCATTTTATTGATGCTTGGTATCTCTCATTTTAAATTTCAAAATTAATCTATTTTTTTCTGAATAAGGATCAAATCACAATATATCCATAAATATATGTAATCATGGGCACACATTTTAAAATATACAATTATTTTGTGATTTGAAATAATTGATTTGTCCCCCCAAATTTACTGAGCACCTCTCATGCACTAAGTCCTCTTTAAATGATTAATAAAAAGAAGTATTTTGCTGTTATGGAGTTTGTCATGTAATCATAAAATCCCCTGAGGGCAAAGACCATTGTGATTTTTCTCTATTGAATTACTTTATTAAATATTTTATTAAAATATTTTCTCATAAATATACACCTAGATGTGTAGCAATGAGCTACTTTGTAAATAGAGGTATCACCAGAGTGAAAAAGTTATATATTTAGTTTTTAATTCCAAAATTGTTACTACATATGAATATTCCCAATGCTTTTTGTATCTTTGGAAATGAAACATGAATAGATGAGTGCATCTATATCAAGAGCTAAAAAGACAGTATCTCACCTACAGTTTATAAGTAAAGTAAATAATATAAATGAAACTGAAAATATTGAAAGTATTTTTCCATGACATTCCTGTTTCCATGACTAAACTGGGGATGGGATTGTCTGTTTGATGTTTTCTTAGTTCATGATTATTTATGCAGCTGTTATGGAGCTGACATTCATTCCAAGTTGAATATTGAAATAAGCAATACAGCAAATTAGGTGTACCCAAAATGCATAGTATGGGGTTGCCTCATGGTATGTAGGTCTAGGGTTATTTTCCTCCGTGCGATTCTTCTTTTATAAGAGATTAGGCGGGAACACAGTAGAGAACTGTTTTTCAATTGCATTTTGTTTTAAAACAACCCTAAATCCAACATAGGTTAAGTACTGATTTGGGAGAGGCAGGAAATCTCATCTGCTTACTTACTCCAACACTCCTCCCCACCACCCCTTCCAGACATCTCTAATTCAGAGCAGCCCAGATGCAATGTTTTTGCTGGTGGTGGTGAAATCAGGGAATGCTCAGGCTTCTGTTGCCAGCCTATGTAAAGGAATGTAAGTCGAAAGGAAAACTTTGGTTGTATTTGAAAATAAAGTTATAGAGGACAAGTTAACCACTGAAGAGCTCTAGAGCTAAGTACTGGAGACTTTGGGCTCCTATAAAGTTCTCTGACAATAAGTATTTTTAAAGAACAAAATAAGAAAGTTCTTATTTTGGTTCTATTATTTCTTTGTTTTTCTTTTTTTTTCTTTAAAAATCTCTGTTCTACAAGTAGCATTTCAAATTGCATAGTATGCACAAGCCTGCCTGGAAAATGTAATTTTCCTCTTGTGAGAGGAAAGAAGTTATATTTCATTATGCTTTTTAATTTTGCTTACCTAATAGGTTAAAAAATTAAAAGTTATTTTACCAGTAAATTTCTTTTGAATTAAAAAGTAAAACAGAAAGTATAATATATTAAATAATATAAATGGTAAGCTATAGTATATTGGAATTACTGTAGATTGTTGCTTTTCTTCTTGGTCTTTGGACAAAAACATATTTATATTTACAGTGAAGTGGGTCAAATGTTTTAGGGAGAATATCCTTAGTTAGAATTTAGCAACTATGTCTGGGTATTACTCCAGGTTTTACTGTTTCACAAGTAGATGTAACTTTTCATGAAAGAAACAGATCATATAAAGTGTATATAGGTATAAAATGTGAATAGTTTGGCTAATTATCTCATTATAAAGTCATATTATGCCCTTCATTTTGTAAAAAGTGTTAGTAATTTGATACATTTGGAATTGCTATTTCTAAAACTGTTGTATATTTTAACTTTTGTTTTTCTTTTTTCTTTCTTCTCTTCCTGTTTGTTACCCCTCTCCTCTCAACAGTCCTGGTACCTGGGCTAGCTTGGTTCCTTTCCAAGTGTCAAATAGGACACCCATCCTACCGGCAAATGTCCAAAATTATGGTTTGAACATAATTGGAGAACCTTTCCTTCAAGCAGAAACAAGCAACTGAGGGAAAAAGAAATACAACAATAGTTTAAGAAATTAAAAAAAATATATATATATAAAGGAAGCAAGGAAGACTGGACAAAACAAAAAGGGAGAAAGGAAAGAAACTGAAGAAAAGAAGATAGACCAGCAATTGCAGCACTTACAATCACTAATTCCCTTAAAGTTGAAACTATAATGACATTCAAAAGGGTCGATGATATTTCACTGATGGTAGATCGCAGCCCTGCAACGTAGCCTTTGTTACATGAAGTCCGCTGGGAAATAGATGTTCTGTCTCTATGACAATATATTTTAACTGACTTTCTAGATGCCTTAATATTTGCATGATAAGCTAGTTTTATGGGTTAGTATTTCTTGTTGTTTACGCATGGAATCACTATTCCTGGTTATCTCACCAACAAAGGCTAGGAGGCAACATCAGAGGTGCTGGGTGACAGAGCTATGAGCCAGCCATTTTATAAGCACTCTGATTTCTAAAAGTTAAAAAAATATAAATAGAAAATCTCTGTAGCCTTTAGTTATCAGTACAGATTTATTAAATTTTGGCCCTTAACCCAGCCTTTTCCAGTGTGTAACCCAGTTTGAAATCTTAAAATTAAAAAAAGAAAAAGAAAAAAAAAGAGGAAAAAAGGAAAAAAAAAAAGAAAAAAAAGGAAAAAAAAAAACCAGTTTGAACACAAAGGCTCTATGGAAGAAATGCCTCTATGTAGGTGAAGTGTTATCTCTGCATGCAACAGTAAAAATTAATATAATATTTTCCCCACAAAAGAAACACTTAACAGAGGCAAGTGCAATTTATAAATTTATATCTAAAGGGGAATCATGATTATAAGTCCTTCAGCCCTTGGACTCTAAATTGAGGGGATTAAAAAGAATTTAAAATAATTTTGAGCGAATTTATTTTCTCCTCAGTTTTTGAGGGCATTTTAAAAAGGCATTAAATCAAGACAAATCATGTGCTTGAGGAAAAAAAAATGAATGAAAACACAGCACTTATGTTGGTTTAGCTGCAGCCTCCGTGGAGGTAGAATTTATTTATTTAAAATTACTGGTTGCATCAAGAACCCATAGGGTGTACAAAAGTTTCTATAAAATCTGCATTTTAGAGGCAAAGAGGCAGGCAAATCCATGTCACAAGGGTAAAGCTTACAGTTTACAAACTGGGAATGCCAGGGTGTTGGATATAAAAACGCACTCTTGAGAAAACACATGGAATCAGGGTGCTGAAAACTTGCATGGTGCTTTCAGACATTAGCCTTGTTCAACAAATTTCTTGTATTGACAGATCCGTAGTGTGCATGGGCAGACACATTTTTGCCTCTGTCTCTTAAAATTTTAATTAAAAAATACTCTTTCCAGTAATCCTAATTTGCACGAAGATATAATGTCCACATTACGTGCCTTGCCTTGAAATCGAAAAAACAAAAAAGAAAAAAAAGAAGAAAAAAAAACACAAAAAGTGACATCACTACACTTGTTTTGCTGCATTTATTATCATTTTAAATCTTTACCATTTTTATGACAAAATATTTTGTACTCCAGACGAAGAAAAATGTGTGACATCATGGATTTTTTAGACAGTTATACCTTTATCTCACATTTATAAAGCATATCATGGCTGTGTATAGTTGCCGCTTAAAAATTGTAATCGACCAGCAATATTTTCAGTATTTTGGTGTTTTTTCTATTAACTTTTCATGTTTTTCATCTTCCAATTAATATTTGGGGGGGAGGGGTTTCAAATTTATACGAATTATGCAATACCAAGTTTTGCCTATGTAGGTAGTGCTTTTAGCTGTATTGGTTATTATAGGTAAGTACACAGATTTAAAAAAAAATAATGTATGCATTTTCTTTTGTTTGTTTGTTTTAATTGACCAAAGTGGGTACTGCTATTTTTGCAGTGTGATGAGGTCCTTTTGTGTACTGAGAGATGGACAGGGGATTTTTTTTTTCTATACATATATATACTCTGGGGTGGGTGGGAGGATTTTTTTTTAACACTTTACAGTGTAGCTGTGAAGCAGTGCACCCTGAGATGGACCTGGGCTGCAAAGCGACTTCTGCCTACTGTGACAAACTTCAACTTACACAGGTTTTCCCTCTCTGATTTCCCACCTGGGGTGCAAGCTGAACTCATTTCTGGTTTTCAAAACAACGGAAGAGTAAGAACAAGCAAACACAACAAATTCTCTTAGAGACAGACTTGGCTTGACCTTTTTTTTTTCTTTTAAAGAAACAAGAATGATCTTATTTTAGTTGTTGGTAGCTGTTCTCGAAAGTTCTAGATCTACAGTGGAGAGTGAGCCTGTCTCATATTTGGTAAAGACATTCTTTTTTTTTTTATCCCACACTTCAGGGTTAAACACACAGCAACATGTTTTCTCTAGCAAAACCCATTCGCCCAGCTGGAGGAAGTGTTTGTGGATCCTTTCCCTGGGTCTGCCCTGTTCAATGTCATTGGATTCATGATAGGATAGGATATACCTGCATCTTCCTACTTCCCATGGATCGCAGTGCACTTGGATTTTTAAAGTTTTTAACTAGCCACAAGATTAAATGTAGAATTGCTGTTATTGAATGTATTTGGACTGATAGATTAAAATCAAAGTTCTTTTTTTTTAAGGGACAAAATAAGTAAATCTTGTTCTATTTCCCTGCCCTTTTAAACTAAAAACTAGAGTGGAGAGGTATCTAGAATTTTTAGAAAGTCATTTTCCTGTGGACAAATTAAGCCTATAA